>NC_090984.1:88572082-88875113 GCF_041146395.1 Eulemur rufifrons
GTGAGTGCGTATATACACATGCTCATATGCAAATATCCTTAAGAGGAATTGGGGCTCAAATATTATTTAATGGCTAAGATGGATCAAGGGTAGACTTTGAGGCCAGGGAGGCCTGAGTTTGATCCTGTCTCTATAACTGACTATGTACATAGATCTTTGAAGCATTAATTTTTAATTTTCCTTTTTTTGGGGGTGGGGGCAGGATTCTCCCTCTGTCACCTGGGATAGACTAGAGTGCAGTGCCGTCATCATAGCTCACAGCAACCTCAAGCTCCTGGGCTCAAGCGATCCTCCTGCTCAGTATCCCAAGTAGCTGGGACTACCGGCACATACCACCACACCCAGTTAATTTTTCTATTTTTTGTAAAGACAGAGTCTTGCTCTTGCTCAGGCTGGTCTTGAACTCCTGGCCTCAAGAAATCCTCCCACCTCGGCCTCCCAAAGTGTTAGGATTACAGGTGTGAGCCATCATGCCCGGCCAAAGCATTAATTTTCTTACCTATAAAATAAAGATAATTCTTACCTCTTAGACTGTTATGAGGGGCAAATTAAATAATGCATATTCTTTTATAATAAAGAATTTGTCTATGGGGGGGAAAAAAGAGAATTTGTCTGGTCTTTGTCCTAGATTTCTGGCAGGAAGCTTCTAAAATCCTTGGAATTTCCCAAGTGATAGGAGGGTCTGTGATTTATAAGCCCCACCTGGGTTCATGCTGATGCGCTGGAGAAGGCCCAGGATGGAGGCTGGTCATCAGAAAGACCAACTACGTGATGAGATGGTTGGGGCTTTGAGCCATGTGATATCAGCCTGATCTCCTGACCCCAGAGAGAGGAGAGGGTAGAGACTGAGTTCAATCGTGTGTTCAAAGATTTTATATATAGTGAAACCTCAGTAAAAACTCTGGACACTGAGGCTCAGTGGATCTTCCCATTTGATGAGTGAAACATCCTGATCCCACAAGGAGACAAGGACGCTCTGCATTTGACACCCTCCCAGACCTTGCCCTGTGTGTCTCTTCATTGAGCTGGTCCTCATTCGCATGCTTTATAATGAAACTGTAATCATAAGTGTAGTGCTTTTCTGAATTCTGTGAGTTGTTCTTATGAATTATTAACATCAAACCTGAAAGGGTTGTGGGAACCCCTGTATTTGTAGCCAGTCATAAGCGTGGGCACCCTGGGGACCCCTGAAGTGTGGCTGGCATCTGAAGTGAGGGTAATCTTGTGTAGAGCTGAGCCCTTAAGTTGTGGGGTCTACACCAACTTTAGGTAATTAGTGTCAGAACTGAATTGCAATATACCAACTGGTGTCAGAATATGCATAAAATGCTTAGAGAATACCTGACATGTGGTGAGAACTAAGTGCTATTATTGCTTTTAATCATTATTATTAGGGTTATCACTACTTGATTGAATTAATGAAATAAACCATTGAAGAAATATTTAACTATTATTCTGTAGTCCTTCTCATCAGAGTTTTATAAGTGTTTTTCTCAACATGTGGCTATCTCCAGGCCTCTTTATTTTTATTTACTTTTTATTTTTGTTTTGTTTGTTTATTTTTTTAGAGACAGAGTCTCACTACGTTGCCTAGGCTGGCCTTAACACCTGGGCTCAAGCAATCCTCCCACCTCGGCCTCCTGAGTAGCTGGGATGACAGGTGCAGGCCATGGCATCAGGCTTCCAAGTCTCTTTCTAGGAATAGAAAGTTGAAATGAGGGCCTGTGTTCCCACCAAGTTAGTGAAGAAAACCCAGTACACCAGCAGGGCTTGCCTCAGACGAGCAACAAGGACTGCCATCAATAGCCCCGGTTTAAAGGCTCCCATGGGAATGCCCCTTACAGAGTACGCAGGCCTGTAAGCCCCTCAGAATTTGAAGAGGGGGAGTTTTATTCAAGCTAGAGGTGACCTTGTGCCTATATTCTGAGGGCTGCCACCGTGGGGAAGGGTGGGATCTCAAGTCACAAAGTTGCCTTTGCCTGGCTAGCCCAAGCATGTACTTTATGTCAAAGAGGAATTACCAAAATCGAGGTGAAACAGTTATAAGGAAGATGTTTAAAGCACTTAAGTGTGACAGAAAAAACATGCGATTTACAGTTTGGCAGAGCTGTGTTCAAATCTAGTCTTTGCCACTAGGCAACTATATGATTTGAGGCAAATTTTTTCATCTCTTAAAATTTCAGTTTCCATCTTATATAAAATGGGGCAATAATGCATTACACACGAGGTTGTCACGAGGAAGCGATGAAATGATGCCTGGAGAGTATTTATCATCGTGCCTGGTCCACGGTGGGCGACTAAATGCATGTTAGTTCCCACCCACGTCCCTTCATCGGGGGCATGGTGGGAGGAAAATCCTTTGGCTTGCTTGTGCTTTAAAAAGCCTAGTGCAGAAAGCTTTCTAGGATCAGATTACCACTTATTCTTTTCCTGAAAGGCAAGTCTTAGGTTACAGTTTTACTGTAAACATCTCCAAAACACTGCAGGCAGAAAGATCAAGGAGATTTGCAGTTCCTAGAAGGATTCATGATATCCCATGAAAGTTCATATTTCAAGGCCAATCTGCTGGCTGATGGGATTCTGTCATCAGGGGTTTTCTTTCTCCATGTGACTTCTTAGAAGATAATCTGACCTTCACGGTATATTCCTCACAATTTGTCCCTTTGCACAGATAGTATTTTCTATCAGTTTGGCATTTAGAGAATATTACTATTCAGTATTTGCCACGTGGAATGGAAATGGACTCCTTCACTAATGAAAAAATCTTTTTATTTAGTCAGAGCTTTTAACTCTTCTTTCCTCCCTCTCCCTGATGCTAAAATCCTGCCTGCCAATATTGCCAAGGTAGAAATAACTGCAAAGTTCAAGGTTGCTTTCAAGACGGCTCTTTGTGTGGTGCTATAGGGAGGTAAGACATGGATCCTTCAGAGGAATGTGCTTTTACGTCATGCTTGATCTGTAGGTTGCTGAGCTTCAAAAATCATTAGACTAATACTAATCAACCAATAATTACATACTTGTAATTAAGGATGTGTGCAAACATAAACTATAAAAATGTTCACCCTAGTATTGTTGTGTTTCTACTTTATAAAAAAGGTAGACAAAAATTAAATGAACAGCCCATAAAGAAGTAGTTAACTTAATTATTGAATTTATAGAATAGATCACTATTTATCCCTTAAAAATGAAGTTGTAGAAACATATTTATTAACATATTTATATATTAGCAATCTACATGTGCAAAAAATGAGTATAAAATTATATAGTGTACAACCTCATTTTTGTACAAAATAAAACTACATGTTTATGTATTATATGTATACTAATATATACTATGAATATGCCTAGGAAAATAACTAAAAGGGTATGCACTTAAATGCAAGTGATAGAATTACAGTTGATTTTTATTTTCTTTTTTCTCAAATATAGTTTCAGGTGTTTTTTTTTTTTACCATGACTATGCATTACTTTCATATATTTTAAAAGATATTACGAAAATAATTATTTTCTGATCACCTCACTAGGCTCAGTGAGATGTAAGGAAAGCACAATGAAGTTTCACAGTAAAAAGAGTTTACGTGCTGGAACAGGCAGTGTATTATAATAGAAGACTAAGCCTCTGCTGAACACTAGGACTCTGGTCTCCATAATAAACTCGCCTCCGTATGAGATAACCGTGGGCAGGCCATATCCCTTTTCTATACATCACATTTTCCATATGGAAAAGCACAGTGACATTCCACACCTTGATATGTATCACTGAGATTGGGGGCATACCTCTTACATGCTCGGGGTCACAGGAAAAACCCACACACTGTCAGCACTCTGGATTTCCATTAGTGATACGAGCTACAGGTTTGTTGGAGTATTTATTTAATATTTCTATTTATTTTGCTATTATTAGATTATGTTCTGGAAATTTTTCCATGCATCATGGAGAAAGGCTTCTCTGTGGGGAATCTTAAATTGGTAATCATTTCCATCAGGAGCAGAGAAGCTGTTTTGTTTTTTGCTTCTCTGTTAAGGTTGAAGAGATCTTTTACAAGTCTCCGCATTGTTTGGTTTTGCAGTACAGGCTCTACTAAAGCAAAATGTCACAGATAGTATGGCTTCTGATCAGAGAACCTGGTAATTCAGAGAAAGGGAAATTAAGAGTTTGTAATGGCTGTTCAGACCATGTGCAGGCCACGGAAGAGCAAATAGAGCATAAAATAGAGAAATATCGTAAAGTTGTGCAGGTTGGTCTTCAGCTTCTATAAGGAATCTTTATAACTTCTGCATGAGACTCTATGGTTCATACTCTTGAACCTTTGCAATGTCCAATTATATGAAAAAATGCTCATTTAATCATTTAAGAAGAGTAGAGAAAAGGGTGATTGCTATCAATTGTTTCTTCAAATTAACAGAATAAATCTGACATTAGGTATTTAAAACTGAATAAATAACAATGTTAATAAGCTTAAAATGGGCTTCTGAGACTCTTCCTGATTAACTCTATGTCATGTACACTTCTATATCTGGCAGAAAACCGAAGTACTGAATATCTTATTCTGGCAACATCAGGTGCTTAATTATGATTCATTTTCGATTCCCATTTAGCCATTAATTAAAGTAGGTATCCTTGACTTGACATTCAGTGCAAGAAAAGCTCGAAAAAGAAAATGTGATACACAATTCTCCTGAAAAGCCACTGCTGGTTCCTTTATATCTGTTGCTCACGGTAGCTATAGTAACCAGCATTTAAGACGAAAACACACAAAATCAAAGTCCTAGGCTGATGCGACAGCTCTCAAATGGCTTTGTTCCGTGTTTAAGATTTCCCTTCCTCCTCTTGCATCATATTTCACCCCAAAGCCTGGAGTGACTAACTCACCACCTGGGGATGCGCAGAGCAATGTTCACAGGGACAAAGGGGACACGGGTCCTGGAGACAGGCTGCATTAGGGCCACCTGTCTTTTCAGAGAAAATAAAATGTAGGTGTCCAGTGCAGTTAGTGAGACTCAGTCCCCTCCGTGTTCTGCTGGGAAAGGACGAGGCTGGTCTGCGACAGCTGCTGCATTGTGTGGACGGAGCTTGTTCAGTCCCTCCAGGAGCACAGATGGGGTCAGGCCCTGCATTGCCCAACCACAGACTCACTGTAACCTCGCTTGGGCTGGATGGTGACCTCTACTTCTAGACTGAAAAAGGACAGATGATTTTTCAAGCATTGAATTCTAAGCAAAGAAAGAGGAAGGGAGCAGGATGGGAGAGAGAGAATAAGCTGGAATTAATACTCTGAGCATTTACGGAAAACAGCTTGGGGTAGTGATTTTTTATTTGGACTTAAACATTTTAGTTTATTTCATTTATTTTTATAGCAGATATGGGCAACATGTTCAAATAAAAACTATTCCATTTGGGCATTTATATTTTCAACATAAAGGGACGCTGACTATTGTATCCAAGATTAGCCTAAAATGCTAAAAACATACTTTTCCACCATTCTAGTAATCAAGAAAAATTAGGCTACCTCCCAAATAAAGTTATAGACCTTTTGGAAGACTACACACATTACAGTGCAAGGCATATTACCTTGGTTGGAGTATTTTTACACACGTAAACCCTTAACTGAACAACAAACTAATAATCCCCAAGAATTTCTTTAAAGGAAGTTTAATATTTTGGTTGGCAAATGTGCCCAGAGGAAGTATTACATTAATAATACTTGCTTTTAACACAGTTCCTTTCTTTATGTAGTCAGATTGCTTTATGGTGGATTAAATCCACAAATTGAAAAAAGGGGATACACTTGAGTTTTATGACTTACTCTGCCAAAAGAATACTCTTAAGGAACACAAAAATAAAACCCTGTCTCATGCCTGAGGCTAAAGTTAAATGATTAATGGCTTCAGAAAAATAGAAAAAGTTACAATATGTATGAGGAAATAACCCATTATTCAGATGTGGGGGAAATACACAATATTGCTTTGCTAACGAAGATCATAGCTGTGTGATCTAGCCTTGGACCTCTCCAAATTAGGTAGGCCCTAAATCCAGTGATCTGGGGTTAAAAACGTAAAAGTTAGGATCCATAACACAAATGCTCCCTTTCCTCAGGCTCCTGGGTTCAGTCACATCTGTTGGATGAGTTCTCTGGCACTCCTAAATGGAGAAATGGCTTGTGAATAAGAATTCTAGAACTTTCCTGTACATCTGAAGTGCTGCATACAACATTTGGACCTGAAAAGGTCATTTATTGGTTTAGTTCTATGGTTGGTACCCTTGTGAGTGGTAGGCAAGGTGAGGGAACTAGGAGTCCCATTCAGTTTATTTTGTTTGCCTTTTTAGTACTAAGCTCATAAGAAAAACAGCAGCAGTTAAAGAGGCACAGCTGTTGGAAATGTTTTATTTTGGTCCACTGGCAGACAAGCATAATGTGATTTCTTGATGCAAAGGGACAGACGCTTTTGAACGCATCCATTAGCAAAAGAGGGGTATGTCTTATTGATTGCTATAGCTAAGAATCGTGCTGGTAAATACAAAGCTGGCATTTATAAGGCATTATGCCCTGAGCAGTTCAGACATTCACCAGAGTGGAAACAGAGAACCAAATCAGGGGTTTCCACTACAAGTGACTTAGTAAGGCTGGTTGTCTGGCTCTTTTGAAAGCCTCGGTCCAAAAGCAGAGCAGCATTCTGAACAGAAAGTATGTAAGTGCCCTAAGTGCAGGCACAGGGACTCGAGTGGGCTGGGGAGGGGCTCAAGCCATCCTGATACCAAAAGTCCCACCAAAGTGAACACTCTACCTGTCTTGATCCTCCAGAGCATAGGCTTAGGGTCCAGAGAGACCTAACTTTAAAGCATAATTTTGTGATTTGGGGCAAATTATTTAATTTTTCTGAACCTCAACTTCTCATCTATAAATCAATGGATTTTTTTGAGAAACAACCTAAAGTTTACAAAGTGCTTACTTAGCACAGTGCCAGGTGCATATGAGGCTTTCTCTCTCCCTCATCAATCTCACTACCGTGTCATTTACTTCTCTGTTTTAAACCTATATGTCAATATAAAGGCTGTTTTTTTGCATATCAATACATTCACTTGCTCAATATTTTATCAGTTCTTGGTCTTTTCTTCCAATATTTCCTCAGTTGAAAAAGAACCATGAAAAAAAGCAGAATGGTGTAGAGTTATTGTGAGAATAAAAATAGGTAATGCATATAAAGCACATGTTTGGGGTGAGCATTCAGATATTCATTCTTTCCACAAACAGCTACTGAGCACTGACAATATGTATGCGACTGTGCCACACACAGGGGGACACAAACGGGAGGCAGAATTGGGTCCCTACATCCAGACAGCTCACAATCTATGTGGTGTGGTACAGGAGTATGTGAAACTATTGGGGCAGGGTCAGATACCTAAACCACCTCCAAAAAAGAGGTAATGCTTGAGCTGAATCTTGAAAGAAAGAGGAGCCAGCCAGATCGGGAGTAGGGGAGAGTGGAGAGAGTGTGTTAAGGAGGAATGGAATAAGTGCCAGGCAAATATAACACATTTCAGTACACTTTTCAGTTCCCCACTCTCAAACATGAGCCGTCAGGGATTGTTACCCTCTGTGGGAAACTCCCGACATGAAAGATTGAGCTTCAAACTAAAAAATATAAACAAACAAAGAACCCTATACAACCTTGAGGAAATAAAAATAATGGAAAGAGAACTCTTTTATCATTGAGATTATTTTTGAGAATAACTATTGTGAATATTATCATTGAGATTAGGGAAGACATATCATGAAACAAGAATAGAATGCTATAAAAAATTTTAGAGAGCAAAATAAAAGATCTTTTGGAAATTAAAATCTTGACAGCAAGGCCAAGAGAGTTGAGATGCAGAGAAAAAACTAAAGAGATAAAATAATTTTAGTTTTAAGATGGACAAAACTGAAGGCTGTTACTATTTTACAGATTTTCATTTCCCCCTTAAAGGTCTACACATAGGAATTATTTCCAATACCCCAAACAGCTGACTGCAAGATAGTCAATGATACCCTATGGAAGAGGGGGTACTGAGAAGAATGAAAAGATAAGGCTGAATTTCCTACTTCTCAGTCTAGAAAGGAAAACTGTTGTTTCCACCCTGTGAGTGGTGTTAGTGCATGAAATCATATGACATAAAGTAGTGAGACTTTGTTCCTACTGCTGCATGTGTTAATAATTTTTGAAAGAGAATAAAATCATGACTCTCATACAAATATAAGATACACATTTGTGAAAATTTTTCTTTAAGTCATTAATTTAATGAGGAAACCAACAAGATATTACAATTGGTTCAGGAGAGAATTCAAAGTACCATACATTTATAGTGAGGTAAGGAATGCTGAAATGATTTTCAAGGACAAAACTTGGGAAGTGGATTTTGTTTGCCTTGGTTTATAATACCTGAATCTGAAAAGAAACTATGAAGTATGTTAAAGTCATATTAATGTGTGCACTTATGGTAGAGCCACTGGTTCTTTTTAATCATATTACCTTCTATATGTATTTTTTTTTTTTTAAATCTTTTTTTTTTTTTTTTTTTTTTTGAGACAGAGTCTCACTCTGTTGCCCAGGCTAGAGTGAGTGCCGTGGCGTCAGCCTAGCTCACAGCAACCTCAAACTCCTGGGCTCAAGCGATCCTCCTGTCTCAGCCTCCCGAGTAGCTGGGACTACAGGCATGCACCACCATGCCCGGCTAATTTTTTCTATATATATTTTTAGCTGTCCATATAATTTCTTTCTATTTTTAGAGGTGGGGTCTCGCTCTTGCTCAGGCTGGTCTCAAACTCCTGAGCTCAAACGATCCGCCCACCTCGGCCTCCCAGAGAGCTAGGATTACAGGCGTGAGCCACCGCGCCCGGCCTGTATTTTTAAATTTGTTGTTTTCTCTGTATTAGTCATGGCTCTCCATAGAAACAGAACCAATAGGAGATATATATATATATATGTATATATACACACACACACACTCACACACACACACATATTTGGAAAGAGATTTATTATAAGGAATTGGCTCACACAATTATAGAGGCTGAGAAGTCCTGCAATCTGTGATCTGCAAGCTGGAGACCCAGGAGAACTGGTGGTGTAGTTCCAGTTCAAATCCAAGGGTCTTTGAACTACTAATAGGAGAATCCATGGTGTCAGTTCCAGCCTGACTGCAGAAGAAGACCAATCTCAAAGCTCAAAAATAGTCAGACAGAGAGAGTAGATTCTCCTTTACCTCACATTTTTTCCTATTCAGGTCTCCAATGGATTGGATGAGGTCCACCCACATTGGGGAGGGCAATCTGTTCATTCGGTCTATTGATTCAAATGTTAATCTCCTCTAGAAATACCCTCACAGACCCACCCACGATAATGTTTAAAAAAAATCTGGGCACTTTGTGGCCAGTCACATCCACTTTGATTAAGTAGATAACCAAGTGTTGTTTCTCAAGCCATCCATGATCCCATTTTAATTGAATAGCCATATCGCCTCTGTGACAACTTTCTGATTTTTGCTTTCCCAAAAAGTTGGCTGGCCCTTGATAAGACTGTTAATTAGGCGGATTCTTCTTCAGCTCCTTCTTGTTATATTCTAATTTTTTGAGGGGGTGCCACAGCCCCTTTCAAGGACCAACACCAGAAAATAAACTTTCAAAGGTATTCCCTTAGCCAGGCAAAACCAAATGTTGATGATATTTTCTTCCCCCAACAGATCCATTAAAACCCATCTGTTTTGTGTTTCCTTCCCTAGAATTCTTGTTATTTTTTAACTTGATAAGCCATTCCATGTTACAGAATTAATAATGTCCTTTCCCAGATATCATTTGCATTTTAACAGAAGAAGACATGAAGATATATTTAAACATTGAGTACGTATTGAGTATTGTTTGGTGTTGGGCATTAGGTTCTGCCTCTATTATCATACATGGTCAATTTCTGGACTCAGGAAGCTTACATTCTATACAATTAAATCAACATGATAAGCGCTATAGTAACATTATAAATAAAAAGTCCCAGAACTCCTCAACTTAACGTTCAATTGATTTTTAACTAGGTGCCAAGACAATTCAGTGGGGGAAAGAATGGTCTTTTCAACAAATAGAACTGAGACAAATGTATATTCACATCCAAAAATATGAAGTTGGACCCCTACCTCACACCATTCACAGAATTAACTGAAAATGGATCAAAGACCTAAATGTAAGGGCTAAAACTATAAAACTCTTAGAAGAAAGCTTCAGAGTAAATCTTCATTACCATGTGTTATAGACTGAACTATGTCTATAGTAGACATCATAGACGTAAACAAAATTCACATGGTGAAACCCTAATTCCCAATTATAGACTGTATTTGGAGAAAAGACCTTTAAGGAAGTAATTAAGGTTAAATGAAGTCATAAGAGTTGGGCCCTAATCTGATAGGAATGGTATTGTTATAAGAAGAGGAAGAGGCACCAGAGATCTCACTCTCTCTGCACACACAGAGGAAAGGTCATGTGAGGACATAGTGAGAAGGTGGCCATCTGCAAGTCCGAGAGGCCTCACCAGAAACCAGCTCTGCTGGCACATTAATCTTTGACTTCTAGCCTCCAGAACTGTTAGAAAATAAATTTCAGTTGTTTAAGTTACCCAGTCTGTAGTATTTTGTTATGGCAGACACAGTAGATTAATACATCTTGGATTAAGCAGTGGTTTATTAGCTATGACACCAAAAGTACAAACAATCAAAGAAAAAAATAGATGAGTTGGACTTGGTTAAAATGAAACATTTCTGTGCTTCAAAGGACCATCAAGAAAATAAAAAGACAACCCACACAGTGGGAGCAAATATTTGCAAATCACGTCAATCTGACAAGGAACTTGTATTTAGAATATACAAAGACTTCTTGAATAGGCATTTCTCTAGAGAAGACTTACAAATGGCCAATAAGCACATAAAAAGATATTCAACCTTCTTAAGTCAATAGGGAAATGCGAATCAAAACCATAATGAGATACCTCATCTCACAAACTAGGATATCTACAATTTAAAAAACAGACAATAACAACTACTGGGGATGATGTGGAAAAATTGGAACCCTCATACACTGCTGGTCAGAATGTAAAATGGTACAACCTCTTTGGAAAACAGTTTGGCAATTTCTCAAAAACTTAAACATAGAGTTACTGTATGCCCCAGAAATTTCACTCCTAGGTATATACCCAAAAGAATTGAAAATGTACATCTACACAAATACTTGTACACAAATGTTTATACCAGCATTGTTCATAATAGCCAAAAAGTAGAAACAACCCAAATGCTCATCAACTGATGAGTGGATAAACACAGTATAGTATTAATATATCCATGCAGTAGAATATTATTCAGCCATAAAAAGAATAAAGTATTGATACATGCTACAACATGGACGAACCTTGAAAACATAATGCTAAATGGATGAAGCCAGTCATAAAATAACACAAAATTGTATGATCCCATTTATGTGAAATATCCAGAATAGGCAAAACTATAGAGAAAAAAAGTAGATTAGGGGTTGCCAGGGATTAAGAGGAATGGAAAATGGGGAGTGACTGCTAATGGGTATAGGGTTTCCTTTGGGGTAATGGAATGTTCTAAAATTAGACTGTGGTAATAATTGTGTAACTCTGGGAATACTCTAAAAGCCACTGAACTACATACACTTTAAGTGGGGTATTTTAAGGTATGTGAAATATATCTCAATAAAGCTGTATAGGTACATACAGTCCCAGAAACACGGAGTAAGTTTGGATGTGAAGGGGAAAGTTTTATGAAGAAAATGACATTTGCTCTTCACATTAAAGGATGAGGAGTAGATTTCCACATAAGGAATGGTGAGGCCGGGCACGGTGGCTCACGCCTGTAATCCTAGCACTCTGGGAGGCCGAGGCGGCTGGATCGCTCAAGGTCAGGAGTTCGAGACCAGCCTGAGCAAGAGCGAGACCCCGTCTCTACTAAAAATAGAAAGAAATTATATGAACAACTAAAAATATATATAGAAAAATTAGCCGGGCATAGTGGCGCATGCCTGTAGTCCCAGCTACTCGGGAGGCTGAGGCAGGAGGATCGCCTAAGCCGAGGAGTCTGAGGTTGCTGTGAGCTAGGCTGACGCCACGGCACTCACTCTAGCCTGGGCAACAAAGTGAGACTCTGTCTCAAAAAAAAAAAAAAAAAGGAATGGTGAAAGGGCTTTTCAGCCAGAGGAAAAGCATAGATAAACGCAAGAAATTGTGAACTACATGGTGTTTGGGAAATGCCCGACTGGAAGGAAGTTAGGGAAAATGGAACTGGAAATTAAAAGGACGATCTGAATCAACCAGAGTCTCAGCAGGAAAGAGAAGGAGCTTTCAAAAGGGGGTAATTAAAAAGAATGTAATGAGGAGACTGTCCACAGAGGTGTGGGCAGGGTTAAAGGAACCCAAAAGGGATAGTGAAGCTCTCCTGGGACTAGTGACAGCAAGAAGTCATTATGAGCCCTTGGTCTGCAGGGGCAAAGGAGAGAAAAGTGACCAGAACTCCAGTCTCCTGTCGGCCTACCCAGCAGGCACAGGGCACAGAACCTGCTGATCACATCCATAAGGTCAGCTTTCTGGGGCAAAGAGCTGGATCAAGTGTGAAGACTGAGTCTGGAGAGAAACAGCTCGGGGCCAGAGCATAAAAGACGTGAGTGCCTTGCCAAGCAGTCTGGACTTTGTCCTGCAGACAGGAGGAAGCCATAAAAGAGGTTTAAGCAGGGCAGTGACTGCAATGTGATAGTCTGAAGGGAGAGAGCCTAAGCCAGTGGTTCTTTTTTTTTTTTTTTTTTTTTTTTTTTTTTGAGACAGAGTCTCACCCTGTTGCCCAGGCTAGAGTGAGTGCCGTGGCGTCAGCCTAGCTCACAGCAACCTCAAACTCCTGAGCTCAAGCGATCCTCCTGTCTCAGCCTCCCGAGTAGCTGGGACTACAGGCATGCGCCACCATGCCCGGCTAATTTTTTCTATATATATTTTTAGCTGTCCATATAATTTCTTTCTATTTTTAGTAGAGGTGGGGTCTCGCTCTTGCTCAGGCTGGTCTCGAACTCCTGAGCTCAAACGATCCGCCCACCTCGGCCTCCCAGAGTGCTAGGATTACAGGCGTGAGCCACCGCGCCCTAAGCCAGTGGTTCTTAAAGTGTGGTCCCCAGACCAGCAGCATCAGCATCATCTAGGAACTTGTCAGAGCTGCAAATACATAGGTGCCACCACAGACCCACCGAAGCAGAAATGATGGGGATGGGGCCCAGCAATGAGTGTTTTAACAGCCCTTTCAGGTGATTCTGATGTACCCTGAACCTGAAGGACCAATGGCCAGCATTATCCCCTGAATCCCATGCTCAGAAGGATTCCCAGAAAAACCACAAATCACACCTGTTTTACAGATGAGTGTGGCTTGGCCTACACAGGGCCACCACTTAAAACTGTACAGGCTGGCAGTGTACATTTCTAGAAGGTACTAACTATCCAGAGAGACCACCATGACCTTGATACCTGAGGGCTTGAAGAAGGTAGAGGAAATATCAGGAACCCACATCTTGACCTTACTGATTAGGATTTCTTGGAGCCTAAAGGGAAGGTAGTATAATAATCTAATATTTCAGGATGTTGTAAATTTTCAGTTATAGAATGAATCGACATTTGTCAAATGAGCCCATTTTCTTCCTTTGGGAAGCGACTGTGTGTGAAAGATCGTCTGTCTTATAAAGGAGCAATACAGATTCTTTCAAAAGTAATCATCTTTGGAAACACTTTAAATGTTCAAAAATAAGAGACTGGCTAAATAAATGATGGTACATCCTCAAACATAATATTATGTAGCATTATAATTGATGATTCATAAAATCATGTAATGTCATTTAAATTTTAAAAATTGCAATGATTATGTCCTATATGATTTTAGTTTTGTAAAAAAGTACATAAGCAGTATGTATGAATAGACATTATATATGAATAGATATAATAATGTTAATATTAACATTAATAAGATATGTTAACAATTCTTATCTCTAGGTGGTAAAATTGCATGAGTTTTACTTTCTTATTTTAATTTATTTATGTTAAAATTTTTTTCATAATGAACATGCATTTTGAGATAAGAAGTAAAAGTTGTTTAAAAGAAAAGAGAAGGAAGAAAACATGATGGAAATATGCTAATATTTAAAAACCCGAAATTAAAAAAATGTATATAACAAAACTGCCATAAATAAAGTGAAAAGAGGACTCAAACTGGGAAGATATTTGTAAATTATGACAGTGCGTAAATAATAAAAAGAATATCCCAATATAAAAGTTGGCTAACGTCATGAACTGTGATATGTAAAAGGAGAAATATAAATGTATTTTTTAAAAAGAAAAAATATTTAACCTTGCCAGTACTCAAAGAAATGAAAAATTAAAACAATGTACACTTTTTACTTATCTGATTAACAGAGATTAAAATGAATAATCCAGAGTTTTATGAGTGTGAAAAATGAATTATTTATCATGGTTTTGACAAGCATATAAACAATGACAAAATTTTTGGATACAAATTTCAAAATATATTCTGAAAGCCTTAAAATATAGCCTTTGACCAGATAGGAATTTTTTCTAAGAACATAATCAGATTATTGTACATAGTACAATAAAAATTAAAAACATGCTTAATCTTACTGCTAATCTGAGAAACTAAATTAAAACAATATGTTATCTTGCTATCTTTCATCCATGAGATTGTCAACAATTTTAAATTTTTCCAATGTCAAGCACCAAAAAATTCTAAACTTTTTGGATACATATATTATGTAAATGTATAAAAACAGATTATAATATGCACCGAACTCATAGTTGTTTCCTCTGCAGAGAGGAAGGAGGGACCAGAAGAGAAGGTGGTGGCTAAAGGGAATTTTCATTTTATCTGGAATGGTCTCTCATTTTCTTTTTTAAAAGAAGAATGTTTGCATATTAAAAAAATATTTATATGCGTGGAAAGGCTGGGAAACAATGTGTTGAAACGTTAGTAGTAGTTAATTCTGGGGAGTGGGAAATGTGTGTTTATTAGTTTCTGCTTTCTACATTTTTTTAAATTAAATATTCAAGCTCATCCCCAAAAGAGATGTATATAAAGAATTGGGCCGGGCGCGGTGGCTCACGCCTGTAATCCTAGCACTCTGGGAGGCCGAGGCGGGTGGATCGCTCGAGGTCAGGAGTTTGAGACCAGCCTGAGCAAGAGTGAGACCCCCGTCTCTACTAAAAATAGAAAGAAATTAGCTGGCCAACTAATATATATATATATATATAGAAAAAATTAGCCGGGCATGGTGGCACATGCCTGTAGTCCCAGCTACTCTGGAGGCTGAGGCAGGAGGATTGCTTAAGCCCAGGAGTTTGAGGTTGCTGTGAGCTAGGCTGATGCCACAGCACTCTAGCCCGGGCAACAAAGTGAGACTCTGTCTAAAAAAAAAAAAAAAAAATCATAACCACAGCATTGTTTTTAAAAAAAGAAAAAATTAAAAACAACTTAAAAGTTCCAAAATAGAGCATTAATTAAATTATTGTATACCATTTAAGAAACTATCATTAAAACAATAATTTAGATGCAGACATTTTAAAACTCACAACAAAGTTTAAGATAATTATTAAAGTTTTAAAAAAGCAGGTGCAAACAGAATTTATGTTAGGAATTCATTTTTGTGAAAAAGAAGCAAACATTTCTGAGTGACGGGTCTGTGGGCAGCTTCCTTTTTGTGTATTTATATTTTCTAACGCATCTAAAGAGAGCCTTACTGGTTAAGTAATAAAGTTAATAAAAGAAAAAACAGTCCATCGGAGGATAAGGAAAAAAGATATGTCAATGTTAAACTGAACATCCCTCTAGGTGATATTTGATAGTTTTATTTAGCTTCTATATATCCCTTTTATTATCTTTTTCAAAACCTTCCTGGCAGCTGCTGTCCCCATGAAGGCATTCAGAATTCCATGCAGCCCAGGAAAACTCTCTGATGGGCAAAAAGAATTTGAGATATAATTTCATACTAAAATGCAAGTGATTTGTTGTGTTAACTTCCTAACGTGGGGCAGCTGATGACACAGAGCAAGGAGCTCCACGCATAGGGAACTGGGGTCTAGTCCCCACCAGTATTTCTACACTGTAGAGAGCCAGGGCCTCTTCCCTAGAATGCCCTGCAGTGCTTGTTGAAAATGAAGCTCCACGCCAGGCCTGACCCTCAGGACGTGAGTCCTTGGCACTGCCGGTAACATACAGCCTCAAGGATTCCTATGCTCGATAAAAGTTGAAACTCTTTGCCAAAGACTAATCATCAAATCTCTGTGATTTTTCAGAAACTTTGATCTTCATCTAAGTGCCAGTCCTAACAAATTGCTGAGAGCATGATGTATAATAGCGCCCTTGAGCTTGGTTTGGAAAGTTCAAACCCCAGTGAAAGCTATTATCATCAGGCCCTGGAGACAAAACATTTGCATTTTAAAGAGGACCAGAGACAAGGACAGGCTTTCAGAGTGAATTATCTTTAAGTAGTCCTAGATAGGAAAGACGGTATGGGTCAGGGAATTTCTCTCTATCCAGACCACAGAGGAAACTGTGCAAAAAGCCAGGCACGGGCCTATCAAATGGGTGATGAGAGTGCAAGGACAGAAGTCAAACTCCCTAGAATGCAGAGAATGTTTCTGATCCATCACAAAGAAAGTCTGCTTTTGCAAAAGGGCCCTCTTCAGTCCTAAGTACCTGAGGATGATAACAAGTATAGCTAAACTGCCTCTTAGAAAACTTTTTAAATGGTTTGCCTTATCCCTTTCCTGCCTCCAACCAATTTCTGGCTACAGGCGGTGACAACAGAACAAGAAAGAGTGAAGTATCCCATCCTCAGTAAATGTGAGCAGTGGAGTGGAATGTTCTGGATCTACATTGCCCCCTGTGGTAGCCACTGGCCACACGTGGTTATTGAGCGCCTGAAACATGACTAGTCCGAACTGAGATGTGCCCGCAAGTGTAAAATACAAATTGATTTTGAAGACTTAGTATGAAAAAAAGTGTAAATAAGTTAATAATTTTAAGTTGATTACATGTTGAAATGATATTTTGAATATAGCTGGTTAAATATATTATTAAAATCTATTTCTCTTGTTTCTTTGTACTTTTTTAATGTGGCTACTAGAAAATTTTAAAGTATGCATGTAATTGCTTGTATTATATTTCTATCTGACAGTGACACTCTAGAATGAAAAGTAAGCAGGTGCTGCCTAGCAAAATACAGAAGCATGGTCACTCTATTGTCTTGCAACTTAGCCCAAACAAAAGCACAGTTTCCATATTGAAAATGCCTCCCTTGGCCAGGCGCGGTGGCTCACGCCTGTAATCCTAGCACTCTGGGAGGCCTAGGCGGGTGGATCGCTCGAGGTCAGGAGTTCGAGACCAGCCTGAGCAAGAGCGAGACCCCTGTCTCTACTAAAAATAGAAAGAAATTAGCTGGACAAATAAAATCAATTTTAATGTTTAATAAAAAATTTTAAAAAAATGCTTCCCTCTGACCTGTGCTCAAGTTGCTGAGAGATTTCTCCCCTTTTTGCTGGTTAAGTCTCCTGTGATGAAATGAAAAATGCACTCTTATTTTTATTTTTTTAGTCTCTCAGTTTCTCAAGACCAGGGGCCATGTGTGGTTCTATTTGTTGCATGGCTGTTCACCCACTACCGTTGAATGCAAGATCAAGATCTAGCACACATCAGAGATGACCCACAACGATCACCATCAGTGCAAACTCCCTTCCATAGGTTACACCTGATGGTTGTTCAATAACATTTGTGATTTCTCATTGATGTTCATGTTTGTAGATGAACAACTATAGCTAATTAATGAGCATTTATTACTAATGAGAAAAGGCTGATCTAGACATAATAGCATTCTGGTTAACTGTGAATAATAGTTCTAAAGGCAATTCAACCATCAAAGTCACCTGTTCTGTAGAAAATTTAGGGTATAAGAATCCATTTAACTAGGAAAAAAAGAAGCAATGAGATTAGAATTGTAAATAGGATGTACATTCAGTAATTACAGTGGGACGACCTTGGACTGGGAAGAGAATAGTTGGACAGAAGGAATTTCAGACGTGAGTATGGATTTTAGAGCTAAGACACGTCTTCTAAACTGGGTAAAGCTAGAATCTATAACAGCTCTGTGTGTTTAATTACATACTGAGCTCTTCCTACAAAATGACTAATAAACTGCAACCTGCAACCTACCCCAGTACATGTCTATGTGCACACGCATACATACACACAGAATTCACCACACACTGTCGTCCTTTTATGGCAGGAAGCTCCACGGTTCCCATCAGAACTTCTTGTGGGAAATGTGAAGCTTTTCAAGTATGAATCTGAAAAAGTTTAGAGGATTGTGATGTTTAATCTTGAGACATTTGTTATTTTGGGGCTGCTTGTACCAGTGGGCAATTATCAAAACAAGGATTAGCTAAAATCCAGCTTTGGCCAGTTCAGGAAAATCTGTGGGTCAAAGGGAGGAGTTTGTGAAACTCACAAACACAGTTTGAAGGATTAAGCAATTCTGTAACAGTGTGCCTCTGTGGGACCTGCCCCTATGCCAATACTATTTTCCCCTAAACTCTTACTCTGCCCTGTGTTTGGGGCAGGGGGGTTGGGGGGGGGGGCGGCGGTTAATTTCACGATGTACTGCCAACTAGAGATAATTTGTGTTTAGAAGTTTACTAAAAATTCAGATGATTCTGGAAAATTAGAGGCTACCAATCATTCACACAATTGTGTAAATTTGTTCAGTGACTCCCGAGACACTGTGTTGGAAAAATGGATGCATGAGTTGACTAAAGGGAGAAGGGAGCAAGTAATTTCCGGAACTTGGAGCACTTTAGGATTCAGACAGACCTGCAAAGGTGCCGTGGGGGAGAATGCAGGGTGCTGTGAGGGAATGGAGGCCCTGGGAGAGGGCATGCCAGCTGACAAGACAGCAAGGAATAAAGTGAGGTGGGGGCAAGGATGAGGACAAACTTCAGCTGGCTCAGATTTTCATAGGGCACAATCCATTGGCTTAGAAAATGGAAAAAGTATGCTCTTTCCTTTCTTTGACATCTCATTCCTGCAAAGATTGCTCCCTTTCCCCACCATTCAGACCTCAGCTAACAAGGTCAATAGACTCAACTCTATTCTCGGATGCATTCGTTTTTGTGGTCTAGCCTGGGAACTTGATCATCATTTATAACATTGATCTTTTTTTTTTTTTTTTTTTTTAAGGAAAAAAGAAGTATTCTCTAATGCAAGCCAGGGAAATGAGCCAAAATGGACTTTTGAGACAAAGTGATTTTTAAGATATAAACCACCTATACATAGTCATGTATTGCTTGATGACAGGATACATCCTGAGAAATGCATTATTAGGCAATTTCATGGTGTGCCAACAACATAGAGTGGACTTACACAAACCTAAATGGTATAGCCTACTATACTCGTAGGCTGTATAGTATAGCCTATTGCTCCTAAGCTACAAACCTATACAGCATGTTACTGAATGCTGGAGGCAACAGAAACAATGGTAAGTATCTCTGTATCTAAACACATCCAAACAGAGAAAAGGTACACAGTAAAAATATGGTATTATAATCTTATGAGACCACCATCATGTATGCAGTCTGTCGTTATGGGTGCATAACTGTATATAGTTTGCATCCTCCTAATGGCCTTAGGCAGCTAATAAAGTTGTTTTTATTACTCTAGACATAATTAACCTATGATCCTAGAATAAAGAACAGCCCTTTATATTAAAACATTTCATTTAATAAGAAACTCTCTACATTGCTATACATTGTCTTTTTTTTTAGAGACTGGCTCTCACATTGTTGCCCAGGCTGGAGTGCAGTGGCCCGATCATAGCTACCTGTAGCCCCGACCTCCTGGGCTGAAGCCATCCTCCCACCTCACCCTCCCAGTACCTGGGACAAGCTGTCCCCAACCTTTTTGGCACCAGGGACTGGTCTCATGGAAGACAATTTTTCCATTAAGGTGGTGGGGGGGGGGGCGCGTAAGGGGGGATGGGGAGGAAGGCAGAGCCCAGGCAGTGATGCCAGTGATGGGGAGGAGCTGTAAATACAGATGAAGTTCGCTTGCTCCCTGCTGTGTGCTGTCCCCTGCCCGCCTCCCCCACTGCCATTCCCTAAGTTTCCTGGAAGACAATTTTTCCACAGGACTGGGGCAGGGGTTGCCAGAAGAGCTCTGTGGGCTGGTCCCTAACAGGCCACGGACTGGTACCAGTCCTCCGCCTGGGGGTTAGGGACCGCAGGCTGGGACTATAGTTGAGCACCCCTAAGCCCAGCTAATTTTTTTTTTTTAATTTTTTGTAGAGACAAGATCTCGAACTCCTGGCCTCAAGCAATTCTCCCGTACACTGTCTTTTTAAGATTATTTTTACCATTATTTTGCAGACTGGTGAAAATGTTTTTAAGGACAGCATGTTGAAGCCCTGTTTTAAGGGCATGCTGTGTGGTCATGCAGCCTCAGTGCTACTGCAGTTACTCCAGAATTCTCTCTGCATTCCATCTGATACCTACAACAGCCCCAGCTGACTTCCTTCTTTTCCTGGTTCAAAACCACTATCCCCGCTAAACCTATCACCAAATTCCTCCTTCCTGTTTGGGGAAAAACGCTTGGCTCCTGAACCCAATAAGGAGCTAGGCTCTTCTCAGCTCAGGATCTCACGCCACACTTACTTCTGCCCAAGTGGAGTACAATGACACATGCTTAGGAACTTAGGAACTCTAGAATCCAACAGCAAAATGAAATCACAAGAGAAAAATGCAGTTAGAGGAAGGTTATTCTCTTCTGTTACCAACACAAGGGGATGGAGATGCCAGTAAATGTTTAACAACTGGATCCCTAGGGGAAGCTTTTACTTGAGCATTTGCAGATTTCTGTGTCATAAATACTTCCACCATGACTGACTTTTTGCTACCCGTATGATGTCACTGAACATGGAGTTAGGAAGATATGTACAGCAGCACATCATGACATAGTTTTTCCACCATTCAGATTCACAGAAAACCTCAAGAGCATAAATCATAGTAAAATGTAGTAACAATCAACAAGTAGTAGGTTTTGAGTATTTTTATCTTTGTTTTCAATATTATTTATTTAATTGTAAGTTTATATGATTTAATTTTTAATGTTGGCTGCGTTTAACAACTGGCTCACAAAATTCCTGAAATTTGACAATGGATTTTGTTTCCGTGAGTCAGTGCCATGGAGTCCCAGCATACTACTGACCTAGCTCTGCCTTTAGCAGGGAACTCTTCACGTGCATGTTAAGTAGGGATGTGCGCTGTGAAAAGGCTTCCTGAAATGATGGCTGTGAGGATCTGCCACTGGTGAATCAGGACACAATCAAACTTAATTAAAATCCTATGTTCACCTCTGAAACATCTGGGTTTTCTTTAGAGTTTCCCATCCTAGCAAGGAAATTACTCAAAGATACTCAACTTACAAATTCTAGTGAGCTCGTAGCCAGAGGTGGTGTACCTTTAAGCATAGTTAACTTACATGTGTAAGTCAAGAGGGAGATAACCCTGTTATTCAGAATCACCGTTACATATGTGTGAAAAGTAATGGGGTTATATTTTGTTTGCTTTAAGTATGTTAGATTTAAATGAGTATAATTTTCTAAAGCAATAACATAAATCTCAGAGAAGAAAACCTGTCACTTGCAGGAAAGCAAAGCCAGAATAAAGCATTCCAATATCTCCTTTTCCCCTTTAACTGGGTGGTTAGTCTTCTGACAACCCAAAATATTATTTTAGGAGCTTGAGACACAGGGAGGGGGCATAGAAAACCCGAGAGAAAAGGTTACAATCACAGTTTGGTGAAGAGAGAATACTCTCACAAAGATGATATGCCGTGACATTGTATTGAAGTGTGGCTTTCCATGAGAAATTCCACATCACAAGGTTCTCATGGGACTAAAGGACTAAAGGACTAAAGGACTAAAGTCGTCCCTAATCTTCAAATCCAGTGTCTAAGTGCTAGCACAACCTGCTGTGAAACAAGCCTCTTATATAAATCCTACGCACTGTAATATTTCTGCCATAAAGGAGAACACATCTGCAGGATAATTCCCAGCAAAGAAAGCTACAAAAACCAAAAGAGTAAATAGAATTTTCTCTCTATGGGAATACCCAGCCCATCTTTCACTTATAGACAAGGTTTAGCCACACATGGACTGCCCATTTTAGGGTTAAAGAGCCCATGCAGGGATTTGATGTTTAAAGAGAAAAATAAAATGAAAATTGTGTGACACCCTCAGTAGGGGATATTTTTAAAGCTAACTTAGGATGGTTTGTCTAAAATGTATGGCCAGGAAATTTTTACCAATGGAAGGCCGGTAGAGTCTTCATCTGAGAATTCATGATCAAGAGTGGCAGGACCGTGTATCCGTAGGCAAGACCTCAGCCTTCAAACAAACCCCAAAACAGTCAGCATCAAGGCTCCTCCATCATTCAGGAAGCACCCTGTTTTTTAGTTTCTGTTTTTCTTGAAAAGTTTCAGGTTGCTATCTTCAGTTTTTCACTTCTATCTTTATTTCCTAATCAGATGTTCAACTCCTTTAACATCTATGTGACCATAACACACAAAGTATTGTTGCTGAGATCAAGAAAACCAGTTTTGCCTTATTT
The DNA here is from genome assembly GCF_041146395.1 of Eulemur rufifrons. Taxonomy (NCBI): domain Eukaryota; kingdom Metazoa; phylum Chordata; class Mammalia; order Primates; family Lemuridae; genus Eulemur; species Eulemur rufifrons. The sequence continues at coordinate 88,594,811 of NC_090984.1, forward strand.
GGGTTTATCCACTGTTACGGGTTGAATTGTATACCCCTCCAACCCACCCCCCATTCTTATGTTGAATCATGTGTTGAAGTCCCAACTCCTGGGATCTTAAGAGTGTGATTTCATTTGGACATAGGGTCTTTATAGAGATAGTCAAGTTAAAGTGAGGTCATTAGGGTAGGACTTAATCCAATATGACTGGTGTCTTTATGAAAAGGGGAAATTCATTCACAGAGACAGACATGTGTAGCAGGAAGATGATGTGATGAAATATAGACAGCAGATGGCCATCTGCAAGCCGAGAAGAGAGACAAATCCTTCCTTCCCTGACAGCCCTCAGAAGGAACCGACCCTGCCAACTAGAATGCAGTTTGGACTTCGAGCATCCAGAACTGTGAGACAACAAATTTCTGTGGTACTTTGTTATAGCAGCCCTAGCAAACTAATACGCCTAGCATATCCTAGAAGGCCAGATAACTACAGTCCACAGAAAGTGTTTCCTTTTCCCTTGGACACTCATTCCTACTTGATAGTTCTCTAAACTACTCATTAACATTATTAGAATTTGTTTCAAGTTACTTTCAGGGCATGATTCAATTCTCTCAGAGTGGATGCCAGACCCATGTAGGCTAGCTAGCAGGAAACATCAAGCATAACATCTACAGGTAATAAAAACAAGTATCTGTGCAATTTGGCAATATGTATTAAAAGCATTTATATCCTCCTACCCTGTATTTACTTCTAAAAACATAATCAATGATGGGCACAAAAATTGAACTAGGATGTACCATCACAGTTATTAATAATATGAAAAAAGTAGAAATGATTTGTTCTATAATAGAGATTAAATAGAAATGGTTACCTTTAGGCTGCCTGGTAGACGCTGGTGCCAGCCACAGTCAACCCCACTGTGTTCTTCCACATGGCCGTGGATGGTGAGACCTTGCTTGGGTCATATCTCTTTTCGAGCTGTTTGTGCACAGAGTTCCAAAGACAGCAGACAACTTTCATGCTCTGAGCACTGGAAAGAAAGGATTTGGTTATAAGAGTTCCTGCCTACACAGAATAATTCCAGGGTTTACATGCCGGGACGGTGACTTCACACACCATAATGGCACTGGCGCAAGTCCATCTCCGGGGGGAATTTGATGATGAGAACTTCATCCTGAGGCATACAGGTCCTGCCTGGCATCTTGTTCATGGCAAATGCTGAACCCAACCTAAACGGTTCCCAGTTTTTCATCTGCACTGCCAAGACCCAGTGGTTGGATGACAAACATGTGGTTTTTGGCAAGGTGAGAAAGGACATGAATATTGTGGAAGCCGTGGAGCGCTTTGGGTCTAGAAATGGCAAGACCAGCAAGATCACCATTTGCAGACTGTGGACAACTCTAATAAATTTTGCATGTGTTTTGTTTTTCTTTTTCTTTTTTGGAGAGGGTGTCTCCCTATGTTGCCCAGGCTGGCCTCCAACTCTTGAGCTCAAGGGATTCTTACCCCTCAGCCTTCCAGGGACTACAGGCTTTCACCACCATACCTGGCAGGCTTTTGTTTTATCTTACCCACCAGATCAGACCATTCTTTCTGTAGCTGGGGAGAACACCCCTCCACCCCATCTGCTTACAATATCCTATAATCTTTGTGCTCCTGCTGCAGTTCTTTGGGTTCCATATTTTCCTTATTCTCCTCCAAGTCTAGCTGACTTACACAGTTAAGTTTATGATTATTAAATAAAAACTACATAACAAAAAACGGTTATTTTCACATAATAAAAATACCATGTAGCCATTAAAATGCTGATGATATAAGAAAAATTCAATGAAAGGGAAGTTGGGGGCGGGTAGGAGGAGAAATGTTAATATTTCTCCCTTGTTTTTTAAGCTCAAGGGTGATTTTTATCACGTTAAGTAGCAGTATTTTCTAAATTCTCTACAAAGAATATGAATAACTGTTACAATTAGAAAAACCAAAGGAAAAAAAAACCCAAAACCTGGGTACTAGAATACATAAAACAATTTCTTCTGGGAATGATCTTGAGATAATTTGGCCTAGTTTTTAATTTATATAAATATTTTATTAATATTTTCATATAATGTACATGCATATGTGCACACAAATCGTAAGCGTACAGCATGATGAATTTTCACAAAGTAAAGCAGCCACATAAATAGCACCCAGATGAAAAATGTTAACAATACCAGCATCCCAGAGACCTCCCTCATGCTCTGTCCTCTGAAGTAACCACTATTCTGTCTTCTAACACTATCAATAACTTTACCTTTTTAAAATTTTTATGTAAATGTACTCATATCATATATATTAATTTTACTCAATGTAATTTTTTTTATTTCAGGATATTATGGGGGTACAAACATTTTAGTTACATGTTATGACTTTGCCACACCCAAACCATGATTTGAGGCGTGCCCTTCCCCCACTACAATGCTCACCATCTCCATTATCAATGTAATTTTTGTGAGGTTCATCCATATTTTTACATGTAGACATGACTTGTTAATTCTCATAGCTGGATAGCAGAGGTTGGCAAACTATGATTTTAGGCCAGCTCACTGTTTTTGTAAATTAAGCTTTATCAAAACGTAGTCATGGCCAGGTGCGGTGGCTCACGCCTGTAATCCTAGCACTCTGGAAGGCCGAGGCGGGAGGATCATTTGCGCTCAGGAGTTCGAGACCAGCCTGAGCAAGAGTGAGACCCCATCTCTACTAAAAATATCTAGAAAGAAATTAGCTGAACAACTAAAATACATATAGAAAAAGTTAGCCGGGCATGGTGGTGCATACCTGTAGTCCCAGCTACTCCGGAGGCTGAGGCAGGATTGCTTGAGCCCAGGAGTTTGAGGTTGCTGTGAGCTAGGCTGATGCCACGGCATTCTAGCCTGGGCAACAGAGTGAGACTCTGTCTCAAAAAAAACCCACAAAAACATAGTCATACTCATTTCTTTGTGTCTATGAGACTGCTTTCATCCTATCACAGGGTTGCCAGATTCAGCAAATAAAAATACAGAATGCCCAATTAAATTTGAATTTCAAACAAACAACAAATAATATTCTTAGTATATCTCAAATATTGCATGGCAACTTAGGTTATAATGAATACCATTACTATGAACATGCAAATAGGTGTCTTTTGGTAAACATATGCACACAATTCTGATGATATATTGCTAGGAGTGAAATTTCTGGGCCATAAATGAGGTGTATGTTTACTCTTAGTAAATACTAACAAAGATTTTTCCAAAGCAGTTATACCAATTTACAGTCTCACCAGCAGTGTAGGATTTAAGTTGCTTCTTATCTTTGCCAATCATTAGCATACTTGGTCCTTTTGATTTTAACCAAGATGATAGGTGTGTAGTAGTATCCCACTGTAGTCTTTTTATTTCCCTGATGACTAATGAATTTGAGCACCTTTTCATGTTCATTGACCATTTGGATATGCTTATGTGTGTTTATGTGTGTAGCACATGTTTAAGATTTTTGGCCATTTTTCTGTTGGGCTATCTGCCTTTCCATGGTGGCCAGTGATTTATGGTATGATCTAGCTTCAAATGGTGAACTAGAACAATTAGATTTTCCCTCTCTTTCTTTCTTTCTTCATTTATTCTCTCTCTTTGGAATTTGACCTCGGAAAGATGGAGGGAAAAAAAGGTGGATTTTGGCATGAGCAAAGTTTCAAAATTTATGAGTAACAGAGCGTATAGCAGCTCTCTCCAGCAGAACTTTCTGAAATCATGGAAATATTCTATATTTGTGATGTTCAATATGGTAGCCACTGGCCTCATGTAGCTGTTGAGCACTTGACATGTGGCTACTGTGCCTGAGGAACTGAGTTTTACATTTTTATTTAATTTTAATTAGTTTAAATTTAAGTAGCCACATGGGGCCAGTGGCTACAGAATTGAACAGTGTGGTTCTAGTAGATGAGCTAAAAGTAAGCCAGTTATGCAGAGGCTGATAGCTAAGAGGCATCAAAGGAGAGTTTCCGTTTCTCAGTTCTGAGGAGATGTTTGGATGAAACTAGTCTGGAGAGAGTTTTGAGTGGTTGTAGCTATTTCACCTCCCCTCTTACTGTGCCTAACCATACTACTGTTACTGTTCTCACATTCCTGTATGATTCCATCTCCCTTGTTCTGTCCTGATGCTGGTTTTTCAGAGCTCTCAATTAAACACAGTGAAATGAATCTTTTCCAAGTGCCTTTTCAGTAGCTAAATTGAATAGTTGGCTCAGAATGCCACAAAGTCCTTTCCCTCAGGAAGAACCAAGTTTTGCCACTAAGACCCTGGACAGATTTACCAGCTTTACTGGACACCTCTTGGGGTGGCTGCCAGGTTCACACTTCCTCCTCTCTGGGAAGACTCCCAAACACACAGGGATAGGTCCTGAGTGATCATATCTGAACCACACTATCTTGTTATCTTTGCTACAGATTAGTCTTTAGGAAATTTTCATGTGCATCAAACAGATTCAGCTGGAAGACTTACTAAGGACCCATTCCTAAGGTTTCTTTTCCAGTAGATCTATGGGTGCCACCTGAGTATTTGCATGTCTAACAAGGTCTCAGATGATATGGATGCTGCTGGTCTGGGGACCATGCTTTAAGAACCACAGCTGTAGATAATTAAGTCAGGGCTCATCACCCCGAGATAGGACAAGCAGCTTCTCGCAAGGATTTGAAATTTGGAACAAAGAGGCACAGAGTCTGAGAGCTATTAGAGCAGTGCCCTGGAGAGAAGTTCTGAAAACTACTACTGTTTGGGTTCCCAGAGCTGGTCTGGTTCCTGTTCTTCCTGAGCCTTAGTTGTTGAATCCTTTGAATAAATCCCACTACTTTCTTTGTTTTGCATAAACTGGCTATAGAAAGTTTTTGTTGCCTGCCCCTAAAAGAACTTTAACTTAGACAGCAGTATATCAGTTAAAGTGTTTCACCAAGAAAACAGAAACCATTCTAAGTAGTATTTAAAACAGAGATAATGTAGTACAAGGAATTGGTCACACTTGTGATAGAAGATCTGAGAAGGCAAACAGCAAGCCAGAGATTAGCAACAGCAGGAAGCTATCTCCACCCCTAGGCTGGAGGGACAAAGGGAGTAGGTGGTGTTAACAGAGGCCAGGGTGACCTGGAAGAAGCTGGAACCACGACAGACCAGTCCAAACAGGGGAAGTGCTGCTGCCACTGCCAGAAACATCACCTAATGCTCCCCTGCAGAGATGGAGAAATACCTTAGCTTCTCCCTTCCTCCTGCCTTCAATTTCCCAGTGAAACCTCTTCATGCTGGAAAGCCTGGAAAAGACTGACTATGATACTGAGGACAGCCGGAACATGGGGAAGGACGAGGTATGCATCTGAGAACAAGTCAGAGACTGGCACTGTTCAACTCTGAATTTCTTATTTTTGTCTTCAAAGTACGTTTTGCCTACTTACAAATTAGAGTGAGATAATATGTGCATGCTGTATAATTTCTAATAGCCTCTTGTTAAGAATAAGAAATTTTTTGTAGATAGTTTTTTTTTTTTTTTGACAGTCTTATTCTGTTGCCTGGGCTAGAGTGCTATGGTGTCGGGCTAGATTGCTATGGTGTCGGGCTAGATTGCTATGGTGTCAGCCTAGCTCACAGCAACCTTTGTCAAACTCCTGGGCTCAAGCAAACCTGCCTCAGCCTCTCGAGTAGGTGGGACTACATGCATGGGCAACCATGCCTGGCTAATTTTTTCCATATATTTTTAGTTGTCCAGCTAATTTCTTTCTATTTTTAGTAGAGACGGGGGTCTTGCTCTTGCTCAGGCTGGTCTGGAACTCCTGACCATGAGCAATCCTCCTGCCTCAGCCTCTCAGAGTGCTAGGATTACAGGCGTGAGCCACCCCGATGGCCCAATAGGTTTTTATTGTTCCATAATTAGGCCTGCCATTTCTGAGATAATCTTTTGGGAAAAATTGCAAATGATAACAAGGACTAACATTTGTATAATTCTTTTCAGTTTGAAAAGTGTTTTTACGTGCCTCATCTAAATTAATCCTCAAAAACCTTATGAAGTAGATATTATTGTTAACCACATTTTATAAATAAGGAAACTGAGACTCAGAGAGAATAAGCAACACAGATAGGCAAAGTAATGTAGCTCACGGTGTTAAAATGGCACAATCCCAAACCTGGGCTCAGTGCAACAAGCTCAACTTTTGCAAAACACCAAGCTATTTTGTCAAAGCACGTGCAAAGCTACAAAGTTTAAATTCTTTCTCTGTGTTGATACCTCATTTCCTCCCTTATCTACAACCCAATATCTAGAGTAAAACCTTGTAACCAGAACTGGGAGAGGTTATTTTGAAAGATCAGCAAAATGCCCCGTGGCGCCTCTCCCCCTCCCCCAACCTGTATAGATGGTCAATTAATTCTATTCTGAATGATCTCACAGGTTCCTAATTAATAGGCTACAATCATGAGACGAGGCAGGGCCTTTTATAAGATCATTCTAGAACAGCAGCAGTCACTTAAAAAAGATAGCAAAGAAACCCTTTTGACTGAGAATATCAATTACAGAGAGTGGATGTTTTTGATGGTTTATGGGACTACTTGGTCACCTAGAAAAAATTAAATACAAACGTATACAATGATTTTCTGTGAACATGAAAGAGTGTCTGTGAGTTCTTCTCTGTTTCTGTAGAAGTGGTTAAGCTTCCTCTGGTCCCAGTTCTACAGACTGCATTTCTGATGCTAAAGAGCCATCTTTGTTTCCCTTGGTTACCAATGAAACTGCAGGGATCAGTTCAAATTCATCATCACTTATGGAAAATTTTTCCAAACACAATGCCCTCTTTCTGTATCTATTATATATATTTATATCTATTTAATAGTAATAGCTCACATGTGCCCTTTCCCACACTTATGTGGTTAGTCTATTGTGTATGCTGTCCTTTACATGGAGATGATCTATGTCACATGGCACATACCCATAATATCAATTGTTACAGAGAATGAAATTTTTTTTTTTTCAGGCAGACCACATCCTCTCCTTCGTTGCTGAAGACCCAAGAGAACTTGCTGTAAGGTTATTCTCCTATAAAATTACTCCTTAGAGTGTGCCTCGTAACAGACTTTTATCTATAGGGATAAGCCCTGTCTTATATAGAAAGGCTCCACATTCAGTTTATTGACTCAATAAATTTCAGGCTCACTGATTATGTTTCCATCTAAAAGTTTTACACAGTTATAAAATTGAAAGAGCCTTTAGAACCATCCCAGGTCAAGTTTCTTTCTGATTATTTTTCCACAATGAACTGCAATGCATTAAGTCTGTCCATTAGCTAGAACATCACTGATTGCACCCTTGATCTGATGGCCAAGAGAACATTTGTATTGTCTGGGTTCCATTTAAGATAATATTTGAAATGGATGGAATAGCTCAGGACAAAGGAGCAACATTCAAAGTTATCCTCCTCTAGTGAAGAAAAATGGGTATGGTCTATAATGAACAGGTTTGTTAGAATTCAGCACTAAAACATCTTTCTCAGCAAAACAAAGAAGTTCCTCTCCTGGGAGATCCTCAACTAGTTTTATGAATATTTTTTCATGTGAATCCAAGTTAGTGTTGTAAAATGAAATGAGAAAATAAGAGTGATGTCTTCCACCAACAGTTAGGTGTAGAGTTGTTTGAAAGTTTACGTGTGAACCTTCTTTTCACAAGATGCACAGTCTTTTAGAGATTTTGCTAATGGAATGGGGATATGAGTTGATCCTTATATGGGATTGAAACACATCAAATGCCATTATAATTTGCATATACAACTCAAATAACTTAATCCATTTTTTTTTTCATATGAAAAGACACCTGGGGATTTGCTCTTCATTTTAACATTTGATAAGTGGTATTCATTGAATAATGGAAAAATGTCATGGAAAAATTTTATGTATTATAACAATAAAATTTGCCTAAAGGGTCAGAATTCTACACATAATTTGCTTACCTTTAAGTAAACATTTAGGTGTATTAAGATCAGGGCAATTTTTCAATGGCACGATGTTGATTTGAAAGGTATGGAAAATGAAGGGAGAGTGCTCTGGATTTAAAAATATATGCATACATATGTACATAATTTATTAAAACTTTAGACAAGGATGTTATCTTCCTGGGAGTTGAGAGCCACCGGGGCGGGAAGTCCGCTGCAGGGATGAACAAAAGCATGGCTGCGCGATAGTATTATCACTGCAGCAGCAGCAGGCTCCCTGACGGGGGTTGCGGCGACTGTCTAGTGTTACACCGCATTTTTATTAGTGACAACCTCCGTTATTCTGTCAGCTCAGCCGAGTAAGTTGTTCCCCGCGTTCTGCTTGGTCATCTGGTCTCCGTTAAATGGGGAGAAGGAAAGAGAAAAGAGAAAGGTTGGTTGAATCAAGTGGGATACATGGGGGTTCCTCCCTTTCGGGGCTGGCGTCGCCCCATCCTCGGGGACATGGGGGGAATTCCAGGACCAGTGAGTCCTACAAATTAGTTGCTATGCCTGGGGAAGACGAGAAAGTCTTCGTCGTCCCTTCCCAGCAGGGCCAAGAGAGCCTGGCTAGTTAGAGCTGCCTGGCGGGTGCGAACGAGCCCTGGACCTCTCGGAGCCCGAGCCAGGCGGAGTAGAGGTCAAATCAAGAGGCACGACCACAGGGGGGCCCGTGCGGTCCGCAGCTCTGCCTCTAAACGACCACCGTGAACACAGCGAGGCTGGAAGGCGGGGAGGGGGCGGGTCCAGGCGGGGGCGGGACCTGGGGGCGGGGCCTGAGGGGCCGAGCAGTATGCCGGGAGGTGTAGTTCCGCGAGTGCCGGCAGCGAGGCCGTGTCCACTCCGCTAGTAGGTCGGGACTACAACTCCCAGGAGTCAGCGGGCCCGGCCGGAGGGTCCATGCGCAGTGGGCGCCACATTGTATCCTATCAGGCGAGGAGAGGGTGATGTCACCTGCGAGTTGGTAATCTACGAGCGGCTGTGAAGGAAACTGTTTAACCGGATCCCATTGTACCCAGAACGCAGAGCCGCCTTTCCAGCATGCAGGGGCTGCTCAGGTAAGGGGACACGCCGCCTCGCCCGCCACACTCATTCATTAAGTGGAACCGCGCGGTGGCGCGGGGGTGGGCGTGCTGCTCCGGGTCGGGCGCTGCGTTCGCGGCGTGTCCTCCCGCCGCCTCCCCGGAGCTCCCGGGCCAGTAGGTAAATATTAAACCCGTCCTTCAGGTTGGGTCTGGGTGGGAACGGGATGCAGACAGCTCCCGGCTGCCAAGCTGGGGATGAGAAAATGGCTGCAGCGCAGCGCAGAGCGAGGCGAGCCCAGAGGAAGGCGCCCCCGAGGACGAGGGTCCCTCCCTCCTTTCTTTCTCAGGCTCTCGGACGGCCGGGAGCCGGCCGGGTACCACTCGCCGCTTTGCTGCGGGCTCCCTGGGGCTGGGGCTGCGGGCTCTGCGGCAGCGTCCCGGAGCTCCTGGTCCGGGGCCTCGGAGAGCGAGAATCCCGAGGCGGGCTTGCTGGACACGGAGGTGGCGACAGGCAGGGAGGGACCCGTGTGCCCCTCCGCGCCGGAGCAGAACATCCTTCACCCCGACACCCTCACTTCAAGCCCCATTCGAAAGGGGCGGGGTGACTGATTCAGACAAAGTTGGAGTTAAATATGTGACGGGAGAGGAGGGAAATCGGGCGTTGCGAAGGGAGCGCGGGGTGTTGGCGGACAGCGACGAGGGGAGGCTGCGCCGCCTGTGGACCCGGTGCGAGGCGCCGCAGAGCGTTCCTGCCAGCTGTCCCTCTCCGGGGAGCGCATCTCAGTCCCCCGCGATCGCTCCCTCGGCGAAGAGCACCTGGGCTGGGGCGCAGCGCCTGCCCCGGAGCCCCGGGCCAGGAGGAGGTAGGAGGGTTGGGGGTGTTGGATAAGCTAATGATAAGGCTCGCTGTGGGGCCGGATGGCTGGATAATCGGTTTACCCAGCTGGTGCCGAGAGCCAGCTGCTTGCAATCGGCTTGCCCCCTGACTGGAGACGTGCGCGAGGCCCAGAACTCTAAAGTCCCCTGGATTTCCTTTCCCTTTCCGTAGTACCGTCATTCGTTCGTTGATTCATTCATCAAACCCTGCTAAGGTCTCTTCTCCAGTTGCTCACAGCCTGGGTTTGGAGTGTTCTGTCTCTTGCCTCATAAAATATTTTTGTGGGTTCAGGAATAGAGTGCTGCACTCCATTCCCCTCTCCCCCACCTCCATCCTCAGGAGAACATCAAGAGCAAACGCCGCCCGTGACCGTTTTGCTCTCATTGAGCTGGTAGTTTCTTGAGATTTGAGCAAGACCCAGTGAATTGAAGGGGAGTTTGCCTGCAAGATGAATCCCGTTGCCATGGCGACCTGCCTTCGGAATCTTAACTGCTACCACTGCTGTTTCGATTCGATGTGGCTCTGCGGGCAGCTGGGAGGGCGTGGCCAGTGGGTGTGGTCAAATGCTTGCCCTGGGCCCAGCTGCTCTTCCTCCTCGCCCATTTCACAGCCCCGGGACTCTCCCCATTCTCTTGTAAATAACTTGGACACAGTTCTTAGACCCCTTTCCCTCTGGCGTGCCATACCTCATCTCTCCACCTTGCTCCCTGAAGCTAATTATTTGGCGCCTTTTTCCTGAGGCAAAGTCTGAAAATTACAACTTGAAAGATCTTTTTCCCCTTTCAGGCTAGCCGGATCCTTTTCCCAATAAAGCAGCTTATGGTGTTGAAGGCAGCTTTCTCAAAGGAGGGTGCTCTCCCCTATTCTGCATACAGGGAGCTCCCTGGTCACCAGTAAAGGTCCTTAATTTGCCTGGACTTCCAGCTGACTGGAAGTGATTAGGGAGAATTAATAACTGAAGTTGAATTTTGGAAGTCAACTGTCATCCCTTGTGGTTCTCATAAAATCTAAATGCTGGCCTAGAGGATACAGATCCTTGAGAGTGAAGCACTCTGACTCTTTCACTGCTGGCTACTCCACTCTGGGGTTAACCCGTTACCTCCCAGGACCTCGGTGTTCTCATTGGTAACATGAGGAGAGGAATATAGAGGGTTTCCTAAAGTTGATTCTAGGTATAAAATCTTGTGATTCAAGACTTGGACATTGTCTTTTTTTTTTTCTTCTTCTTCCTCAATGTCATCTGAAGATGAGGGTTTAAACCCAGCTTCTGACACTGTGGCATTGTGTTAATATCTCAGCCTTACTTGTATGGCAAAATAGCCTGGTTCTTCATGGCAACCCATCAAAGTAGACAAGGCAATATTACTATTTATAATATTGCTTATGTTACCACTCTCTCAGTATATGAACTCTTCTAATTAATGCTTTAGTCTTAGGATTGTTTAGGTTTTGCCCTTCTTACAGATTCTTGATGAGTGCAATTATTTGTAACTTAACTGTATTAAGTATGGTTGAATTATACAAATATTTTGTTTCTACTCTGCTTGCATTTTATACCAAAGTGCATTATCACAGAAGTTGCAGTTTTGGGGGAATGTGTGTATACATTGAGTGTCCGTGAATGTGCATTCATGTATAAGTAAATGCTTGGGAAAGCTGTGTGCCAGGTGTTTGACACTCATCATCTTGTTTTAAGTAGGTGACTACATCCCAATGAGGAAACAGGATCAGTTGTCATTTACTCTTTGTTTTTGTCTAAGAACTTATCATTAAATAAAAATTTTCTTCTCTGTTTGTCTCCCCTACTAGATTATAAGCTCCTTGAGGGCAGGGTCTTTTTCTTGTCTTTTTCTGTCTCCCCAGCATTTAGAGCAATTTGTTGATTTGTAGGTATTTAATAAATACTTGTTGAATGAATATTAAGTAATAGAGCCATGATTAGAGATCTAAGGTCTGTATTCTTTCCGCTGATAGTTTTGTCATGCATTGTAATATTTCCCTTTGCTTTCTGTGAAGCCTTTTCTTTTCGGCATAACCCAGAAGTCCTGTCTGACATTAAAGGCCTTCTGTGCGTTTGAAATATGGAGATGTATTTTGTAATTATTTGCTTTTAAAATACACTCACTCACATAGACTATTTTTTTCTAGTTATAATTTTTTATTATCCCAAACCAGGCATTTCTAGATTTCTCTCAGTTGCACTGTCCTTGTCCCACTTAACTTTCCCAGGAGGTGTATGACAGATGAATAGGAAGAGAGACCAAGGCTCTCTAGAGGCTTTTGCAAGGCCACCAATGGCTTCCAGAAGAGCTAGGAAACAATAATCCCCTCACCTGAGGTAGAGTTGTTCTGTGAACAGGATCAGTTGTCCCAGGCTGGCTGATGTGAAAGAACATTTGTCCAATATTTGTAGCATTCTGTTATCCAGTAGTTGGATTCTGTGGGTTTTCAGAAGTATAAATTATCGAGGAAGTGTGATAGTGGAGAGGGTTGTGGTGGGTCACATCTTTGGGTGGTGCGTACAGGAGTTCAGTGAATAGGAGCTAAGGAATTTGAATCCTGGCTTTCTTGTTTAGCGGACACATCTAGGTGTTAAGAATGTGTGTATATCTGTGTAGTTTTATTTGACCTACTTTGTTTAAAAGGCTGCTTTAGTGTTGATACTATAGTCCTCAGAACAAATAAGATGTTTACAAACAAAACAGTTAAGATTTAAAGTGTTTCATTTTTGTAAATATTTTGGGGATGGTATGGAGTATAAAGAGAATCTTGAGGTTTTTTGTGAAAACATTTTGAAAGTTACAGCTGTTGGATCAGAGGAAATAAGCTTTTCCAACAAAGCTTGGTACCACTGAGTGCCTTGGGTGTTTGGTTCAGGAAATAATCACAAAGCTTGTACATGCTGTGGGGCTCATGGCTTCCAGCCATGCTCTGGTATTTCCAAGTGTTAAGTCTATCCTTATACTGCAGGAAACAAAGCAAGATGGCCACCTTATGTTTGCAAACTTGTTTTCTCTCTAGAGGGGGCACCAATCAAAATGAAATTTCTTCTATTTTCTTTTGCAGTTTTTCCTCTTTGGATGAGGAACGTGGACACTGTCACTTATTTTGGTATTGCAATTTCTAACTTGGTAATGGAGGAAATCTCCTAAGTGAACATCTATCTTAAATACTCATAACGTCCGTTCTTAGTGGTTTCCCTGAGACTTCAAAGTTGAGAGGCAACTGATTGCACTGTTTAAGAAATTGGAAAAAACAAAACAAACAAAAAAAGAAATTGGTACCGAGGGCAGGTTCTGTATGTGGCTTGGGCGTAATGTCTGGTTGGCTGATCAGGCTGGGACAAGTTGGGGTGGAGGATACCTCTCTGGAAGATACATTCACTTAGCAAGTGTACTGTCTTTTATGTAGATTGTGTTATTTGGAGTGGCTCAGGCTGCTGATAGAGACCAGAATTAAAGGATGGATCTAAAATAACCCCACTTCCTCCAAGCTTACACCTTGTTAGTACCCCCACTGAAAGAGGAACAGACATGAAGATGAGATGCAAGTTGATTTTGGTGACTTACATTCCACTCCAGCAGACTCCTTTTTCAGCCAAAGGAAAAAAAGTGTTACCTTTTAATTTTCTAGCATCCTTTTCACGGTTCTGGAAGCAGAGAACATAGCATTTCAGGGAGTTTGTATTCATAGTACACGAGTTTGCATTCATAGAACATGTATCTAAAAATAAGCTAAATGTTAAATCTTAGGAGCACAGCCAACAAGTGCACAGAGCCTCCCCCCAACTCTCCACACCCAGTTCATCTGGAGTTACCAAATACACACTCAGCTTTGGTGAGCTTATTTTCCTTGTTGATATTTAAGCACTCCTGGGTCTACCCCTCTCTGTGACTTTCTGCAGTAATGGCTGCCCTCATCTGGCATATGCACACTTCTGAGTGTCTAAATTCTCCTTGTGCTTTCAGATCCAGCTCAGATGTCATAGCTTCCAGGAAGCCTTCCCTGCCTGTCCCTCAGCTTTCACACCGCCCCCTTCTTCCTTAGAGCCCTAGCCTGACCAGACAACACTTACAGCTAATGAGATACTAAAAGAGCATGGGAGGTGCTTACATCATGCCAAGTCCTTTCTAATACTTTACACAGGCTACATCACTGACTCCTCACAGCAACTATATAAGGTGGGTACTTTTTATCACTATTTTACAAATGAGGAAACTGAGGCATGGAGAAGTTAAGGAACTTGGCTAGCTCAGGCTACATGACCTGTAAGTGGCAGATTAGGTTAGGGACCCAGGCAGTCTAGTTCTTTGCACACCACACCATTGCCTGGCTTCTGATTTTCTTGCATGTTATTCTTTTCTTTCCAGCTTGAGTTGGGGGAATCACAGCTTCCTTTGCATCTCTTAATTCTGAGACAGTGTCAGGTCAGTGAGTCCTAGGTTGATTGAGAGTAAAATTGCTTCTTTACTATATGGGTGCTTATAGTCTGATTTTCTGGAACAGAAATGGTTGGGTGAGATTAAAAATGTTGCATTTGAGTATTTGAATGACAAAACTTTTGAGCTCTCCCCTTTTTGCTATGGGAATGATAGGCAAATTATTTGAAAAAGGAAATGCTCTTATATCTCTAAATCTATTTAGAGCCTGTCCAGCATTGGACCCTATTTGTTAAGTGAGATAACTTTTTAGTAGGTTGATCCCTCATCTGATAAAAGATCTTCTCACCCAGAACAGGGCCACAGAAGCCTGCATTGAGAGTTAAGAGGGGCCCATAATTTCTCAGCTTCCCCTTTCTCTGTTGTCTTTTAACATAAATTGTGAAAGCTCATTTGAGAAAATGAAAACGAGCAGTAGTCAAACTTGTAATCTAATATTGGATATCGTTAGATATTAAAATAAGCTCCCCCCACCCAGAAGAAAGACTTTTATTTGTTTTTACAGTGGAGCAAATTTGGTGCCAAATAAACAATTGCAATTCTTTTAAGCCATAGCCACCATTGTGAATTTAATGTGGAAAACTAGGGAAGCAAGTTCAATTTCCAATGTAGCTGGTGTGATATCCTGACTTACAATAGATCTTTTCCTTTTGGCTTAAAACTGTATATTGTGCCACTTTGACAATATTAATGAAGACAATTGACTAAAACACAAGGAAATAATAGGAAAGCTATGCCCTAACAGCATATTGCCAGGAAGGGAAAATGAAAACAAGAGGCTTGTTAGCCATTATCTACTCAAACATAATATGCATTCAACAGATATTGATTTCAGAAGCTTTATTTTCTTAATTACTCATTTTGTTACACTTCTAAGTATGTCATTCACCTTTGGTAATACCTGAGCTCATTTTGTTCTATAAATTGCACCAGGATTGGAGGTGAAGTTTACCTGTATTTTGCCAGGCACACAATTAAGGTCACCTATTAAACTGGTCTTTGCCCTTTTTCTTTCTAAAAAAAAATACCTGCGGTGCATTTGAAAAATGTTGCCCATTTGATGGACTTTCTGAATTTAGGCTTACAAGAGTAGATAGCCCAGATCCTAGCTTTGAGCATTGTTGGGATAATACAGATGTCCATCTTTTATTTTCTGAGATGAGTTCTTATATTCTGGCTTGTTGGCTAAGTTCAGTTTGTTAGTGACATACAAACCAGGTTGAGAGCGTGGGTTAGCTTTGCCTTGTTTTGGAGCCACAAACTGCACCTGTAACCCTAGTCAGTTTTTTTTTTTTTTTTTTTAACTCATGCTCTTGGCCACAAAGGGGAGTAGACAGTATGTTGTGGATATATCTGTACACAGCCATCACACCAAAAGAAGGTGCCATATTTTAAAATGAACTGGTAGGGGGCCACATAAGTTATAGGCAAGGCTTTGCCAGCAGTTTGCCAAGGAACTATATGCTTCTGACGGGTGTCCTCCTGCAGAGATTGGGTCAGGACTAGAGGCAACTTCCTAAAAGTTTGCCAAAGCCCATAGCCTTGGTCTTAGAGGAATGACAGATGTCATCAGCGTGCATTTTGGTGCCACTTCTGGGCTTTACTCTTCCATAAAGTTCTGCATATTTGCATCCAAGAAGAAAAGTGAAGGATGGTGGCCAATGTCTTTTACCAGATGAGATGGATTATTCATATGTACCTAGGCTTAAATTTGTATTTGTTTCATAGAGATTTGGTAAAACCAAGTAGTGTTATGTCTAGACATGAGTTAAGTTAGGACCTGCAATTCTGTAACAAAAGAGTTAGACTAGGGGTCCTTCTAAATCCTTAGCATTTACAACAAAACTTATTGCAAGAAGTTAAGGAAAGGCCGGGCGCGGTGGCTCACGCCTGTAATCCTAGCACTCTGGGAGGCCTAGGCGGGTGGATCGCTTGAACTCAGGAGTTCGAGACCAGCCTGAGCAAGAGCGAGACCCCGTCTCTACTAAAAATAGAAAGAAATGATCTGGCCAACTAAAAATATATATAGAAAAAATTAGCCGGGCATGGTGGTGAATGCCTGTAGTCTCAGCTACTTGGGAGGCTGAGACAGGAGGATCGCTTGAGCCCAGGAGTTTGAGGTTGCTGTGAGCTAGGCTGACGCCACGGCACTCACTCTAGCCTGGGCAACAGAGCGAGACTCTGTATCAAAAAAAAAAAAAAAAAGTTAAGGAAATAAAATAGACAACTTAAACCATTTGAAGGACCTTGCTGCATTCTCTACTCAGGCAGGGTAGTGAAATTGTGGATACAGAAAAAGTCATACAGTTCTGTTCAAGGCAATCGATTAGAATTTTTTAAAAAATGCAGTTACAGTTAACCAAATATTAGTGGCTATTGTTTGATTTAGGATGATGGTGGCAAAAGCAACAAGAATAACATTTCTGTTTTGTTTCCCCATCAATTGTGTTTGCATTAGAGGTACTTTGCTCAGCTCTCAGTGGTAATATGAACTAAAAGTCAGAGAGGATCTGGAATGAATGCTGGAATTGAAGCCTATGGCTTACACTGGCTGCAGCATGTTTTGAGAAGGTTAAATGAACAGGCCTGCTGTTATATTTTTGTATTTTAAAAATCAAGAACAGAGATTGGATTGCACTAGAAGAACTCTATGACCCATTTAGGGCTTGAGATTCAGTGAGTAGGTGACACTTCTAACTGCTAGTTAACTAATTCTAGGAATGGCAAGAAACTGCCTTGCCTAGGATGTTTTCTGTTAAGGGGTTGATTAAAAAATTTAAATTTAAATTTTAAATTTAACCCAATTTCTTTTCAGGCTGTGGCTGAAGTTACCTTTCTTCCATATCTCACCTTTCCCTGGATTGTAATTGGCCAGTTCTGCTCTCATGGCCTCTCTGTGGCAGGGTGAGATGGCTGTCCCCAGTCTGCCAAGGCCTGTGTCAGGAGAGCCTCAATCACCGTCCTTAAGAAGCAGCACATCGTCACCCTTAACTCTCTAACTTAGAATATGGAGCTGTGAGGCAGCAGGGAGAGGATAGCTCATGTTGTAATTCTGCCCAACTCAGGTTGTTTTTCTGACGGAACAAGTTGAGGGAAGTAGGTGGAGAAAGGACAGAGGGAGTTACTGGGTTTCACTTATCACTTGTTTCCCTCTGGATCGCTTTTGTTTATGCTGTCTCTTCAGGCCAGGAATTCCGCTAACAGAAAGCACACATACAAGCAAGAATTCATATCGGGGCTTCCTTCTTCTTGTGTTTCCATTTGCTGATTTGGCTTTCTTCTCTACAGCCTGATCTGAAAGGAGGGCTGGAGATATTTAACCTGCTTTTAGTGCTTCCGTGATGTGGAACAGAGATCTTCAAACTGTGACTTGGGGCGAACATGTTAATGATTTTTCTGATGGGGAAAGAGGATAATACCAAGTAGGTTTAATTTAATCTATGTATATCTATTTCATCATGAATATTTGACACCTTGAATGAAGAAATCTCTTCACCTTTTGGTTGGTGCTTTACAATTGCACAGAGGGGGAAAAAACAAACCAATTGATTTAGGCTCAGATTTGCGTAATCGTGGTAATTCCTTTAAAATTCCTGGGCCTCTGTTTCCTCATCTGTTAAACATAGAATAAGCTGTTTTCTGGGTAAAAACTTCGAATTTTTGTGAGAACAGTATCCTCTTAAAATAATGACCTTGCTTGCATGACATTGTGGTAATATTGATATATCATGCACTGGGTTTCCCTAAAATGGAGATCAGTGAAGGGGAACTCTATCTTTTCACCTCCAGATTTTCCAACCTTGCCCCCTGCCTTGGCACAATGTACCTGAGACCATGTTCTTGGCTACAGCTAAACCACCAAGATCTCATCCCTAGTATATTTTTAACTGAACAGCTCAGGAATTTCCATAGGCTGTAAGAGATGAAGCTAGACAGTGTCTTTTGGTGATCATGTAGTTCTGTTTAAATCGACCATCACTTTAAACCGGATTTTGGCCACCAGGGGTCCACCGGGTGAATGTAGTCAGTTGTCATGTTTTGTTTGGCCAGCACAGTATTATTTTTAAAAATGGAATGATATTTAGTGAGCCTTTATACTGATTTGTCACAGACCTTACCACATCCTACTGCCTAATGCATAGCCATTTGGCTTATGTGATATTTCTTTGCCTCCTTGGCCTTTAAAGGTATTGAGTTTGTGATTCCTATTTTAAACTGAATTAAATTGGGATGAGAGTCTCTTCAAAGGTTTATCTAGCAGTGGGATGGCAAATGACCCATTTTTGTACTGTACTCCAGGGTTTCCCAACCTCAGCACTATTGAAATTTGAAACCAGATCAGTCTTTGCTGTGAGGAAGGCTGTGCTGCACACTGTAGGATGTTTAGCAGCATGCCTGGCCTCTACCCACTAGATGCCAGTAGCACCCCCTCCTCCAGTCGTGACAACCAAAAATGTCCCCAGACATTGCCAAATGCCCCCTGGGGGCAAAATAATCCTGGTTGAGAGCCATTTGACAGATTTTGGATGGCCTGAAGACTTTAAACATTGAACCAGGCTTGGCTATTTAGGGATAAATTGGAATTCATCTGGGAAACCGAGCTACCCTGCTGTTTTTATTTATTTGGGCAGTTGGTTAGAGCAAAGTAAAGGTCAGAGGATTGGACCCTATGGGGTCACTTCTCCATTCTTCCATGACCACAGCCTGGGAGGCCAGCCACATTTTAAGGACATGTATTTGGTCACAACAGGAGACTTTGTGAGACACTGATGCTGGGTCAGGGTAGGCCCACTAGAGCTGGTGGGTAAACAGCTTTGAAGCCCATGGCCTGTGTTGGTAGGTCAGTAATGTTATCTGTGGATAAGGCAGATGAGGCTTTGGGGGAAAGGAAAGGCCGGCTCTGTCATTATTGTCCAAGGGCAAAATGCTTTAGGAGGGGGAAAAAAAGTCTCAGCCTTTAAAAATGATAGCAATGTGGGAAGAGCTCTGAAAAGGATTAACAGAGTGATAGTCTTTTTTTTTTTTTCCTTCCCCAAACAAGAATGTTTTTAAAACTAGACTCTAAAACTTGGGCTCTGCTAACACTTGCCTTGCCTTTCAGAAAAACATTGATATTAATAAGATTGTCAGGGTACAAAGTGAAAGTGTTGTAAGATTTTAATTAACCAACCCAAGCTCCTTTCTTGAGCAACTAATGCAAAGCTGAGGGTTGGGGAAGCATACGGTTTCAGTTAAAACGTAAAGCAAAGTTCCATCTCAGAGGGATAGGTGAGACTGCTGAGGGAACCCCACCTCTTCTACTGTGTCTGGTCTTACAGTTCTCCACCTTGGATGGGCGTCAGAATTTTCCATGGTGGACTTAAAAAATGGAGATGATCAGGGGTGCTGATTCAGTAGATCTGGGATTGGGGCTCGATCTCCACGATTCTCAAAGCTTTTGTAAATTTCACATCCATTTTTGTGTGAATATGTTTTTTACTGTTTTAGAATTTTGAGTTTGTGAAATGGAAAGGTCTTTTACATGTTATATAGTGTGCACTACTGGATACACTGAACCTCATGCTTCTAATGATCTTGAAGCTTTCTGATACTTTGGCAGGTTTAACTCTAAACCTGTAGAGAATTCAATTTACATTTTAACTTATTGTTTAAAAGAAAAGGAAACAGAAGCCACCCAATCACAAATGGTCAACAAATAAGCATCCTTGAGATAAAAAGTGGGCGAGAGAGTAGCAATAAATGCTCTTCCTAGCTTCTATTCTAGAAAAGGATCTAAAGAAGTCTGGAAAGGATCTGGGTTATTTCAGACTCTGTGAGCTTCCCATCAGACTCTCCTCTGGCTTCATAAACATGGGGTAGGTGTGTTTGTTGCCAGTTTCCTTCCTTAGCCTATGCTATGTGCCAGTGCTGCATCCCCATGGAGGACCTTGTCTTTGGCCCAGAGTTGTAATGACCAAATGGGAGTTGGGGGTGGGGAATAGAATAAAATGGCTTTTTTTTTTTTTAAAGATAGAATTTCAGATCCAGACTTCTAGCAAGCATAACAGAGGCAAGGAAATGACTAATTTTTAGGGGAAAATATATTGGGCATTTTATGGACTTTCCTATAAGCCTTGGAAGCAATACCTTAAAACATCATTCATTTGTTCATTTGTCATGAGAAACTTTTTTCAATGTTGGGTGTGAACATTTCAGAATGTTTTATGTTCTTAGAGAAATCTTCAGTT
Organism: Eulemur rufifrons; assembly: GCF_041146395.1. NCBI lineage: Eukaryota > Metazoa > Chordata > Mammalia > Primates > Lemuridae > Eulemur > Eulemur rufifrons. The sequence continues at coordinate 88,615,370 of NC_090984.1, forward strand.
TTTTCCTTTGTAACGCAGAATTTTTTTTTTTTTTTTTTAGAAATGAGGTCTCCTTATGTTGTCTGGGCTGGTCTTGAACTCCTGGCCTCAAGCAATTCTTCTGCCTCAGCCTTCCAAAGTGCTGAGATTACAGGTGTGAGCCACCACACCTGGCCAGAAGTTTTGTTTTACTTAAATATTACTAAAACTCAGATTATCCTGTCTTTAGCTCCTGAAATAAACAGATTATCTTGTTCAACAGGTGAAGAGTCTCCCCCAATGAAAGGCTCTCTGCTTTCACTGGCAGTTGGTTTCATGTTTTGCTGATTTGGAGCATGTCCATCTTTTCAAAGGAATGTTTACAACATCAGTTATAGTAATCAATACTCTATAATCCCAAATCAGTTTTTTCAATATTTGTTATGCCTGTGGTTAAATCTTTTACCCTCATTTATTTGCTTTCCTACCCTCATTTATTTGATTTTGAGTCTTGGATGGCCAAGGTTTTCTACTACTAGGGAAATTTGTTAGCATGACATAGTGTTGCAGAAAGGAAGACAGTCTTTTTTAAAAGACAGAATATGAGGTTTCTTTTGGTGGTGATGAAAATGTTCTAAAGTAGTAGTAATCTTATACAGTTTCTGATTATACTAAAAACCACCAAATTGTACATTTTGTATGGATGGATTTTATGGTATGTGAAGTATATTTCAATAAATCTATTATTTTAAAAAACATATTAAAAAGAATAAGACCAAGTAGAACCTTAGAAACAGATTTTTAGGCCCTAGGGGTAATATTACTTACTTTTCCATTTGCTATCTTCATGTACATCTCAATTTTTCTTCTAATTAAAGAGATGTTTAATATCGACAATAGTTGTGATAATTCCTTAATATTTATGGACCATCTGAAGTATGGAAAGCTTTGTTATAAAGAAATTTTTGTTGTAATGAAATCTGGCCCATATTTTTCTCATACCTCCTAATCATGAGCTAGGGTATTAAAAGATAAAAAGCTTTGTTCCATTTTATAGCTGCTGTGATGGTAAGCTAGGGTTTTGGAGATGCATTTGGTTTAGTCACAGTTTGCTTTAAACTTGTTTGAGTTGATTATTTTGCAGGATGTTTCTGCTCTAGAAGTCTTCATATTGTAAAAAGCATTCAAGTATGAACTCTGATCTCTAAAGCTGTGTGTTAGATGAGAAATATTTCATTTATCAGGGATGAGATAGCTCAAGTTTTCTCAAATTTGTATTTATGATCCTCTAGAAACACTGTATTAAAAGTCAAATTGCTGAATGTTTAGATACTCACTTGGTGCCAATGGGATCATAAACCCATGCTCAATGGTAGGCCTTGAGATGCTGTGGTGCTAGTTGATTATAAGTTGCTTATCCAGGCATATTAGTTTTATTGTTGCATAAGAAATTACCACAAGCTTAGTGGCTTAAAACTATGCCAGGTCAGAAGCCTGGACATGCTGTGGCTACACTCTCTGCTCATGGTCTTAGCAGGCAAAATCCAGATGTCAACCAAGGCTGCAGTTCTCATCTGGGTGTCAGGGGCTTCTAAGTTCACTGGTTGTTGGCAGAATTTATTTCCTTGTAACTCTAGGACTGAGGATTGCTAGCTGTGGGCAAGGGACTGCTTTCGTTTCCTAGAGGTCACCCACATTCTGTGCCATGTGGCCCACACTGGCAGTTCACAGTGTGGATGTTTGCTTTCTCTCACACCAGCTAGAGTACCTCTTTCTGACTTCCTTTTCTGCAATCAGCCAGAGAAATGGCTGATATGAAAGGACTCACCTGATTAGGTCAGGTTCACCCAGGATCATCTCCCTTTGACCATATAAAGTATTTTTTTTTTTTTTTTTTTTTGGAGACAGAGTGTCACTTTGTTGCCCTGGCTAGAGTGAGTGCCGTGGCGTCAGCCCAGCTCACAGCAACCTCAAACTCCTGGGCTTAAGCGATCCTACTGCCTCAGCCTCCCAAGTAGCTGGGACTACAGGCATGCGCCACTATGCCCGGCTAATTTTTTCTATATATATTTTAGTTGGCCAGATAATTTCTTTCTATTTTTAGTAGAGACGGGGTCTCGCTCTTGCTCAGGCTGGTCTTGAACTCCTGACCTCGAGCGATCCACCCGCCTCGGCCTCCCAGAGTGCTAGGATTACAGGCGTGAGCCACCGCGCCCGGCCTCATATAAAGTATTAATAACGTAATCACAGAAGTGGTATCTCATCATAGTCACTGGTTCCACCTGCATTTAAAGGAGGGTGGAATTATACAAGGGGAAAGGTATTGGGACATCACTTAAAGTTCTATGTGTCATACCAGGCAACACACATTATGGGCATTATACTGTTGACGATTATTAAAATGAAAACACAAAATCCAAAAATCATCAGAATAGATGGTACCTCATAATGATTCAGGACCCCCTCTGTCTTCCTAAAATGCTTCCCTCTCAGACTTATTGCTTCCAATTGCTACCTTTTTTTATTTCAAGTGGAGTGAAAATGAAGATTTTTTTAAAGAAGTTTTACTATTGAAAATTTTCTACACACATACACATATGCAGAGACTAATATAACTTGTGTGAGAATCCTCCCTGTACCCACTGCTTCCCCAATTATCAGTTCATGACTGAGTTTCCATATCCACCCTCAACCCCTTTCCCTAAACTCTGGGATTACTTTGAAGCAAGTTTCAGACATCATATGAGAGCAGCTGTAAATATTTCAGTATTTTAGTATATATCCCTGAAAAACTAGGATGCTTTAAAAAAACAAGTAAAAGGCCATTGTCATATCTAAAATAATATCTAAATGTATATTCTTTAAAATCACGAAATATCTGTTGAGTCTTACAGTTTCCTCTTTTATTAAAGTTTGTTCAACTGAGGATTCAAATAAGGTTTGTATAAAGTTGTTTTATATACCCCTTAAACCTCTCTAAATCTGCAGTATTTTTCCTTACAACGTGTGAAAGACAACTCAGTTATTTGTCCTGTAGAATTTCCCACAGTCTGGAACTCATGGTACAGCATGTTTCTCTGTTTCCTCTATTTCCTGTAAATTAGTTATAACAATTGATGTCTTATACTATCTCGTCACTAGAAGTAGAAAAGCTATTTGGTACACAGTGTGTTTTGGCATCATTTACTAGATCCTCGTGTATATAGGTATTTCAAGAAGTGTATACATTTAGGAGTAAAGCATATGTGTCAGGTTTTTTCAGATTCCTATTATTAAGAGCAATCTAAGTGTTACATACAGTGTATTAGTTCAGTTAAAATTCTTACAGAAAACATGTAACATGGATACATTAAGTGATGTTTGGATTTGCTCAGATCTTTAACCGAAATGTTTTTATTGAATCAGATTTTCAGTTTCTTAAAAGGAAAAAAAAATTCTTAAAGGAGAAAGGCATTTTCAATTTTGAGTTTTGGAAAATGACCAGATTTTATAAATTGAGGTCATGAAATACTTGCTTTTTTACAGTAGGCCTTTGCTAGTTATTTTCTTAATATATCTGTAGGCTCTCTAAGGACACATCCTTTGTCCTTAAAGAACATGGTATGCTATATTTAAAAACCTCATCGTTGGAATCTTCCATTTTAAAAAATGTAATACTTTATATTGTTTTAAGAGAATAATTTTATGTGATTGCCGCTGAAAGAAAATAGAAGAGATTATCTAATTTAAATTTTATTTTAGAGGAAAAGATAGCCTTGGATTGAGATAAGTAAGAACATAAAAACTTAGAGGATGGCAAACTTTTTCTGTGAAGGGCCAGATAGTAAGTATTTTAGGCTTTGCAGGCCATGTTGTCCCTGCCAGCTATTTAACTCTGCCATTGTAGTGTGAAAGTAGCTGTAGACAATATATAAACAAATGGGTATGGCTGTAAATAAAATTTTAGTAAAAGTTTATTTACAAAACAGGTAGTGGGCTGGATTTAAATCAGAGTTGTTTGCAGAACCCTTACCTGAGAACACTCTGGTCTCACTGTAGAAAAATAACAATGGTTGCTTTGTGACTACTTGAAATTATGGTTCTCATATATAAACAATGTTTCATATATAATAATTGTGAGCATTTAAGAGCAGGGGCTTTAATGAAAACATTATATATACTTTAAACAACATTTACTTTATTAACACATAAAAATATAATCAATAATTCAAAAGAAAAACACCTTTTACTAATTTAGCTTGAAGAGTACCCAAGAGTGTGTGCACCTGTGCAGGCCACACCTGCAAGGGCCTGAAAAAGACAGAGACAGGAGAGGGGAAGAGAGAGACTTGATTTGAACCAAAAAGTGTTCTAAACTATGTGAAAATGGAGAACCTGTAGAGATTCTTTCTCAGCCACTCTTGATGCATGTAAGATTGGGTAATTCACTTATCTTTCTGTGGTTCAGGTATCTCACCTATTAAATGAGATATACTGACACTTATTCTACTCTTACTACCATATATATTTTTAAATTAATAGAAGAGAGCCACCTTCTAGAATATGTGATGTTAACTGTAGAAACTCATTAGAAGCAAACTTCTTTGAAGAGGAAACTAGTAAGAAATATTGAAAATCAAGTCTCATTTCCTAAATGTTTGACAAATCAGTTTGTATTATTTTCAGCTACATGTAGCACAAACTACTGTAGTAGACTTAGGAGTGAAAGTAGAATCTTGACTGGGTTTGTTTTGTTGAATTAGTAGAACTTATTTACCATAGCTTACATTTGTTTTAAAACATAATTTGGTTAATTATTTAATTAGTCCTTCTCCTTCATTTTTATTAGTGTCATGCCCTACATACAGAAACTGATCAATTTGTTAGATAGCTGGTGCTAAAGAATAATTTTCAAAGAGTTTAAAAATAAGATTCTCAAAATTATAAAATAAACACATGCCAACAATTTTATTTAACTCACTAATTAATGGGGAACCAGTAAGATGTTAAGGCCCATTCACAGGAGAATTTGAACAGATACATATGTCTATCTGTCTGTCATTTATCCACAATCAGAAATGCTGAAATAAACTTGTTACAGTAGGTATATAACATGAGTTAGTATTCTCAAGGGCCATCAAATGTAATGTTTGGTCATCTTTTCTACAGCCGTGTAAAGTAATTGTATCGCTACCAGACAAAATTCATTTGCTTTGCTATGGACAAGAGCCATTACATCACTGTGTGGTTTTTGCAAGTTAATTCCTACCCCTACAAAACTGTGAAATAGTCTGAACCAGTAGGTTTTCAAACTTTTCAGTTTTAGGACCTTTTGACCCTATTAAGAATTGAAGATCCCAAAGAGACTTGAGTAATATATTTGTCATAGTAGAAATTAGAATTGAAAAACTTTAAAACTAATGTATTTATTATATTAGAAATTAGAGTTAAGAAACTTTAAAACTATTAATTCATTTAAAGCATTAAGAACAAAAACTATTTCATGTTATCCTATGAGTGATGACTTCATCATGGGGATTGAAGCTTCTGGAAAATTCTACGGTATACTTGTTGACAAAATGAAAGTGAAAATTGTAAATAACATCTTAATGTTATTATGAAATTAGTTTTGAACTCACAAACACATTGAAAAGTTCTGTGGCTTTCCAGGGCTCCCCGAATCACACTTTGAGAACCACTGGCCTAATTAAAAACAAAAAAGTCAAAGATACTCCCTGGAGGGCCTGTTAGACCACAAATAGAAATCCATTGAGAGGATACCTAGTAATCTCTTTTGCCCGCTTCTAAATGTTGGTTTTTTTTCCTGACAGTAGTCCCTTCTCTGAGAAATGTTGTTCTGCCCAGCATGGGAAATTTTCAGGGACATTCTGAAACTATTAAGTCAGAAACTTATTTTATTTTTGGTTATGATACTAATAATACAGGCTTACTGGGGGGGAAATGAAGAAAATAGAAAAGTATGTAGAAAAAGAGAAAAATTTTACAAAGTTTGAAAAATATATTTGATTATATATTATCTGCATTCTTTTGCATCTTTCTCCCAACTAAATGTTGTTATATGTGTTTTTCATGTTATTAAAACTCTTAATAAATTTCTTAGATGACTGCATTTATTTGCATCTTATGCATGGTATAGGATAATCGTTTTCCTAGTGTTTTTCCGTTAAAATGATGAAAGTCTTTTCCATGTTTTAGATTATTTTTAGAATAAATTCTTAGAAATAAAATAAATGGGACAAAAGTATATAATTTAAACTTTTTTTTGGTAAGTATAGCTGGTCCCCAACTTACGATGGATTGACTTATGATTTTTCTCATTATTATGATGAGAAAGCAATATGCATTCAGTAGAAATTGTGTTTAGAGTACCCATACGACCATTCTGTTTTTCACTTTCAATACAGTGATTAATAAATTATGTGATATTCCACACTTTATTATAAAATAGTCTTTATGTTAAGTGATTTTGCCCAATTATAGGCTAATCTAAGTGTTCTGAGTATGTTTGAGGTAGGCTAGGCTAAGCTATGATGTTTGGTAGATTAGGTGTTTTAAATGCATTTTTGACTTAAAGTATTTTCCACTTATTATACAATGAGTTTATCTGGATGTAACCCCACTGTAAGTCAAGGATCATCTGTATTGCCAAATTGTCCTCAAGAAAGGTTTTGCCAGTTGACACTGTTTATTGCAATAGGGCATTAAAGCATCTTTCATTTCCATTGCCTATAATGAGGATTATTATCTTACAATTATCTGTGATTGAACACCTGGCAAAAGCTATCACATTGTATTTTAATTTGTATTTAAAAAAATTTGTTAAATAGAACTTTTTGTCCAGGCCATTTTTAATTTTCCTTTCTCAAATGGCCTGTTTGCCCATTTATCTATTTAAATCTAAATGTTTTTGAACTGATCAGAAAAGAGATTAATTAGCAATGCATATATGAAACTACCAGAATGTTTCATAAGTTCATTAGACAATCATGAAACCCATTAGAAGGAAACTTACGAGATCTCTAGGTGCACTTAAAATGACCTAAAATATTTCTCTGTGATTAAGGGTAGTTTTGCAAAATAAATTGGCACTCTTGGAAATTCTGATCCTTCAGTCAGTTTTATAGAGTCCAATCACTTGGTATTTGAATGGTGCCTAGGAATGAACAAATCAGCTAGGGAGAAATATTCATTTTTCCTATGCAGTTTTGCGTAATTAATTATTTTAGCACCACTCTTCCTTGTTATCTGGAGGGAAACCATTTTATTGCCAATTTGCATTTCCTGGAGTTTGCCTTAGTGGTTTCTTAATCTTGGTGGTTTTTTGCTGATGGTGAGACTTAAGGAGAAGGCTTTTCTGAAGGCATAAAAACCAGGGAGATGACATGTAGTTTTTTCATTGGACTAAACTTGTTTGGAAAATAAGAAGGTAGAACAATGAAATAATCCAAATATTATGAGGAGACAGGGAGAAGTTTGTATAATATTATGGTGGTTTTTATGATAAAAGAAATGTTATACCCAGTACATTTTGTTTATAAATGGTGTTGTAAAAAAGATACTCAAACACTTAGCTAAAATATTTACAGCATTGCCTATACAATACTTAAATTTTTGCAAAATGCTGTACCCATCACGGTCCCATTGTCTTTATGTCAATATATCATAAGTCAATATTGTGGGAGAAATGGGTTTGCTCTTGAGTGCTTTAGGTTTGTTCTAATTTAAACAGAGAAATAAATCCTCTTCCAAGCATTAGAGAGCTTTATGTTTGAAATTTTAGAGGGTTATGGTAATCCCAGTAATAGAATATAATGCAATGTTTCCCAGCATACTTTAAAGAAGACAGCTTATTCAGTATTATGGTTTTGTTCAGATTTTATTTTCTGGGACTCCATTTTGAATTTCCCCACCTGTTTATCTTTAAGAAGTAACAAACAAACACATATACACACACACATACAAATCCTGTGGAACTGTCTGGAAAGGCAGATGTTGGCAGGTAGGTTCCTGTGTATTTGCTTGGGCGACATGGTTTGACCCAGTGGTATAGCAGTTGTTACATGAGGATTCTTTGGAGTAAGGACTAAGATGCTGAGGGAGGAGGTCACATTTGCGCTCTTCTCCCGAAACATTAATTCATTATCTTCCTAGACTGGAAAAAGTGAATATTTCCTCCTAACTGATTTGTTTGTTCCTAGGCACCATTCAAATACCAAATGATTGGACTCCATAAAACTGACTGAAGGAGCAGAATTTCCAAGAGTGCCAATCATCTTTCTGAATAAAAAAATCAGACATTTTACTCACATTCTGTGAATAAATAACACCTTTGCAATGTAAAATGTACCATGAGATGTTTTCTCTTAATTTTCTATGTTCTTGACTTGCAATGGCAAAATCTTGTGAAATATCTTTAATATGAAACAGAATAATAATTATAAACAGCCTTTTTTTTTTTTCCTGTGGCTGGTAAAGTTCTGGACTAAAAGTATTCAAACATATTTTTCTTGTTAATGGTAAGGCGTTCCATATTATTTTATTAACTTCTCAAAGATCAATTTAAGAAATATGAAACTCTGTTATTTTCTTATTCAGCCATTCCCTGTTAATTCTTGTTATAAAAATTTTAAGTGGAATATGTGACTAGATTCACATTTTGTAACTTTTCTTTATGTAGGTTTCATTTTTTAATTAACGGGGCTGATCCTAAGTGGATCAAATATTGACACAATTTCTAACATAAAACATCATTAATTTTCTACCAAGATTGGTAGCTACTATGGGCTTGTGTTTACTAAGGTTCTCAAATGTATAATTTTTCTTGTACTGGTCTACTGAAGAAACATTTTTAATACCTAGGCTTAAAAATATGTGACAAAGTATATGATAGAGTAATAATGCCATAATTCATTAAGTATGATCATCTGGTTGGGAGGCATAAACTTGTTTAAAGTGAGAGGTTTTTTGTTTTGTTTGTTTTGTAAATAGTATAATATTAAACAGAAAGTCCTTATATTATCAATTGTCACAAGGTAAACAAATATAAGTAATTAAGTCAAAATTGTGAACCGCTTATTATAACTCATGCTGTAGAAAACTCTCTAGTTTTAGTGTAATAACAGAATCAAGTGTGAATTCAGGTCTCTGCTAATCTTCACATCTAAGATAATTGTCTGACAGAGCCTGGCCTGCCAAATACAGGAGACACGTCCCTTCCCCCACCTGCTGTTCTCGCCAAGGCCATGGCAGACAGTGCTTATCAAATGTGACATTCTTTCCTAACCAGCTTGGACATGGCCTCAGAATTCTGCTCAAAGCAACATTCTAGTAGCCACAGCTAAATGATAGGGATCTAACTAGTTTGGCATGGTAGGTAGTAAAAATCTTTAAAATAAAAATTAAAGGCCACAGTTCACGTTTTTTAAGAGATGAATTTACATTGTTTAATTCAAGCAGAATACCGTTTCTTTCTCTGTAGCAGTGACTCTGATCTTTTACAGTGTGATGATTCCTTTTTCATTGCCAAAAAAAAAAAAAGATTCCCACATGATTCTGAATTCCATTAACATTTTGATGAATTTCAATTTTATTAATCACAGCATATAAATTCATTTGGAAAAATGGGTACACATATGTGGGAGACATTTACATGCTTATGAATGAAGGACCCCTTGTAATACTTTTGGGGCCCCCTTCCCCACTCACAAGAAGTAGGGATCAGAAACCATTACTTTTTACCACTTTGTCTTTTTTCCTTGGTTTCAGTTAAAATTCTGAAAAATATTTTACTAAAAGTAGGATCAAGTTTTTGTTTTCAGGGAACTTGTCAGCAGTTTTTATACCATGTGTTGTAGAGTCGCAAGATTCCAGGAGGTACCTTGGGGAAGACCCCTACCTTCCCCCACACCCTTTCCAGCCTTAAGCAGCCTGTCTGCTTCAGGCTGTTACATCTGTTGAAGTTCTCCGTGAGATTTCATTTGTATAAAGGATTACACAGCTTACAAAAAACCCAAAAGCAACCCCACACCCACCTTGTTTCGCACATGATTAAATGCCCAGAGTGTTTCAGAGTTACTCTGTTAACACTGAAGCAGGACTAAGACTCCGATTATCTGACTTGCAGGCCACTGGTCCCTCTACCCGCTGCTATTCCTAAAACCAAAAGAGGATGTAAACTGACACCACCACCAGCTGTGAGTGTAGCACATACTTATATGGAAAGAAAAATTGTTTATATTATAATACCAGGGGACTCAAATATATTTCCGCCCTTGAATAAAGGGTTACGGGGGTATATATTTGTAAATGCTTGTCTTGTTTAAGTATGGCCTTCTCTCACTATTTAGGGTAGTGGAGGAGGTAGTGGAGGGTGGAGGAATGGCAAAGCTTATTCTTTAAAATTTTATTTTATTTTAAAGCAGTAAAGAGCTGATGCCATGGTCAGAAGACAGTTTCTTTTTCTCCCAGTGCTGTATCCCTTCCCTGTTGTGTTTGTAGCATACCTTGCCTTGTCCCGATTTTAAGCATTGTCCAGGCAAAATCTTCTGTCTGTTTCCTGGATTTTGCTGCCTATCAAAGGGCAATCTCAGGGCTCATTTCTCAGCAGTGGTCACCTATTTCCATTATTAAATCAATATGCCATCAAGGTATCAGCCAAATATGACACCTAACGTACCCAATTTTGGCTGCCTTTTTCCGCCTGGGGTGATAGCACAGAGACAGTATCCCTCTGAAGTTCACTGCGATTCCTAGGATTGTTTACCTCGCTTTACTTTGGAAGGTTGAGGGCTTTACTTTGGAAGGTTGAGGCGGAGGTGACTCAGGATAACTGGAGCAGGTGTCTGGTGATAGTGTGCAGAGGCGCTGTGCAGACATCAGCTCTGCACCTGTGTGGGAAGCCTCTTCCTCTCTCATGTGTATGTTGGTTTAAGTTCATTTGGATTGCTGTGAGAGATGGTAAATGTTTCCTGTTCGGATTCATCCAAGTTGGCAGGGGCAAGGCAGGGCTGGCTGCTGTCACAGACCCCTGACAGGCTTCTTTCTCCCTTGGTGTCCTCAGGAAGGTCATCTTACTTGTAGAGATGTTTTTCTGTTAGCTGTGGCAAAGCCAACTGTCTCACTTTAGGTAACAGTTTCAACCTCCTTCCTGTCCATACAGTTGAACGGATCTGCCCCAGCCTTGTCCCAGGCAACCACTGATTTTCTTTCTGTCTGTATGGATTGGCCAGTTCTGGACATTTAAGATAAATGAAGTCATTTAATATATGGTATTTTGTGACTGGCTTCTTTCATTTAACATAGTGTTTTTAAAGGTTCATCTATGTCGCAGCATCTATCAGTACTTCATTGTTTTTTACTGCCAAATAATCCATTTTATGGATATGCCACATTTTGCTTATTCATGGACATTTGGGTTTTTTCTATTCTTTGGCTATTATGAATAATGCTGCTATCAACATCTGTGTACAAGTTTTTGTGTAAGTATGTGTTTTCACTTCCCTTGGGTAAATACCTAAGTATGGAATTGCTGCGTGCTATGGAGACTCTATGTTTAATGTTTTGAGGAATTGCCAAACTGTTTTCCAAAGTGACTGCATCATTTTATATTCCCAGCAACAGTAAATGACGGTTCTGATTTCTCCACACCTCTCAGGTGTTTTTAAACACTGTATTTTGTTGTGTTTACAAAATATTTCCTCTTATCTTGATGGGTGAGTGAGCAGGGAGATGAATGATCATTTTGGAAGAGATGAAACAAATGAAAATAAATTATTTTCAGATTGGCTTAGTGTAGCACTAGAAACCTTTCAGCCTTGAGCCTACAAACCTTCCTGTTTGGCTGGATATGACATTACCAGGAATTTTACTTTCCTGGTTTTATCCTCCCTGGAGACAAAAAAGAAATATGTCTTTTCTTCAGTTAGACATGGAGGGTTCAAACAAACATAAAGGACCCCTGAGTTATTCACAGTTCCATGGGAACATGTACTTGGTGTGTGCCCACAATGGTTTCTCTCAAGTCACTCTCTTGGCGCTGCTTCTTCGCTGTTCTCCACCAGAGTGTAACATAAGAGCTGAATCAAGGTTTGTTCAGTCGGTGTTTGGAAAAGAGACTGGCTGGATGTTGGTCAGCTGGCTTGGGGCTGTTGGCAGGCCTGCTACAGACCATACTTTCTGCAGGCGGCAGCCACTGCAGGCTTGTTAAAGACCTGCACCAGGCCGAGGTGTTGCATTTGCCCTGTCTGAGCTCAGCATAACAAGGCCTTTCATAATCCACTGTGGTAGTGAACAGGCAAGTCCAGCGGTCCTGGAAATGTCCCAGTACATCAGCCAAAGGCAGAATCCCAGCTCCTTTGCCCCGTGTAGCAGTCGTGGGGAGTAAGCTAGGGTGGGGGTTGAGGGAGGTAAGGAAGGCAAACACCAAGAAATGTCATTTCTGATACATAGACGTGATAACTTCCACTGTTTTCTGGCCACACTTGATTACATTTTGGTCATATATTGGCAGTAAACAATTCTATTACTTTGCCTGCTGAAATGACATTGTAACTGAGTAGGCTGGACTCTTATGAGTCACATTTCCCCCATTTTTATTCTTGCAGAGCAGGACATTGTGAATGATGGGGTTGTTTACAAGGGTAGATTCCCTCCATATTTCCATGCACACACCCTCACGCAGCCAGCGTAACCGTGTTAGTTTCCTTGTGGATGGAGTTTGCTTCACACAGGTAGATTCTCGAAGGTGAGTATGGGTCCCCAGGGCCACCCCAGCACTGTTTTAGCTGACTTTGTCTTCCTTGAACACCCTCTGGCTGTACCACCTCTGACTTCCCAGGGCCCCTTTCTGAAATGCCTGACTCAAGTCAGCAGAGAACCTCATGTTCCTACCTCCTCTCCATCAAAGCTGCCCATCTCAGGCACGTTCTTTCAATGTCCTGTGTTATCTCTGTCAAATCAATATCGTGCTTCCATTAAAATAGTGTTGGGGGTGTGTGTGATATTTTTGGACAGCTGCCTGTTTATTACACTCATGCACATTATCTAATAAAGCCTGTATTTCATAGTGCAGGCAAAAAAAAGGATTTTAATATTAATACATTAATTTCAAGAGTCAATTTCAAATCACCATGAAATACTGGAATACTTTAAGATTAGAATAACAGTTGCTATGTTTTCTGTTGACTAACCCCTTATGTGATTTCTGTAGTAATTAGTGTATTTGGCTGATACACTTAGTGACTTTAACTGGACCTATTAAGAATCGAATTTTAAATATATGCAATACATATATGTTTCTTTTGACTTGTTTGAAGCCCAGCCAAGCTTGGACCTGATTGGAAATTGATAATACCTTCACAAATGTCCCAAAATAGGAGTTTCCAGCAGTGCAGTTTTTAATTTTTAAAACAGGTATGAGATATACATTTGTTCGTCTTGCATTGTGTTTGACCTGGTCTTGGGAGAAAAAACTGAAAAGGGCTGGTTCCTATGGAGGTGTGAGGGTAGGGTAAACCGGCTCTTTTAATCTGAATGTGGGCCTTTTCTGTTACTGACCTCAGTGGACTCAGAGAGGAAGCCTACCTGTCCCACCAGGCCTTGGGACCACTCCCTGTGAGTGTTTGTGGCTGATGTCTAAGGTCAGTAAGGATTTGGAATTGAAGTGTCATTCTAACACTTCAAACAGCTACCTTCAACTTGAGTACGGTGAATGGATTATCTGCATTACAGTTTCACCACAGAAAGTCTTCCTTTTATGGCCTTTGACATTTTCATCCTTAACAGGCTTCTGACTATGTCAGTGTGGTTTGCAATGGGAGTTAGTAGGAGTCTGAGATTTAGTTTTTAAGAAATAAAACACATCCCATGCTGTCCAGTATGGTAGTGACGAGCTATGTGTGGCCATTTGAATTATAATTAATTACAATTACATTAGATTTACTTCCTCAGTCACAGTCACACTAGGCACCCTTTTTTTTTTTTTTTACATTTTTTAAAATTTCAGCATATTATAGGGGTACAAATGTTTAGATTACATATATTGCCTTTGCCCCTACCCCAGTCAGAGCTTCAAGTGTGTCCATCCCCCAGACAGTGCACAATGCACCCATTAGGTGTGAATATACCTATCCCCTCTGCCCCCCACCCGCGTGATGAATGTTACTACTGCACGTGCACGTAAATGTTGATCAGTTAATACCAATTTGCTGGTGAGTACATGTGGTGCTTGTTTTTCCATTCTTGTGATACTTCACTTAGTAGAATGGGTTCCAGCTCTATCCAGGATAATACAAGAGGTGCTAGATCACCATTGTTTTTTGCGGCTGAGTAGAATTCCATGGCATACATATACTACATTTTATTAATCCACTCATGTATTGATGGGCACTTGGGTTGTTTCCATATCTTTGCAATTGTGTTGCTATAAACATTCAAGTGCAGATGTCTTTTCTATAGAATGTCTTTTGTTCCTTTGGGTAGATGCCCAGTAATGGGATTGCTGGATCAAATGGTAGTTCTACTTGTAGCTCTTTGAGGTATCTCCATATTACTTTCCATGAAGGTTGTACTAGTTTCCCACCAGCAGTGTATGAGTGTTCCTATCTCTCCATATCCACGCCAACATTTATTGTTTTGGGAGTTTTTGATAAAAGCTTTTGAATTCGCATTAGCCACATGTGGGCTACTGTTACTGTATTAGACTGTGTAGGGATAAAACATTTCCGTCATCACAGAAATTTCTATTAGACAATGCTGACTATAGACTTTTTCTGCCCCAGAAGGTCCAAGCAAGACATTAATCACAGCAAAGCAAGAGCTTTGCGTAGGTGAGTTCAGGTACTGGAAAATGGCTGCTGCCTGTTCCGAGAATGAGGAAAGTAACAGATGTGCCATTTTGCTCCAGTTTTCTCTGAGCCGTGTTTCCTCACTATGGTTTCATTTGTTTCTTGAGGGCTGTGATTATACAGTAATGAGATTTCCTTGTATTTAAATGCAAGTTAAATATTCTGAAACTGTATATAAATAGTTATTATCTATCATTCTTTTCTATTATTAATAACACTGGTACTTTTATGTCCAACAGTGAGATGAAGATAATTAAAATTGTACTAAGATTGAATTATCACTGTTGGCCTGTTTTCTAATGGTACACATATGTATGAGTTTTATCTTCTGTTGGCTTTGTTCTCTTTGGGGTTAGATTTCATTTTGGTTTTAATGTATGTCTATTGGCTTCTAGTTCTTTGGAGATATTTTTAATTCTGGGTATTTGTTAACTATTTGTATCTATCTTAAAATTTGAATTCATAAGTTATAAATTTATAAACAGAAGAATGGGCCACAAATCTCCCCTTCTCCTAACCCTCCACACATGAATGCCAAGTTATTAATGCTTTTGTGTAACTGATATCTAAGGGGTAGGACTGTATTACAAGCCATGTAACAGACACACAGCCCATTAGTAATCTAGGAAGTTTCTGGTAAAGAGGCAGAGGAGTGACAGTTACTGGAAAGACCCTTTCTAGTCGATGTGGACATTCTTTCTTTCATTTCCATTAACTTGAATAATTCTTAATGGTTTGGGAATATATACCTGTGTTCCTTCCAAAGTTGGTGTTTGGTCGTGATGGTGTCTATGTTGAAATGGTGTCTAAGTTCCTCTCCAATCTTAAGTCTGCTCTATAGCCAAGTATGTGATGCTGAAGTGGAATTTAGTACCTTCCCCCAAGCCTATCTTCAGAAACCTTATAGATGAGATTGTGTGAGTTGTTTTTTTCCTTTTTTTTAAAAAAATAGTCTTTTTCCTGGGGGCTGAAAAAACTTACTCTATAACGGTTAGCCAGTGCTGGCATATCTCTCTGGGGAGAATATTGGCATGCTGTGGTGAGCATCCTGGTTCTTGTTCCCTGCAATCTTCTGGGACCGGCAAGAGCAGTTTTTATCTTGTCATGGCACTTCGAGAAGCAGCTTATACATTCTTTCCATATTATTAATATTTATTCTTTTGTTTCATACCTCCTTATAATTGGTGGCACTTTTTAGGCCATGGTAAATTTATATGTAGACTATTATAGGGTACTCTTTCCTCTGAGAGTAAAACCTAGACTAAACCAGAGTATAGAAAATTGTAATTTTTGCTTTCCTGAACAGTAGTATCTTAGATCTAGTCAAGATTAAGTGCCAGTGTCTTTTATATGTTCATAAGCATATAATGTTTGAGTTGAGCATGAGCTTGCCCATCATGTGTTCTGTCTGATTCATTGAACCCTTACTTCTCTTTGGCTTCTTATTGTAGGGTCCTGCTTTTCTGGTGTCCCTTGGTGTCTACTCCTTTGCCTTGGTGACTGTGGTGCTACTTCTAGACATGCCTTTATTCATTCTTAGCTGTGGCCCAACATCTTGCTCCAAAGGCCCACATTTACCTTGTCTAGGTGCCAGCCATAGATTATATTGGATTCAAGAATGGTTTCTGCTATGGATATATTATAGCTATTTGTTTTCAAAAACACAGATCTTTTCCAGGATGGCATCCACTGTCTGTCACTGAACCATAATAAAAAGTACTGTCTTAGCTTCAGTTCTTGATTTTAAGCATTTGACCAAATTTCAAGGTCTCTCATCCTGGGATTTTGTTTTACTAGAAGCTTCTGGCAGGAGATAGGATGGTCTGAGGAAGAGATATACAGAAGTTGGAGAATTGGTGGCTCTTCAAGTGTCATGGAACTTAATTAAATTTTAAGCTCCTGAAAGGCAAGGGCAATATATTTTAGGTTATTACCTATACTTAACCTATAATTGGCTGATTCATTAACTCTAGAGCAAACATGCTCAGTGTGATTTTTTGTTTGTTCTTATTTTTGTTAACATTTAAAGGTGCTAGAAGTTGAATATAATATATTAAAATAAATTTTGCTAGTTTTGAACAATGAACTTATGGCATGGCTTCTTTATTAATCATACTCATTGCTGCCAACAATACTTTTTTAATTAGTCTGGGTTTTCCACAGAAACAGACCAATAGGAAATACATATATAAAAGGGATTTATTATGGGAAGGCTGAGGAGTTTGCACAGGCTGCCATCTGCAAGCCGGAGAACCGGAGAACCGGGAAAGGTAGTGGTGTAATTCGATCTGAGTCCAAAGGCCTGAAAACCAGGGGAGTGAGTTGTGGTGCTAGCGGGGACGGGGACAACTTACTGATGTTGTAAGTACCAGAGTCCAAAGAAATAAGAACCAGCGGAGCCCTGGTGTCCAAGGGCAGGCGAAGATGGATGTCTCAGCTCTAGGAGAAAGAGTGAGTTCAGCCTTCCTCTGCCTTTTTGTCTATCTAGGCTCTCAATGGACTGGATGATGCCTGCCCACATTGGTGAGGGCAGGTCTTCTTCACTCCATCTACTGATTCGAATGCTAGTCTCTTCTAGAGACACCCTCACAGATACACCCAGAAATAATGTTTTACCAGCTATCTGGGTATCTTTTAATTCACTCAAGTGGACACATAAAATTAACCATCACAAGTCCACCCCTTGTCATCCTGGCACCCATACATGTCTCTTTAAACCATACTTAATCTCCAAGTAAAGACAATAACTAGGTCATAATTCCACCTGATGTGCTATAAACTATCCCGTGTACAATTGAAAACACACTAATCCTTTTACCAGAAAAGGGGGGTAAAGTCTTTGAGTGATATTACTCACTCATATTTGCTTAGATAGTCCACTGTCATTCTCTAAGATCCATCTGTCTTCTGCACAGGCCATCTAGGAGAGTTGAATTGGAGGATGTGGTGGGAATCACCACCCCTGCATCTTTCAAGTCCTTGAGGGTGGCACCAATCATGCAGTCCCTCCAGGAGTGCAGTATTGCTTTTGATTCACCATTTTTCTAGGTAGAGGCTGTTCCAGTGACTTCCATTTTGCCCTTCCCACCATAATATTTGGTAGCACATAACTTGTTTGATTTTATAGGCTCACAGCTATAGGGGAATTTGTCTCAGAATGAGACATACATTGAGTCTGACCCATATCTGATTTAGAAAATATTTAGATTAGACTTCGGATTTTAGTCTTTTGGGTTGATGCTGGACATATGGGGCCATTGGGATGGAATGAATATATTTTGCATGTGAGAAGGACATGAATTTTCGGGGGCTAGGGGCAGAATGCTATGGTCTGAACGTCTCCCCCAAATTTATATGTCAAATCCTAATCACCAAGATAATGGTATTAGAAGATGGGGTCTTTGGGAGGTAATTTGGCGGAGCCCTCATGAATGGGATTAGTGCACTTACCTTGCCCCTTCCACCATGTGAGAACACAGCAAGAAGGCACCATTCTGTGATTCAGAAAGTAGTCCTTCACCAAACGTCGAATATGCTGGCACCTCGATCTTGAACTTACCACCCTCTAGAACTATAAGAAATAAATTTTCTGTTATAAAGCTACCCAGTCTAAGGTAGTTTGTTGTAGCATCCCGAATAGACTAAGATAGTTACCATGAATCTATTTATGATAGTTACTAGCTCTCACAATGAAGCCAAAATGAATGTGGTTAATGAGGCAACATTGATGAAATAGTTTTTCCCCTCTGATGCAAGGTGGGACTTGGGCCTTCTCTTTCTTTGTCTTTGCTTTGTCCCCTTCCACCCTACGGACAGATTTGTTTAGCCCCATTTCTTCCATTAGCCGGTAAGTACTCCTGAGCCTAGGAATAATGTGGGCTCTAGGATCCTGTATTGTGGTCAGTGTGGTGCAGTAGAGTGCTGGGTTTGGCAGACAGAGATCTTGATTTGAGCTTGTTCTTGGGCCAGCCTTACCACTTCTGATTCTGGGCAGGGTTTGATCCAGTTTCATCTCCCCTGACTATTTAGAGAGGTCTTGAAAAGATCAAAGGAGAAATAGTACATGGAATCATTCTGCACAGTACTATAAAATGTAAGATATTGCTATAAAATAGTTATAAATTGCCCATGTATGTCTATGAATTGATAGTTATACTCATTGAACCCTTTTATTGATATTTCAAGAAACTCAAACCTTATGGCATTGGTGCAACTAAGAACAACTACAAAAAGTCTAATGCAATATATGGTCAAAATGCATTTTAGTTGCCTGATGATAATTTTTTTTTTTTTTTTTTTTTTACATTTGAATGGTCAACCTGATGCCTCCTATTATTTTCAAGTAGTTTGAGACTGGAGCATAGACATTTTCCACTGAAGTACATTTGGTAGAGAATGTCCCCTGGGACTTTCAGCTTGATGGAGCGATGTTGAACCGATACCTACTTCCTTGGTATATTTGCTCTCTGTGATGACTTGGTTGTACCTCTGTAAGAGCATAGAGAAGGCACCAAGTAGCACCAAAGGTGCTATTTATTTGTTCTTTTCCTTTTAGTTGATATATCAGAATTATTTTTCTTGCAAGTAAGAGAAACTAAATTTAAGCAAAAAACATATATACCAGAAGAATACGGTGTAGCCCTTGTATCTATAAGGAAAACTGGAAAGCACGGGTGGCTGTGGGGATTTAGGGCTCCAGGGAGAAAGTCCACTTAGCCCACTCAGGTCTGTGCTCAGCATCAGCACATTTCTGGCGTGATAGAGGTGGGGTGGGCATGACACCAAGAGTGCAAGGCGTGGAGGTGGGTCATTCCCTGTGAAACCAATCCCTGTATGCTGGGCAGCAAAAACCAACAGACTTCAGCAGGATTCTCAGCTTGCTGAAACTAGAAGCAATTTAACATCTTTATTTTCCAGTGTGGGTTAAGCCTCCTTTTCCTTTTTTTGCTAATGGAGGAACTGTAAGAGTTGAGAAAGATCAAAGAGGAAAGGATCATGATTGGATTGGGAAGCATTTGTCCTGCAAATACGATATTTGTCGTACAACCTGGGAGTGGGCGCTGGCACTCTGTAGCATCCCTGTATCATTTTCAAGAGCTGTGGATTGCTACCTAGGCTGCACTGTGTAACTCCAGTCACATAAAGTTCAGCATGGTGCCCTGGAGTTGTACAAAATCATAGTTTCTACCTTTCTACATCTCTGTGCTTATGTCAGATTCTTTTCCCACTTCTCTATTTTAAAGTGACTAGCATAGGTCTAATGGAATTTCTAGTAAAACAACTAACCACTGTTTTGAATTGAAATGTTTATTTCTGCAGAATCAAACTATTATATGACATACGTTTAAAGTACTTCTCTTATGTTCTAATTTTAGCTCTGGTTCTTTATACAGTCTCCCTTACAAATACTGTTGGTGCTTTCAAAAAGTGACCTGCTGTACAGAAGCGTATTTACATGTGAGCAAGGAAAGTGTGCTGTACCTTTTCATTTCTTTCGTCCGTCCCTTACCCTGAAAGTGTGTTTTCAGGGAAGAGGAGGAAAAAAGTCTCTGGCTTTCCATTACAGACCAGCTATGTAGGTCACCCTCTTGTTATCTCACACAGTTTAACTGAGACAGCTGGCCACAAGATTGTGAGATCTGTGTTGTGCGAAGGTCCTGAAGGACTTGTTTGGGATGGCCACGTATTAGAAGTGTGATTTGCAAGTTTAATTTGTCCAACACCTACATTCCTGTAGTGTTTATCCTATGCTGCATAAAGTATGCAGAAAAATGGCAGGGCCTGTATTCTCTCCATGTCTCATTATCTTGAGTATCTGTAACCTCATGCTTATTCTACTTTTCCCAGTGTTCCAGACCAGATCTGGTGCCCCAGAATATGATTAGGAGAAGCTGTTTGTACTGTAAACTCTTCCACTAATCTTGACTCTTCTTGAGGATAGGAGCAGGTCATGTTTACATCAGTGCTGGGCACATAGAGGACGTGTAGTCAAGGTGTGTTTGGGTTCAGTAGAGGAGCCACGTGTACATTTGAGGCTAATGAATGGGTGGTACTCCCTGTTCCAAAGGCAGGCTGTCACAGTGGGGCCTGGTGGCTTATCTTTAGTCATTACCACCCACCTCTGCTTCATACTGAGACATCGTGGAGGGCTTGTTGTTCCTATGTGACCTAAGAACATCTCCACACGCCTCCTCTCTGCTCTTCTATAGTGAGGCAAAGCGGGATCCCTTGGCACTCCATTGTTTCTTTTTTGCACTACCATATTGTAGTTATGTGATTTAAAATAGTGCAGAAAAAAGAAGTAAGGTTGTCTTTTTTTACCTGCTAGTGGGGAAAAGGTTTACCTACAGCTGGAGGCAGCTTGGAGCATAGAACTTGGTTTTTAGTAGATGCCCTTTCAATTTTTTTTTTGAGGAAGTGCTGGAATTACAACATGTTTCAACCTACAAGCTGGTTTTTCTTACCATTTTTTTTCCCCTTGCCTTAAGAGTAAAAAAAAGAAGCCCTAGGCAATAATAATGAAATCTTTTAAATTTGTGGCATGATTGGAAAATGTAATCACAGTGTGACATTCTGTCATTCTCTATTCGTCTTTCTTTATAGAAAAAAAAAATAATTATGGTGATTTTCACTGGTAAAATTCCAAGGATCTAATGGTTTCCCATGACGTAAGTTAGATTTGAAGGTGTTTTACCTAGAGATAATATCAGCTTCTCCCAAAATTTAGAAATGATACTCTTGCCCAGTATTATGTCACCATCCCCGCCCCACTTCCAAAAAAAAAAGAAAAAGAAAAACCTAAAGGAAGGGGAAATTATATTTTAACTGTTGGTTGAAAATGGTTCAGAGTATCACTTGACTTTTGATGAAATCTGGAAATTTACTTAACTCAAACTGTTTTGTCTTCCCACACATCTCAAATCAATGCTAAAAGGAAAATACCTCTGTAGAAGCAGAAGGGCTATTTTTAGATTGCACTCCTGTGTTTGGGTTTCAGTACTCAGATGCTTTTCCGTCAGGGCCAGGGTCATATTTGTGTGGTCATACCTGAAGGCCAGCACACTCAGTACACATGTTAGTTTATAATCTGAATAAATCGTGTGTTTGCCTTGCCTACCTCTTCCCTCTGCCTTCCTCCCAGTGTTGAAGATCAAAAGGTTACTTTGTTTTGAACTTACCTATGGTTTCAAATAATTTATTTCTCCTGGTTACTAGTAGCAAGCCATGGGTAGAATGAATACTCTGTTTTCATTTTTTCCCCCTGAGTTCTAAAACACCTCAATTTTCCATCAATTTTTTTTTAAAAAGTTATATTTAGAAAATGTCAGAGAATTACTCTAATAAATTCCTTTTTAATGAGGTTTTGATTATGAATATTTGTGGCTCCGATTAGCCAGCAAGTATTGAAAGTAGGGCTGATTTTGAAGATTCCTCTCAGGGTGTTTTCTTCAGTGTGTGCCATTTTGCCCATCCTGACATGTCAGCAGTTATTGATTTAGTGTGTTTACCAAAGACACTCCTAGTCTTCATTGAATAGGTGGTGATTTTTGTAGTTTGTTTTCCATTACATTTAGAGATCTTCCTGAGGCCAGTGCCTGATTTGGCTTTTGAGTTTTGTGAACTGTATCTCTGTAGTCCTAATAACTTCATCATGTAAGCATCTAACCCTAAACATCATGCTCAATAATGTAGCCTTGTATGTCAGCCATTCAGTAATTTATCTTTGTGACATACTGATATCTTTAAAAGCCTATAATACCTACCTCTGATTTAGAAACTCACTTCACATGGCTCTTAAAGGTGGGTAGAAGGATGTTAAACCAAGAATGAAACACTTGCAAATAAGATTGAAAGGAAGACCCACATTTACTTGTTGTAATCTGTCCTGGTTCTTTGTGTATTCATTCTACTCTTATTTTTTTGAAGTAAATCCAGTAGAAAGATTTCTCCATTTGTTTACCTCATAAGAGATGGTCAACGGTGTAGTCCTAAGTTCTAAAAACTTGGTAGGAGTAAATAAGCTGTATAAAACCTGCTCAGTTAAACTTCTTGGTTGAAATTAAATTGAAGGAGGCTTAAGCCCACCTTGTGGGTTAGCTTCTGTTCTTAGCAAGCCCTCAGAGACCCTTCAGCGGAGGCCTGGCTCTGGGCGGTGGTTTCCATCGTGATGGGTGGCCATGACTGTTTTCCTGTCTATAAATAACAGTTCACTGGGTTGAAGTGAATGCCAAATAAGTTTCTCCCTGCCACCACCCATTTTAATAGTAGAATGTTTGAGATAATGGAACATTGATAAGGAAATAAATTTAGCACTGCCAACCTACCATCATAAACCTTAGTTAATTTTAAGTTTAAAGCTCACTAATAACTTTCTTACCCTTGCAAATGGAACTTCACGTGGGATGTAAGCAAACCACATGACAAATTCATTATTTCTTTCTGTGAAACAGCAGGTATTTGGGTGGATGGGCCTCTCTCCACTTCCTCACAAATGGGTCCCCTCAGGTGGCCATAGAACTAGACTCACAGTAGCCTTTGTCACCTGGAAGTCTGACTGGGGTAGCAGAGTCTACTGTAACTTCAGAAGCAAACACTGCAGCCATGGGGGGTGGCACTGAGATGCCCTTTTGATGAGTTAGAGTCCCCTTACTCAGGGAGGCAGTGGTGTGCCACAGGGTAGCATGGAGCCTCTTCCTGGACCTGGGTTTCTTTCTATTCAAGCAAATAAAAACTTAAAAAATAAAACAGATGTTAATGAAATTCACTAGAGACTTATAAGTAATATGAATGTAAAAAGCATTGTTCTATAGCATGTGGGATTCCTTCCATCATCCTTGTCAGAATTAAAAGTTTTCATTGCCAGACATCTGCGTACTTGCTGTCAACATGTCTTTTGCTACTTAAAACGATGTAGAGGTTAAGATAGATCAAATTCAAATACTTCATCCTGAGAGGTGATGTAACTGAGCATGGGAAGGAAAGTACTCATTCACTTTGCATATTAAACACACAAGAATATTCGTTTCTACTTGTCTCCTGTCTTTCTTCAAAAGTGGCATACCATGTATTTTCCTACTTTTAAAAAATTAATATTTTTAATTGAAAAATCATAATTGTGTACATTTATGGGGCACCATGTGATATTTTGATATATGTATATAATGTGGATGGATTAAATGATTAATGAACCCAAATCGTTATGTTTAAATGATTAAATTTAAGCTAATAGGTGGCACACCACCATCTTACATTTTCCTAGTTTTGATAGATGCATAAGCCCAAGAAATATTTTACTTTCCTCCTAATTCTTCTATATGGAAAAAAATGTACACGCAATAATGATGACAAATGGCAAATGACCCCTAACCTTGGTGCAGGAAGTAGCGGGCCATGGCAAACTGAGCATCAGATTGCTGCTGCTTGGGAATGAAAGTCCTGTGTTAATAGAATGTCTAGCTATTTTGCAGTTAATAAAACTACATTTAAAAAGACATTTATTAATTTTTAAGGAGAGCATTTCATCTAGTGGTTAAGAGTTTGGTTCTAAAGTCAGACAGCTAGGGCTCAAATCTCAGTTGCACCGTTTATTAGCTGCGCGACCTTAGCAGTAGACTTAACCTTTGAGCCTCAGATCCTCAATGTGGAACAATGCCATTGATAAAAGTCACATCAGAGGCTTATAGTTAGAACCTGATGAAGTGATCCAGTAAAAGAACTCAGTGCCTGGTATATAGCGTGTGCTTAACAAACTTCAGCTACTGTATTATTAGTCAACATGGAATAGGTCTGAAAACACATGTCAGTGGACCACTGCAATGGACTGAATGTTTGTGTCCCTCCAAAATGCATATGCTGAAACCCTAATCCCTATGTGATGGCATTTGGAGATGGGGCCTTTAGGGTGGGCATATTTGATAAATATACTATGTATTGAGAACTTAGTACCAACCCCTCAGGCTGGAAGGATGCTTTACTACTTTATCCCTACTTTGCAGGGGAAGAAACAGCAAGTTAATTTTCTTCAGAAGCTTTGTGCTGAATTTCTCCAGCAGCACTGCTGCTCAAAGGCTGGCATCTCAGCATACTTCTCAACATTGTTTTTCTATAACTTGTTCTAGTCTGGTTATAAATATCCACGCCTGTCACTGCACAGCATTCACCACGAGGAGAGCTTGTTCTGCAGATGCATGTGTTGTTGAGTTTTAGTGAGGGCCGGTTGGATGCCATACTTCCAGAATACTGATTCTTCCTAAATTTAGACCGTGTCACTGAGACTCATGGTTTTATCAGAGCACATCTGTCTTGGCCTTTCTGCAGAATGCCCTTGACTTCTTTTATTCTTGGATCTAAAAATGGAAAGTCATCTTTTCAGATTCATAAATCCCCTAAAAAATCAGAAGGGAAAGGGCATTAACAAAGGAGATTGATTTGGTGGGTTTTCATCCACATGTCGAAATTCTCTACCCTGAAACAGTCCTCCATTTAGTGTAGAGACAGGAAATAAGCTAGATAGTATACCTCTACAGGCTTTAGAGGAATTTTGCATTTCCTCCAAACCAGCCCACTGCTTTGGAAGAGTTTTGGTGGAATGTGCATGCAGCTGGGGCACAAAGGTGCAGGGGAGACAGACCTCACTTCATCTAATGAATAGGAAAATAGGCTTAATTATGCTCAATAGCGGGAAATTCCCTTTCTTTAAAAAAACATCCCATTTAAAATAGTTACTTTATGGCCTTGTAATGAGAAGGGCTCTCAGTTCTCCTCCTTCTTCTCCTCTTCCTTCTTCTTTTTTTTTTTTTTTAAATAATTGCCTCCTTAGCAGAAGCTGTCTTTAACAGAGTATTCTTTCTTGAGCTGCTAGGCAATTGAAACTTCAGGTAATTTTCAGCAGATCAAAAGGAAGACGTTATAGCAGAATAATTAGTTTTCTATCCAGTAGTGTTTCTTCAAATAACCAAGGACCTGAAGATGGGAAATTATTAGAATTATGATGCTGCTTGTTACTCATCACACATGGTCTGGCTCTTGCTAACGCCTTTGACCTGGCCTCATGCCTTTTTCTCTTACCCACTGTGCTTCAGGTACATTTGCTGCCTGTTTGTTTTTGAGCATGCCTAGCATTTCCTCCCCTCAAGCCTTTGATCTCTAGCTGGGACAATCTTTTCTTAGATTTTTTGCATGGCTGGCTTCTTTTCATCATTTAAATATCATTTCCAATGACATCTTCCCAGATGTTATCTTCATGACTTTGCATTTTCTAAAGAATCACTACTCCAAAATTCCTGGCCACTCTCTCTAAATATCCTGTTTTATCTGTCTGAAATTAGAGTAATTATATTTGTCTGTCTCCTCTCGCTAGACTGTGACCTCTGGGAAGACCTGGAGGGTGGGGGCTGGGGGAGTGCTTGTCTGTCTAGTTCATTGTTGAGTCTCCAGCACCTAGAACAGTGCCGAAAGGTGTTCAGTATATGTTTGTTAAATTAATGGATTACTTGCAGTATAAGTGGTTTTGAAAATGTCCCCAAACATCTTTTATTTCATGTACTTATTGTAT
Organism: Eulemur rufifrons; assembly: GCF_041146395.1. Classification (NCBI taxonomy): domain Eukaryota; kingdom Metazoa; phylum Chordata; class Mammalia; order Primates; family Lemuridae; genus Eulemur; species Eulemur rufifrons. The sequence goes on from NC_090984.1 coordinate 88,641,725, forward strand.
AGGGGTCAGCAAACTTTTTCTGTAAGGTGCAAGATAGTAAATGTTTTAGGCTTTGGGGCTAAAAGATCTCTGTGACTACTGCTCAGAAAGCAGCCAAAGACAATATGCAAGCATGGCCTGGCTATGATCCAATAAAACTTATTTACAAAAATTGTTGGTGGGGGCAGGTGTACCTCATTTAGCCCTTGGGCTACAGTTTGCCCACCCCTAGAGTTAAGTCTATCAGTTTTAACCTGCACATTCTGAAATACATATGGAAGAGTAGCTGTCTTGATTAAAGCTTCAGTTCACTTGGTTTGCAACTAGAGAAATGGGAACATCTATTCCTATTCGGTTAGACGAGAACATGTAATGAAAACTGTCTGTAGTGTGATGATAGAAATGTTCCAAAAGAGAGACATACCTTAGGTGGTGGAATACATATTAGAGACTGTTGTAAAAGAGAAATTGAGTACTGATTGAGCATTGTAGGATTGTGGAAATACCAGGAAAAGTATTTATAAGAACCAAAAGTTGAAAAAATTTATTTTGGCCACCCCTGGCTAAGCAATATAGGATTTAGTTTAGGCTAATGTGGAATAATTTATGTAAGCAGTGGAATTTAGGAAATGGAGTGATCTGAGATCAAGGAGCACTTTGTCATGCTCTTTTTCTTCTGAAGGAAGAATAGACTCAAGGATACTTAAATGCTATTGGGTGTACTTTTGAAAACTTGAATTTATAAAATGTTTTGTACCAGTATTGATACAAGCCTTAACCGTCTGCAGGAAGATGCCATGTGTCTGAGCTTTCCTGGGTAGCCAAAGAAACTGTTAATCCCTGAACCTTCTTCCTTTTTTCTATACCACTCCCAAAAAACAGTCTCTGGACTAGTTTTTCCAGTTATTGGAAGAATCACAGATTCAAGGATGATACACCAAGTAGTTTGCCTCTGGAGTTGGATTTCTACTTTTCTTCTTCCACTGAAAGGATTAAAGAAAATGCAATCAAAGTTGATCCATTCTACTGAGCAATAAGAATTGGATTGTGAAAATCTTGATAAAATTCTAAACGATGTTTAAAACAGCATCATCATAAACTCAAAATTAGTCACATAAGATTTTTTTTCCTTGCCTACCTATCAGTCTTTTTTTTTTTTTAAACTATGGTTAAGAACACATTCATATAGGATTTTGAGATTTTATTCTCTAGGTCAGGCTTTCCTGTTTTTTTAAGACTCTGTTTAGAATCACTCCTTGAGTCTTATTTAATTACTGAATCTTCAAATTAGTGTGTTATCTTGAGGAAGTCATTTAATCTCGCATAGCCTCTGTACCTATAAAATGAAGATAATCTTTCAAGTCCCTTTTATGCTTTGTGGTGATTTTTAGTTGAAGACATAAGCTAGCTACAGTTTTGCTCGAAATGGAGAATTAGTGAAGCCCACATATATCCCTTTGAAGTTATTAGTGTATTTTTAGATGATATATTCATAACTTGCTTCTCCTCCAAAATTAAATGGTCTGTTTAGAATGGCTCTTGAGGATATAAATGCCAATTTCGAAGAGTAGGATATTTGTTCATTGAGATCTTTTTTATCAGTGGATATGAAAGCCATTTAGAGAGGAATAGTGGAGGCACAAGTGATTCATGTTTACGTAATGGTTCAGGTCCTGGTAAGATGAGTGTCTTAGATGTCTTTCATCTGTTGTGTTTTTGTTTTTGTTTTTTTCCAGTGTGATGTCTTTATGACCTTCTGACTGAGGGAAAGTTCCAGGGAATCCTGAGGTAGATAGCTGTCCCAGACCCACTTACAACTCGGAATTTCTCAAGATGTGTCTCAATAGGAGCAGGCAGCTGGCCTTTGTAGCTTTTCAAATCCTTTGCCTTCTGCTCCACTAAGACCTAACAGTTCTCTAAAGCCCCGTTTATATTTCATCTTTTTCAAAAAACTTCTAATAAGCATCCTAATTGGATGCACTCTTTATGTCCTCTGAATACTTACAGCACTTAATCCCCCTTTTGTGGCATTTGTAGCTGTTGCTCTGTGCTATTGCTGTGTTCGTGAGTCTCTGTTAGGCTGCGAGCTCCATAATAACTGGAACCAAGTGTGATTTCTCTTGTTTCTTGGATATCGTTTCTCTTTCCTCTGTGTTCCCATTAGCACTCGGGCTTACTGCGATCATCTGCAGGTCGGCCTCTCCCTTTTATCTGTTTGACTCCTGAAAGGTGCAGAGTGTGGCTTATTAGATTTTGTATTCCTCACCCTTCGCATGTAACCCTTGACATATGACTGCTCACTGAATGTTCTGATGAACAGAAGAGTGAAGCTATAACTGACCCCATAAAACACTAGACTATCTACTATGGAATGATTTTTGCAGCTAAAGACACCTCCTGAAATTATCATGTATTGCTCTTGAAACATTAAATATGTTGATGACACATAGTAATCATCTATTTCAAACATAATTTGAATGATGTTTCTTCCACCACAGCCTTTCAGGGAAGAAGCCTTACTCTTCATTAGATGATTCTAGGATGGGCTGGCAGGCAGGCAATGCAGAATATTGGAGAAAGGATGACATGAATTTGAATTTAAGCCTCAGCTCTGCTGCCTAGGAGTGAGTGACCCTATGCAGGTCACTTACAGATGGTTGTAAAAGAGAAATAAAAACAATATCTGATTGCCTGTGCCTCTGTCTTCTTCTCTCAAGGTTGTTGGGAAAATTAAGTGATACAGTATACACAAAAGTACTTAGAAAGCCATAAATTCCTGTATGAAGGGACTATGTTATTACTCTGTTATGAAATAGGGTGATGCCCTATGGTTTTAACACTTAAATTTTTTGTGGTTATATAAAATCAGTAATCCAACCTATAATTAGGACAATTGACTGTTACCAAAGCAGGGGCCTCAAATTCTACCTGTCACACCCAAATACTGCAAAAAAAAGGATTATAATGCTTAAACATAGTTTTCTTATTGTCATGCTAGCTCTTTTCTAGATGGGAAAACAGAGAGGTGCAGCTAACAAATGTTAAGTCAAGAGCAGAATACTAAATTTTGTTCACCACACCCTCACCTAGTCCCTTCTTTTCCCCCACCCCCTGGCTTGATTCCTTTACTGTGTCGCTTTCTTTTGCAGGTTCCATTTTCAAATTCTTGACAGTTTTTTTCAATTTTGTCATGTCATATGCTTTTTTCCTGTCCTTTTTATATTCCTTCTCTTGCCACACAGCCTCTCTCCCTCAAACTCTAATGCTGGGGAGCGAGTCGGAGATGAATGGCTAACATTTCAGATTGTGGCCATCTTTGAGAAAATGTCCCAGTGGGGTGAGAGTGGGGAGATGTTATTTTTAGAGGCGCTCTGCTCAGCAGCAATGATGACTTTTACATTATAGTAACTTTTCCTGATCTTTTCAGGACCATACATACCAAAGCTTATGTTACATCCAAGCTTCAAGGAGTAAGTCCCCAATAGACCTATTTAAGATTCCTAGAAAGTCAATCAGGCAAAATTTGTTTCCAAAATGGGAACTTTTTGAGAAAAGAGGTGTTACATTATTTATATCAATTTGTGAACAGTAAAATCTTTAGAACCTTCTCTAAAATGAGACATTTGTGTTTGGAGTTATGGCTTATTAGGTTGATTCATAGAAAATAATAATGCAGTAGCTTGAAAGACATGAGATTATGGTTTGAGGGACATAGTGTGGTAGAGAGGAAGAAATAGGATGAGACAGGCAAGGTTTAAATCCTTGCTAACCTCTCCTAGTTCAATGAATTTTGCTTATTACTTCATCTCTTGGGATCTTTCTTTTTTAAAAATGTGATATCTTCTTCCTAGCATGACTTTGAAAATTAGCTGAGGTGATGCATGTTGACTATCCCACGTGGTCTCTGACATTTGGAAGGTATTCAGTAAATGCTAGTTCCCATCTCATTTTGTTAAGTGGAGCATGAAATCAGGGTTCTTCACCTCTTTGCAGGACAGAATTTCCACTTAAACTGACCTAAAGGGAAAACAAACAAACAAACAAACTTATTCATTGCAATGGGAAGTTCAAGGAGTATTTCACCCAAGACTCAGCTCCATCTAGTAGCTAAATGATGTCATTAAATTTACTTGCTTACCATCTGCCTTGTCCCATCTCTCAGTTCTGCTTTTATCTGTACTGGCTTCATTTTGGGGTAGTGTCCAAATGGTGGAAAAGGCAGCTATTGTAAATTTCAGGTGTATATGGCCCTGTGATTCCAGGAAAAAGACAGCCACCCTCTCATCTGCAGTATCCATCTGCATAAAGACCTCTGGTCTTCTTGGTGTTGTGTGCCATCCCTAGATCAGTCACTGTGTCTGGGGGATGGAGTGCCTGGATTGGTGAAGCCAATGCCTATGACCACCTCTGGATGGAGAGGCAGGGACACCTGGTTAACCAGTCCTTTAGAATCACATGGTGAAGGAGATGCAGTAGTTCCTATAAGTGTGTGAGTCACCTTAAGCAGGTTTGTGTGGGAGCTCCTGAAAATTATATGACATTCCAGAGAACTGTGAACTTTGCGCAGTACCTGTGGCAATAGGTGATAGGCAGAGTGTAAATAACTTAAATTCGTAAATCATCCCCAGACTTTCCTTGAGCCAAGCAGTTCAGCTTCTCCTCATTGGTCAGATTAGTGTTAATTTTTGTAGTGACAATGTGAAGATATTAAAAGTGATTACTAATATTAATACTTTTTTTTCACTGTTTAACTCTCTTTAACAACCCTAAAAGGTGTATGTGACTGGTACTCTAAGCATGGTTATTCCATAGTGGAGGAAATTAAGGCATAGAACAGAAATAAAGACCTCATGGTCTCAGCTGGGAAGAGGTGAAGTTTGGATCCATAGAAGCTAGAGCCCCGGCCCCCAGCCTTATTTCGCAAACATTGAAACAAAGGCAAAGATGCAACCTAAGTCAAAGTGTGTGTGTGTTATCATTGATGGCTGTTTATTAGATAGTACAGTTTAGCAAAGAGTGTTGTACTGTTGTTTAATTTTGGAGCACCTACACAATTCCTGATGCTTAAGATGACAAATAGATAAGAGACATGTTCATTAGAGCTAGTGATCAGAGGTCCCGAAGACAGATAACAGCTTGTTCTGGAATTTTACTCTGCGTGTGTGTGTGTGTGTGTGTGTGTGTGTACACATGCATATGTGCTTCAAGGACTCTTTCAGTGTGTTTGGGTTGTGTATTACTCTAAACCAGAGATTCTTCTGCAGAGGCCTATGGTGTACTGCAGGGAGTCTAAGAACTTCTTGAAATCATATATGACATTTTGTATATATGTGCAGAAAAATATTTTTCAAAGCTAATGTTGCACAACATGTTCTCTTCAATAAAATTACTAGGGGATTTTTACTTTATAAAATTCTGCAAAATCTGGCTTGTGCTTTGCAAAATGTTGGGAAAACTTTGGAAAAGATGCTTTCACAACTGTTTTTGGAACGTCAGCCATATGGTTCAGATACTTCCTATTTCTTCCAGTGGGACCTCTTTCTTGAATGAAGTTTAGCAAAAAGGAAAATGTTGGTTTTTGAGACTTGGCTAAAATTATCTGTGTTCTTTAAGGTTTGAACCAATTAATTTTGTGGGAGCTTTTGTGTATGTAGTTGATAGCTTACCAGTTGTGGTGCAAGCTAGTATAAACAAAGGGTAGAGGACACTAGCTGTCTACGTATTTCTTCTTTCTCCTGCATAAGGAACTTCTACAGTGTATTACCAGTTTTCTTATCAAATATGTCATGTAGACAAGAGAGAATTCTGCTTCATTGGAGCCAATTCAAAGATTGGAACCAGAACAAAGATCTTCCCTGCTTTCTCTAATTATGTTATTTAGTTTCTCAAAATCATGGTTTACCCAGCAATGGGTAAAAAGAATTGGACTATTGCACTCTTCCTTCTTAGAGGGATAAATCAGGTGGCCTTTCTTCTAGATTTGGGAGTTAATATGCGGACTTTTATACCAATCCTGGATCTAGAGCTTATTTCTTCTGGTTTTCTTAAATCACAAACTATCTTTTTTTTTTTCCTTCCTCAAAATTAGTTGTTTCCTTTGTGGGGATAGATGCTGTGAGGATTAACTTGCTCTAATGGAGGCAGAAACAGCGTCCATCTGAAATGGATTCTCCTTCACATCATTAGATGTTAGAATTGGAACGGACCTTGAAGAGGACCATCCTATCTCTTTAAGGATACACTGAGGCTCAAACAGGCCGTAAAACCTAACCAAGGTCACAGGGCTACTTGAAGGAACAGAGTTGGGACTAGGGCCTAGTTCTCCCTTCAGGTTAGTATGTTTTTTTCCAGCTATCCCACATTTTTTCAGGCAAAATTTTAGCAAATTATTCCAAAAGCTTTGTTTTCCTTACCACACATCTCAAATGTAAACTCTCTGAGGACAAGAACCAAATTGGTATTTTTCATCATTATATGCCTAGCAGTAGCATTAATTAGCAGCAGCAGGAGGAGTGGTGGCAGTAATAATAATAAATACTTATGTAAGAGCTTACTATGGCCAGACATTACTATTAATATTTGTACTTTACATGCATTTATTTATTTATTTATTTTTTTTATTTTTTATTTATTTATTTTTTTTTTTGTTGAGACAGAGTCTCACTTTGTTGCCCAGGCTAGAGTGAGTGCCGTGGCGTCAGCTTAGCTCACAGCAACCTCAGACTCCTCGGCTTAAGCGATCCTACTGCCTCAGCCTCCCGAGTAGCTGGGACTACAGGCATGCGCCACTATGCCCGGCTAATTTTTTCTATATAGATTTTTAGTTGTCCATATAATGTCTTTCCATTTTTAGTAGAGACGAGGTCTCGCTCAGGCTGGTCTCGAACTCCTGACCTTGAGCAATCCACCCGCCTCGGCCTCCCAGAGTGCTAGGATTACAGGCGTGAGCCACCACGCCCGGCCTACATGCATTTATTGATTTAATCTAACAACAACCCTGTGGGCTGGCTACTATTATTATTTTCATTTTACAAGTGAGGAAATTAAGGTGCAGAATTATAGGGCCTAGAAATATACATAGAAAGTACTCAGTAAACGTGATGAATGAATGAATCCTTGCCATTTCCAAAGCGCTTTCATCTACGTTATATAATGTGATCATAATTCAAGGGGTGGTATTATTGTGAGGAAGTAGTAGCTCTTTTCTTTTCTTTTTTTTTTTTTTTTTTGAGACAGAGTCTTGCTCTTTTGCCCTGGCTAGACTGCCGTGGCATCTGCCTAGCTCACGGCAACCTCAAACTCTTGGGCTTAAGCGATACTCCTGCCTCAGCCTCCCGAGTAGCTAGGACTACAGGCATGCGCCACCATGCCCGGCTAATTTTTTCTATATATTTTTAGTTGTCCAGCTAATTTCTTTCTATTTTTTAGTAGAGACAGGGTCTCGCTCTTGCTTAGGCTGGTCTCGAACTCCTGACCTTGAGCGATCCTCCTGCCTCGGCCTCCCAGAGTGCTAGGATTACAGGCATGAGCCACCACGCCTGACCCCGTAGTAGCTCTTAAAGCTTAAGGAGACTGAGGTTAGGGGATAATTAGTAGTAGAGTTGGGACCTACTTTCATCCTGACCTGTGACCCTGTTAGTGTCATCAGTGGATTTCTACAAGAGCACATCCTAAACGTCAATGGCTGTGGAATCTCTGAGGCAGTACCTGATTTTATGTTTACTCACAAACCGACCATTCTTGCATTCCTCACTGTTTTGTGTAGGTCCAGATTTCTATCTGGTATCAACTTCTTTCTGCCTGAAGAACTTCCTCTAAAGAGTGTTGGACTTTGTTCTGGCACACAGTTAAGTTACTTGGGATCAATGAGATCCTTTTAAGCTTCTTCTAGAGCAGCTTGAGTCCAGGACCCTTTTGAAGACTCTTTCTGATGTTTATGTATTGCAAGGTCTTTCTGCTTAGGCTGGTGGGAATGCAAGTGATTTCCATGCCCGTGGGAGTCCCACATTCATGAGTGGTAGAGCACACTTAGCCTACAATTTGAGGGGACCCCTTTATAGATTTCCAGAGTTGTAGCTGCCTCAGAGTCCCTGAATTTTTATCTCTGATCCCTCAACTTGGCAAGACCCTTGGACTTGGTTTGGGTTTCCTCTTTCTGCACAACTGCCTGGGGTGAGTCGGGGCAATAGTGGGGCTTGCCTCCCGGCACGCTTCCTTTCTCATGCAATCACTCTTATGCGCTGCCTTTCTCCAGCGACTGCATACACTTATCTCATATTTTGTCTACTTTTCTAGTTATTTTAGTGGGAGGGCAATTCCCATAGTAGTTAATTTGTCACGGATGGAAGTGGAAGTCTATTGTCCTGTTTGAAATTCCAAATGTTAACCTGTGTCCCTGTTTCTCAGGAGCACAGACATTGCCCTCAGCCTCCTCTCACTCCTTCTCATCGGTGGTCCAGCTTCAAGGAAACATGGACATTACCTGCAAACTGAACTGCTGTTTGGAGCAAGCCAAATATTTGCTCTTGCCTGTTAAGATGAAGTGAAAAACTGAGCACCCCCTCTGCACACATACACTCGGTCACATACTGTCTCTCTTCTTACAAAGCCAGAGCGCACCCAGAATGCTGAGATGGCTTGAGACGTGGTGGGTGCCTGTGGCTATGAATAACCTCTAAGTTCTGTGAGGGCAACGTCCTCATCTATGCTGTTCATCTCTGCTTATCTTGAGACTGAACAAGGGAATGGGCACCACTGGGTCCTTGGATGAATGAGTGAATGAATGAGTAGAAATGTACAAATTAGCACACATACACAGAATTGTGAATCCGGGATTTGTGTGTATGTATGTCAGCAGGGGTTGATTCTTGACTGCCTGTGAATCGTACCTTTGAGGAAAAACCAGTTTGACACCTTTGTGTATATATGTGTCTGTGTTTAGGTTGATCGAGTATCTTCGAGCATCTCTGTCCTGGTTGTTTTTCCAGTATGAACAAGTACAGTTGTTAACCAGCATGTTTTTCCACAAAGGGACTGGCTTTTACATGACACTACCCAATGGGGTGGGGCAGTGTTTATAAGAGGAGTAACCACGAAGGCTAGTAGCCAGGTTAGCAAGAACATTCGCCCCAGCTCTGCTTGCTGGTGATGAGCAGGAGGAGACCTAATGAAGCCAGGCTGTCCCGGTTGATTATTTTCACAGAATGGAGCATGACACCTGTAAGGTAACCGATGATTTCAGGGGGCAGTGAGGGAATAAAGATGTGGGGCCCAGGAGAAAAGTGACAATGTGCATATGGAAAGCATGAAATCACGATTGCCTAAGAGTTAAGCATTTTGATGTCTTCAAGTAGATTGAGTGCTTCCTTGAAATGCAAAGCCTAATTTTCTTCATTTTGTTATTTTGATGTCTCTTTTAATGTTATACCACCTCTTATTTTGGCAACAATTTTCTTATCCTTTGCCTTTATCTTTTGTGATCACCTGCTATGTTTCCCTTTGGTGCCCTTTTGCAATTTATACTTTCCATTACTGTATTTGTTTGCTTACTTAAGATTGGGTCAAAAGCCATGAATGTAACAGGATACAGTGTACTGCTATTTCAATAGCTTTAGAATCAGGCTTTAGGAAGCAGGACTTTGAGATTACTAAGTGAATTCATTCCTGAGGGATCAAACTTCCTAACAAATACCTAACAAAAAAATTCCTTAATTAGGCACTTCCAATCTTTTATATAATGTTCCTGGGGCTGCCACCTGGAAAGTGGGTGTTCTAAAGATAAAGATAGTAATATTTATTTCTATAAAAAATACAGTGGATTTAAGAGGATTCTACATTATAAAGTTTAGGTGAAAGCAGCTCTATATTCTGTCACTATTGCAATAAGTTGGGGTGACATTGATATACAGAATTGTCTTTAGTGAACACTTTGGTAGCTTCTCCCTTCTCTCCTCTCACCCTTCTAAATTGATTACAAGTTTAAAGGAAGGAAGTCATTGCTTATGCTAGTATTTTACAGTTGAACAGTTTGTTTTCATTTTAAGGACTAACACTTGTAGAGTTGAGTGTAGTGAAGTGGAAAATTTGCATAAATGAAGGCATTCTATAAACCACAGTTAGAGCATAGATTCATTAACAGTGGCCTGTGTTTCTGGAAAGACAAAATGAGACACTTAAGGACTCATTGCATAGCTCCTTGATTAATTGAGATAATGAATGGACGTAAAGCATATTGAAAGTGGACTGGCATGTTGAAGAGGGTTAATAAATGAAAGTTATTTATTTTTAAATTTTCTACCTTAACCCTTTTTTTATGTGTACAGTTCAGTAGTATTAAGCATATTCACATTGTTGTGAAACAGACCTCAAGAAGTTTTTTGTGTTGCAAAAGGGAAACTCCATACCCGTTACTCAAAAACTCCACATTTTGTGCTCCCCCAGCCCCTGGTAACCACCATTCTACTTTCTGTTTCTATGAATTTGACTACTCTAGATAACTCAAATAGGAATCATACAGTATTTGTGTTTTTTGACTGGGTTATTTCATTCAGCATAATGTCCTCAAGGTTTACCTATGTTGTACATATGACAGAATCCTTTTTAAGGCTGAATAATATTCCATTTTATGTATATACTAAATTTTGCTTATCCATTCATCTGTTGATAACATTCGGATTGCTTTCACCTCTTCTTGGCTATTGCAAATAATGCAGCTATAAACATGAGTATACAAATACCTCTTTCAAATCCTGCTTTAACTTTTTCTGGATATTATTCCCAGAGGAGGGTAGTTCTATTTTTAATTTTTTGAGGAAATACCATACTGTTTTCTATAGCGGTTGTACATTTTACAATCCCACCAATGGTACAAAGGCTCCAGTTTCTCCACATTCTCACCAACACTTATTATTTTCTGGTTTTTTGTTTTGATAGTAGCCATCTTAATGAATGTAAGATGATATATAATTATGGTTTTGATTTACATTGCTCTAATGATTAGTGATGAACATCTTTTTATGTGCATGTTGGCCATTTACATGTCATCTTTGGAGAAATATCTAGTCAACTCTTTTGCCATTTTTAATGCTTTTTTTTTTTGAGTTGTATGAGTTCTGGATATCAGTCCCTTATCAGATATGTTTTGAAAATATTTTCTCCTATTCCATAGGTTGCCTTTTAGGAAGTTTTAAGTTTGACATAGTCCCATTTGTCTATTTTTCCATTAGTATCAGTATTAAAAAATCATTGTCAAATCCAACGTCATAAAGCTTTTCCCTATATTTTCTATATAGAGTTTTATAGTTTGGGGTCTTATGTTAGATCTGTAATCCATTTTGAGTTAATTTTTGTATATTGTGTAAAAATAAGGGTCCAACTTCATTCTTTTGCTTGTAGATATCCAGTTTTCCCAACACCATTTGTTGAAGTGACTATTTTTTCCCCATGAAGTGGTCTTGGCTCCCTTGACAAAGATCATTTGGTCATATATGAGTTTATTTCTGGGCTCTCTATTCTATTCCAGTCTCTATGACTCTCTATGCCAGTACTATACTGTTTTGAAATCAGACAGTGCAAGACGTCTAACTTTGTTCTTCTTTTTCAAGATTGTTTGGCTATTTGAAGTTCCTTGAGATTCTATGACTTTTAGGATGGATTTTTCTATTTCTGCACAGAGTGTCACTGGGATTTTGATAGGAATTACGTTGAATCTGTAGATTGCTTTGAGCAGTATTGACATCGTAACAACGTTAAGTCTTCTAATCCATAAACATGGGATATTATTTGTATCTTCTTTAAATACTTTCAGAAATGTTTAGTTTTTGGTGTACAGGTCTTTCACCTTCTTGATTGAAAGTTACGTAATTTTTAAAAAATACTAGTTTATAAGTAAATATGGCTAAACTGTTCTAAACTTTAGAGACAGATTGATAATTGAGGAGAAAAATGTAATCCAAGCTCATGTTAAAAAAAAAAAAAAAAAGAACAGAAGAGATTAAGATGAAAGCAATCTCCATTTCATGAGAAGGAGCCAATCTAAATAGGTTTTTGTATCTATTATTCTATCACATGCTAGATTATTTCCTTGCATGTTTAAACAAGTATATCCATTTAACATTTATGATATACCATGTTTATTATGCAACTTGGACTGTTTAATATTGGTTAGATCTTTTAACTTATTTAATAATAGTTAGACCTCTTTCCACGTGTCTGTAATGAAGATTTTTAGTGCCCAAATTTGAAGGAATTAGATTTCTACTACATAAACTTGGGAGGTGTAGCCAGGAAGTAATTAGAGTCTTTATCTCATAGGGCCATTATTGGCATTCAGATCTCAATTGCATAAACTTTCCTTATAAAACTTTATTTAATATGTTAGACCTCTTAAAAGATGTCTCATTGCTTTTTAAAATTAAGATATAGTTGATAAATGAAAATTGTACATATTTATGGTTGTAAATTACTCATTATTTTTAATGTCTGTAGAGTATTTCATAATACAGGGGTACCCTAAATCATTTGACTTATCCTGTATTGATAGCTTCCCATATTTAACCATTGATGACTTTTGGCAGTTTAACAATATTCCTCAGAATCCAAAGTCTGAATATTAACCTTAGTCCAAATATTCTAGGCTTGGTAAAGGAGTAGGAATAACAATTTTAAACAGAGCTTTTCATGTTATTTCATTTAGAGAAAATTTTGCCAGAGAGGCAGTCACTTTAGTGTCTAGCCTTCTTTAATTGCCCAATAAAGCAATTAGCACTCACACCTAATTATTTAGAAAATTACAGAGTTGGGTGGAGAAGGACACATTGCCTAGTATCAGCTTCCTTCACATTTCCCTTTTAATGAGTATGGAATGATGTTTTTGGGGGGTGTGTGTGTATGTGTATGTATGTTTGACCTAGGCATAAATCAAGAGTGTGGTGATCCACTTACAGTAATTAAAATCCAGTAAAGATCTTTCTTCACTTTACTGTTTGGCTCTAGCAGTTTCAGAAGTGTTTATCTAGCTATGTGGATAACTTCCCAAGGATATTTAGCACATGGACAAGAATTACCAATGAGAAAACACACTTTCTTATAGCTGCTGGTAATTTCTATTTTGGTTGATGGTTAGCTTTGTTTAATGAAAAGAAATGATATATGTCCCCAGTTCACCCGCTCAACACATGAGCTCATGTATTTGTGGCACGTGCCTTCTAGCTGTCATAACTTTCCTCTACCCCTTCCCCACCCTCAAAGTCTATGCATGATTCTTAGTTTGTATAGGGTAGGCAGTTTTGAAGTATGTATTAAAAGGAAAACACCCTTTGTTTTCCTGAGAGCACATCCTTCAATTTTGTACTTCCTTAGGGACTCTGGCTTTGTGTGGCTTCTTTGCACCTGGAAATGGCATTATTACCCAGTTCTTTCTAGGTCATCTTGGATTTCTGCAAGTCACTTGAAACTCAGCTGCTGAAGGAGCCTGTTAACACAACAGGTTTTAGAACAAATTCTGGTGTCTTTGATATTTTCCCAAAGCTTGATTAGGCATGTTCTATTGACTGATGCTGTACCATTTGTTCAGACCTGATCATCCTTGTCCTATAAGCCATGTATAGTCATGTTCTAGTTGTTTGTAGCAATACGGAAAGATGCGTTGTTCTTTTTCAATGGATATTTGCTTCCAAAATAATGGTAACTTTATTTCACTGGGACTGAAACCAGTGTACTGTTCTCAAAATCATTGATTTCCTTCCCAACTGTCTGTAATGGATACTTAGTGCCCATATTTGAAGGAATTAGATTTCAACTACATAAACTTGGGAGGCATAGCCAGGAAGTAATTAGAGTCTTATCTCATAGGGCTGTTATTAGTATTCAGACTTCAATTTCATAAACTTTCCTGATAAAAATCTTTACTTTGTTCTCATTCTCAAAGACCATCTCTTGCCCCTTATAAATTCAGAGGATCACTGTTTTTCATTTTGTTCAATAAGCAATGTGATGAGTTTTTTATTGATTGGTAAGGAGGACCTCAAACATTTTACCTTTTAAAGATAGAACCTCAGGAGCATGTACTTGAGAAAATTACTGGAAACTAAAGTTGCTGTAGCCACACATTGTGTCCAAGAAAGTAGGATTAAATTTACTTTTTAAAACTACCTGAAAGTAGAGGAGAGTTTTGAAAATTGTACTGAATTCACTCCTATAAAAATACAAATTTTAAATATATTGATTGCATCTTAAAAATATACCAAGTAATCAGTTTCATTCATTTATGAACACACTAACGCCTCCTGAGAAATATATGTGGTAACCTTATGATTTCTGATCCACAATAAAATTAAAATTGAAATAGAGCTGAATAAAAGGAAAACAATAATAGGACTTGCCAAGTTGTCTTCTAACTGGCCCTGGGACCATTTGAATAACTTCCTACATAATGACTAGTGAACCAGAGACTCTCCAAAAATTGCCTTTTAGGACATGCAGAATTTAAAATAAAACATTGTTTAAAAGTTTGTCACATTGTTATCCTTATAGCTGGTGTCTGTAACCTTGGGAATATTCTTCTTTGTGTTACATCAAGGTTGCATCTAACATTACCTTGATGTTTTTAGATTTGTTAGCTGACATACAAAAACTTTTAAATGGGCTGATTTGGTGAATCTACAAATCAGTAAAATATTGACAGTGAAGCTGTCTGCATTTATGGGTATGGGTTTCAAGTATGCATAAAAAGCAAGCTAATTTTAAATAAAAGGGTCAATATAAGAACTAATGAGTTATTCAGGTGTATACTTAGAGTTTATTGGGGTTATTGAGAAGGCTTGCAAACATTCTAGTTTCAAGAGGATACTGTCACCTGCATCATGCACTCATGAGAGTTAATTATCCATCTGAAACTCTTCCTATAGGCTCCACAGAGACAAACTTAGACACACATGGAAATAATAGCCAACATTTATTGAGCATCTTCGGTGTGCTACACACTTGGCTAAATACTTTAGCTGTCTTATAGTTCATACTTCAAAGAATTCTGGAATGATCTCTATACATTCACTTATATAGGTATGTATGTACATATTGCTGCAAATATAGTTTTGTTTTAGCTTTAACATAAATGGTGATACATATGTATTGTTATGTAATCAGCCTTTTAACCTTCCCTCCCTGCCCTCCCTTCCTTCCTTCCATCTATATGTCTGTCTCTTCTTCTGAATATATTAGATCTTTCCATGTCAGTATCTATGGGCCTAGCACATTCTTTGTAACCCCAGGAATTGGATTCTCTAGCACTAATTCTCAAACTTGTTTGTATATTACAATCACCTGTGGGGCTTGGAAAAATACCCATGCCTGCGCCCCCATACCAGAGATTCTGATTTTGTTGGTGTGAGGTACAACCTTGGCATCAGAATATGAGCACCTAACATTTATTACAGCATTCCCTTACTGAAGGACACAGATGATTCTCTACTACAAATCATAAATCTTGTTTTCTTTTTATTACAATGTTGTTAATACATCTCTGTGCCTGTGTATGAACATATCTGCAGATATGGAGCCTAGGAATTCTTCTTATATGTGGATTAAAGGGCCAGCACATTAAAACAACAATAGATACTGTCAGGTAGCCTTCCACTTGCCTTCCCACCCACAGGTTGTTAGATTGCCCATTGTGGGGTTGACGGGCTGAGGTTCTTCCCCCTGGTCTTCTTTCCCTCTCCCTAGGGTTTTTTTTTTTTTAGTTTGGTTTTTGGAGGGTTATATATCTAAGTGCTTATGGAAGTCGCCAACATGAAGGGAGACTGGGGAAGTCCTGGGTCAAGGCTTTATTTCTCTAAGCCTTTTAATGCTGTGTATTTGGAATTAAGTTTTATAGGCTGACATGACCAAATAATCCTTCACTTTTAATCATCAGAGGAAATATTTCTCTCATGAAAGGCGGGCAGTTCTGATTGAAAAGCAGCACCTCCAGAGCCACACAGCACCTGTAATAGGACAGAACTGGAGGCTGAGGGTCCTCTTTACTGCCTTATTTCTATACTTTACTTATATATGATTGAAGATTTATCATCTTTCCATAACCTCTTTTGAAGATTTATTATGTAAAATTTGTAAGTAGAATTTATATGAAGGGCAGGGTGCTGCTTTCGAAGGGAGTTCCAGTTTTATAATATGACTCCGTCATCTGCCCTTATTGTTTCTGAGTGGTTTCTCCCTGCCTTTCCATTAGCAGGACTCATTAGGAGAAACCTGGGTGTAGGTGTGGTGCTGGCCCCAATGCAAAGCGCAGCGCCTTGCTCAAAAGGAGCCCCCTCCAAGCAGCAGGCATTGTGGAGAGACTCAGGCTGTAGTAGGCAATTCACCACACTGTAATTTTAAACCCATATACTTAGCTTTCTATGACATTTTTACATTTGTAATGGCAAATAACGGCTGTGTCCGCATCTGTTCAAAATGGTCTTTCAGAGGCTAAAGTGTAAAAGCCTGGGTGCTTGTATCTTGAGGGCTTGCAGTAGGTTTTCTATCTTGGTGACCAAGTCACAATTGCTTTCCTGGCCAGAGAAGCTGCCTTCAGACTTAGAAAGCAGAATAAGTGGATACGACCAGTGAGGAAAATGTGAGGATAAATCAGATCAGTATTGCCAAGGTCAGTGACCTTGCAGTGATTACACTGGGTGTGCTATGTAGGATTTTCTGTACAAGTAGTTGGATTGGAGTATTAAACCTGTGGAAGTCTTCGAAATACATAGGAAACCTTTTTCTTAAATGCCTTCTTCCACACTGCCCCAAAACCCTCAGAGAATTTCCTATAATTTGCAGATAAGCCTACTAACCTGCAGAGCCCTTGATTTAGTGATGACAACTGCCCTACAGAGATTAAACCAGCCTCATTCCAGAAATTTGTTCTGCTGATATACACTGGAATGTCAGAGAAAGGAATCTGGTTAACATATTTCCACCAAACAGCAGTTAACAAATATAAATTCTCCCTTCAACTTTTTAATGTAGTTCTCATTTCCCCCTATAACGTCCACTTGAAAGACATCAAACATTTATTGAGCACTTCAGGGTGCTACACAGTGTGAGGAGACAAACATATATCATCTCATTTAGCCCTCAGACTATGCCTGTGAGCCATTTCTCCCAGGATTAAGAAAAGGACTCTTCCACTTGGGGTAAACTGGCATGCATCTTTTAGTTAGTGGGCTAGAGCTACACGATCCATCCATTTTCCTTTTTGCCTGGGCTGCTTGGAAGCTCCCACCCACGTTTTATGCTCTAGCTTTCCTAGACTTAGATTTCTTCCTGTACTGCCTTCTGGGCTTCTCCCATCTTGACTTTTGTTTTTTTATTCTGTGTTGAAGTTTTGGTCTCATTTGTTTCCATTGTAGACCATTTCAATTTACTTTCTTACCAAATAGAGGAGGCAAAAAACAAAAAAAATACACACACGCACACACACACACACAAACACACACACACACACACACACACAGCTTTTCTTCATTCCTACGGATGATAAAACTGAGTGTCAGGGGATTCAAGTGTCTTTCCTAAAATCACTCAAGAAAGAAGTGGTCGAGCCAGTATTTGAACCCAGCTTGAGATTCCATGCTGCGTGTGTACTATTGTGTCTGTTCATCGGTTTTCCCCTGACTGAAAAGCACTGACATCTGCTGTGAGAAAGATGGGGGTTTCTTAATGGTGACCAGAGAGGGATACTAATTTTAACCCAGAATCTTTGTTCTATGTGATGTTTTATTTTTTCCTGTTGCAATTGTGTTACAGTAATCTTGGGATAAAAGTAGTCAGAAGAACATAAAAAAAGAAGGCAATGAAAATTTGCTTTCAGTAGACATGAACATATAAAGCCCTCTGGGCAAAATTTTAGTTCTTTTTTTTGTTTTGAGACAGAGTCTCACTCTGTTGCCCGGGCTAGAATGCGATGGCGTCAGCCTAGCTCACAGCAACCTCAAACTCCTGGGCTCAAGCGATCCTACTGCCTCAGCCTCCCAAGTAGTTGGAACTACAGGCATGCGCCACCATGCCCGGCTAATTTTTTTCTATATATTTTTAGTTGTTCAGTTAATTTCTTTCTATTTCTTCAGTAGAGGCGGGGTCTTGCTCTTGCTCAGGCTGGTCTCGAACTCCTGAGCTCGAACAATCCACCTGCCTCTGCCTCCTGGAGTGCTAGGATTACAGGCGTGAGCCACTGCACCTGGCCAAAATTTTAGTTCTTTATTTTCAGTTCCATGAATTGTCATTTCCCAAGTATACCAGTAGCCACTTTTCTCTGCAGAAGCCTGTGTAGAAATAAAAAGTATACATCCTTGGCAATAAAATGCCTAGATTATATAGTATTTGAGAAGGAATAAGATTGAACAGCATCTGTTTTAGGGTCTGTGAGAGATGGTAGCCGTGCTCATGAATCCAGGGGACCCCATCTGTGGCCTCCCTGGGGAGAGGAACTTAATATTATCATGCGGATTGGATAATGAGTCCTCAACCCAGAGGACTTTAGGTAGCTTCTTTAATTCATAGTGAACTTTGCTTGAAGGTCTGGAAACCATAATTGTCGAAACTAAGTATATTTCTGTTCAACTTCTCTCTCAGAATTTGCTTGAATTATTTCAATGTGAGGAAGTAAAAAAAAAAAAAAGGCCTAATAATATATTTGTTTTTTAGCCAATGTCTTAATATCATTTGCATTTTCTGTGTGAATAGAACCATAGGGTTGGCTGCTTGTTCGGGAAGGTCTGAAGGTTTCAATACCTAAAGTGTGGTCATTTTGGGGGCGCGTTTTAGGAGGCAGCCACATTCACCTATATTTGTGAAGACTGGCTTTAAGGGTTATTCCAGTTGGATCAACAGAAGAACAGAGCATGTAGAGTAAAGATAAGTGCTGGTGTCTCGGAACATACAAGTATTCTTTTCCAGTGACTGATGGTCTTTCTCTCAGATCCTCTCTGAAAGAGCTGCTAGGTGATTCAGGAAGGTTGCATTCTTTTACACATTTGTTTAAGAACAGAACTTGGCCTCATGAACAAGTGAGAGCTTGGACGTGACAAAGCTGGCTATTGAGCTGTAGCTTCTTATGTTTGTGTAACCCCCACATTTAGATTTGTCTTTGTACAATCTTGGAGCGGATCCCTGAGAGGCAGCAAAGATAGAAACCCAAAGGGGGAAAATGATTTGCATTTCTTTTGACTGCAGTTTAAATTTGTTTATTGACTTAACTCACAGATTAGCAACAGGTCGCCATGCTGAGGGGCACAGCTCTCTGGCAAGGCTGTGATGTCTTTGGTGGGGAGCTCCAGTGACACTTTGTCTTTGGCTCTTCTCCCAGATGATCGAGACGAGATGTCCTGGCTTCCAGACTCTGGTTTCTGTCACGTGACAAGCACAAACTTCCTAACTCGAAAACCTTGTTAATGTTGGCTTTAGAGATTTAGACCCTGAACCTGTGGTTAAAGTATTGAGTCATGACACAGAACAGTTGTTGCCAGCTTTTCAGGGTGAAGACCTGGAGGTCTCCTTCTCTGCTCTGTACATACAGGGGTGTGGGCAGTGATTCTGGCAGGAGTCTGTGACTTTGGGCTTGGAGAAAGACTGTTAATTATGTGCTGGCTGAGGCCTGGTCTGGTTTGAGGGTATGCCTGGACCTCACTTGGGTTCCCTTCTCCCTTATCCAAGGAGGAAGTAGGGAAAAAAGGGGACAGTTCTGGCTTCCACTGTGCACACCCCTGCCCACACTGATGCAGAGCAGACACAGCAGTAGAAAGTGTTTCCAGGGTGTTGGTGCCTTTTTTGAATATTTGGATTGGTTTCCCTGGATGGTGGGTGCTTTCATTGTTTTCCTCTTGTATCAGAAAAGTTACTGAGAGAACTGCTGGGTGAATTTCCAGGAGCCACTCCAAGAAGAACCCTATTAGAACATCCTTTTGGGACCAAGTATATAGGAAGGCTGTCCCTCCACTGGACACACTGGGAAACGCCCTTTCCGTTTCCTGATGGAGAGGATGTTGAAACTTGCGGAGAAAACACAATTAATTCTCTTGCAAATGTTTCTCCTACAACCTTTAGACTGTATCCCATGATTTTTTAAAGCTCCAAATAGTATTTGGCATGTGGTGTACTTGGGAAATGAAACCAGACATGAGGAATGTGAGAGGGGAGCGAGATGGCCAAGGAGAGAAGCAAAGCAATTTTTTTTCCTTTCACATTTTTCCTGATAAGAGGATTTGGGTTAATGTTATCATGTTGTTGCAACCCAAATTACATGCCAGGGCCCTTTGGAAAACTGCAAAATGAGAGGTAAACTGCAGTTCTGAAAACAATGGGTATGGCAGCCTTTCTCTTTAAAGTTGCTCCTGTGGCATAAGTTACTTTTCTTGTCCCTCTTTTTATGTCTGTGACATACTCTATTATTTCAGAAATTCAAGACCATTTATAGTACCAAAACAATGACTATATTGGTGTTGAGATTATATCTGGAGAATTTAATGTCAAACACCATTCATCTTGATTAAAATAATACGAGTGGGGAACGATAAATATGGGCCCTGCTGCACTTTGCAAGTATATGCAAAAACTCTCAGATTATAATCAAGTTAGTGGACAGTAGGGACTCACTGACCCTCCCTCCCTTTGTCACTCCCTCCCTCTCTCGCTCCCTCCAGCTTACCTGGGCTGCTGTTTCCCCTGTAACCACTCTGGTTAGAGGAAAACCATAGTAACTTAGCCAGCAATTGGATCCCTCAGTCTGGACACCCATCTTATAAATATGTAGTGGAAGTCCCTGAATTAAAATGGTGTGAGTATCAGTGCAAATCTACCTTGTTATCACACCCTTCAAATTTCTCCCATATATTAGATACTCGTTGTGTCTTGCTTGGTGCAAAACAAACTTTACATATCGCATATATTGTGATGTGGCATTATCAAAGTGTTAGGGAGGGTTTTCTTGTGGACTGTAAGTTGTTCTCCAATGTTTTTATCATAATTACCATCATGTACATTCCCTAAAATTTGGTCTCATTTTTTGACTGTTGCCACATGGAGAGTCTGGCTTGTTTTGTTAAAGAGCAGTACAAATGACTCTGACTTTGAGCTAGGCCACAGATGGATTGAATTTCTTATTCTTTGCTAAGCAAAATGCACCTGCTCCAGAATCTTAAGAAGCTTTTTAATTGCTTCCTTGTGCATGGCATAGCAATAGTCATCTGTAATGTTACAGATGGATTGCAGTTTGGATGTCCCAGAAGTGACTCCTTCCTCTGCAACAATGCCAGAAGCTGAGATTAGAAGATGTGTTCTGGTTCGGGGCCCAGCTATTATGGTGGAATTAGTCCTTTCCCTCAGGCTGATCTGATTAAAAAGGGGCCAAGATGTGCAAATATAGGCCCCAGGTTTCAGGAACTGCACATTTGCTCTTCACCGGACAGAAGGACCAACTCCCCTGTCCTCTAAATGTCCTCACTAGTCTGTGATCTCCTCGAATGGCAGTTCAGGTTTTCTTTATCCATGTCTCTAGCACCCAACACCATGTTGGCATATTGAGGAGGCTCAGATGATAACGGAGTAAATGAATACTTTCTTGGGCAAAGTGTTCACTGAATGTAAGGAATTGGGGAAATGTCTCAAAGATTTTATCAGTGGGTCAATTTCCAATGGCGCTTACTTGGGTATGAGTTAAGAAAGCAAGCACCAGCTAGTTTGGACAGAAACTCCTCGCTCTAGGGAAAGTGCAGAAGCCCCGAAAACAAAATCCTTTGGTGATACTACTGTCAAGAATCAAAAAGCTTGATGAGTGGCTAAGGAGAACTTGGTGATCTGATTGACTTCAAATGTTTTGTTGATTGTGCAAAACAGATCCACAGACAACTGTGGGAAGACCACGCCGTCACACATCTCTGAAATTCAGAGGTGGGACCATCTGTTCACTTAGGCATTTATGCTTTTGCATTCAACAAACATTTGTGAGAATATACTTTGTGCCAGGGACAGAGTAAAACTGAGTCCCTGCCTTCAGGGTCTCATAGTCCTGTGAGGGAAACAGACATAAATTTGGGAGAAAAAAAAAAAAAGGGCACTCAACTACATTCATGGTGCTAGGGATATGGAAAGAGATGTGTGACCATCCCTGGGAAACTTTAGGCCCATAAAGCAGCAGTGTTTGAGAGGAGTCCTGAATGGTGAGTGGAAGAGGGTCAGGGGAAGAAGGAAAACAGCCGAGGCTGAGGGCACTGTAGATATGTGGGCTGGAAGCGGGATGGCTGCTGTCGAGGTCCAACGACTGCACGCACACGTGTGTGTGGGGCATGGGTTGCATAGCATTCAGGATGTTGGGAGACAAGGGCTAGAAAATAAAGTTGGGCAGAGCCCTCCCTCCAGTGTGCGGGCCCTCAGCCCTGGGCCTGCCTGCTCCAGCTTCTTTCCTAGCACTCTTGTGACTCCTTGGGCTCCAGCCACACTGGTCTTCCCTCCTGACTCAGTGTGCTTCTCCCACCCACCCCAGTCTTCTGCACACGCACCTCCTCTACCTGGGATGCTCTCTCCCCGCAATTTGCTAGTGGGAGCTGGTCCCATTTTATCCTTCAGGTCTTAGTTTAAATGCCCCCTCTAGGAGAGGCTCTTCCTGATCACACTGCTGAAAGTTGCTGCCCTGTCCTGCCACCACCACCACCATCACCACCACCATTTTCCTTCACTTTCGTCTTCGCATCCTCTGTAACACTAACCAAAATCAGTAGTTATGTTTTAGTTTACTTGATTTTTTTTTCTTGCCTCCCATAGAACATAAACTCCCTAAGTTTCCTTCTCTCATTTTCATCCCTCTTCCCATGGTGCCTAGCACAGTGTCTGGAGTGTTTGGCACTTAAACGGTACCTGATCAACATTTGACTTAATAAATTAAATGGATGAATGTGATGAACTAGGGCAGCCATTGGTTACCTGCAGCCCAAGGGCCCATGTGGACATGCCACCTGTTTTTTATGATCTATGGGCTAAGAATGGTTTGCATATGTTAAATGGCTGCAAACAAAACAAAAGAATATTTAGTGACATGAGAAAGTTAGTTAAATGAAATTCACATTTTGTTGTCCACAGTCAAGTTTTGTTAGAACACAAGCACACCCATATTTGCTGATATTTGTGGCTGCTTTCATGGTAAAATGGCAGGGTTGAGTAGCTGTGACAGAGGCCTAATGGCCTGCAAAACCTTAAAATATTTACTCCCTGGGCCTTTACAGAAAAGGTTTGCTAAACCCTGGGCTGGGTAATCTAGGGTCAGGGGGAAGAATTAAGAGTGGTGTTGTCATTCAGATGAGATGAGAAGGGAGGGGAGGGGAGGCTGACTAGGATCATGACCTTGAGGTTGCAGAGGGTGGGGCTGGATTCCAGCTGCACCAAGCAGGCAGGTTCCTTACCTGCAGCACGTTCCCCTGCCCTGCCTCTAACCAGTTAGGCTTCTCTGCATGAACATCTCTACCCTCGCCAGCAGATCAAGTCTCCCTCAAACTTCTTTCTTCCTGATTGCCCCTTCCTTCCCACCTGTGAAAGTCTCACCTGTGAAGTGGGGATGATGGAATGAAGTGACAGGTGTGAATGTGCCTGTTGAATCCTACAAGCTGGCGTTGTTGGGTTGCTCATCAGTTGAGTGCTGGGGCGGTTAAGAGGGCCAGTGCTTCTCAGGGGTCCAGTGGGATGATTCCTTTTGCTTCTTGTTTTGGTCTGTATAGAGACTTGCCTCTGAGCAGGGAGCTCCAAATATGTGGGAAAACTGGTTGTTTGTTGGAAATCTGAAAAATATGCTATCATCTGTAGTTTAAGGATGGGTTTAATCAGGGATCTTGTATTTGGGGTTCCACAGAGGAGCCAGCATAAAAACTTGGCCTTTGGGCTTCACTGAGGCTTTTAAATACAAATCGCCTCTCAAAGGCAATATTTTGGTCCTTATTAAAATGATTTTAATTAGTTTCTTAAATGTAATAGGCTCTGTATCTTATTACGCATCTTAGAAACTAGCCAAGACCTTCATATACTTTTCTTTGTAGAACTGTTGGCATTTTCTTTTTAAGATTTGAAAAATGCTTCGGGCTGATTTTTAGATGTTAACATTGATGTTAACATTACCCCTCACCCCCACACTCCCACCTCTTCTCAGTACAGCTAGAATGTAATATAACTTGGGTCTAAGGGAAACAACTTGCAAAAGAAAAGCTATTGCTCTCTTTTTTCATTTCCCGAATATTTTGGTTGTACTCCTGTTTGCAAAGCACTAAGTGACACATGTCGTGGGCACTTTTTCTCCTGGAATTGACTCTTCAACAAGGGAAGAAAGACCCAGACCTCAACTTACTTTAATCGTTGGCTTTACATCATGGGGATAACAGACAGCCAAGAGGTCCAGACCATATCCAGCTGGGAGGGTTAGCAAGACTGCTGGAAGAGGTGGCTGGAAGTGAACTTGAAGGCTGGGCATGGACCATACAGCCCTCCATCAGCTGGCCCTTGCTTATATTAGCCTACTTTATTTTCTTGCCCTCGTTTCCCAGTAGCCTGAACACTGTCTTCCTACCCCTGTACACACACATATACACATGCACATACACACACACAGGCATACAGACCTTGGCAGTGGTCCCTGAATAATCCCTCTTCAGTTTACTGATGATAGGTTATGCAGGATACTGGCCTGGCTTCTGAGTGGGATCTGGTTCCTGCCCCGAGGACACACACTGGAGATGAACATTAGCAATTCTATTTTAATGAGCTAAATCTTAACTCCTGAGTCCTAGTGTACATCAGTGCTGTTGCTGCCCAACCATGCTGGATGCAAGAGTTGAGATTAAGCACTTAGAGATACTTTCATGGCAATTTGACATTGCTGAGGCATTTGTACTGTATTTTATAAAAATATCAGTTTATAACAGATTGGAGGGAAAACGCCGAGTTCTTCACTGTAGATAGTTTGAGAAGCTGGTGTATAGATCAACTGGATATTTTTGATAGGAACATTTTTGCATATTCATTTCCCCCTCTGATACAAGCAAATAATCATGCAAATGTTTCTTTAAAAATATCTCATTTTATTAATTGTGAAAGTAGTATGTCTTCATTGTGACAAATTGGGAAGTGCAGAAGAATTTTTTTGTTTGTTCAGATAAAAAAGGTAATCTATACATGTGCCACAGAGCTAACTACTGTTCACATCATTTTCATGCATTTCTCTTGTCCTTTTTTCCTGCTCATATATATGAATTTTTTTCTTACAAAAAGGGGACACATGTACCTACTCTTTATTTTATATATCATAAGTATTTGTATGTCATTAAATATTCTTTTGCAAAGGGCTGCTTGGTGGTATGTCATCTAGTTGTGGCATAATTTACCCTTTTTGTTTAGTTCTCCATTACTAGCACTTATTTTATGCCTTCGTTTATTTACTATTACTTTTTATTTTTATTTTTTTTGAGATAGAATCTCACTCTGTTGCCCAGGCTAGAGTGCCATGGTGTCAGCCTAGCTCACAGCAACCTCAAACTCCTGGGCTCAAGCAATCCTCCTGCCTCCGCCTCCTGAGTAGCTGGGACTACAGGCATGCGCCACCATGCCTGGCTAATTTTTTCTCTATATTTTTAGTTGTCCATATAATTTCTTTTTATTTTAGTAGAGACGGGGTCTTGCTCTTGTGAGACAGGGTGGTCTCGAACTCCTGAGCTCAAGGAATCCTCCCGCCTTGGCCTCCCAGAGTGCTAGGATTACAGGTGTGAACCACCACGCCCAGCCTATTTACTATTATAAATAATGCTTTGAGAATTTCTGTGAAGACATCTTCAATAGTATCACTGAATATTTCTTTAGCATGTATTTTCAGAAGTAGAAGTACTAGGTCAAAATGTGTGATTATTTTCAGGCTTTGATAAATTGCCCTTCAGAAACATTGAACTGAATTGCAGCTACCACCAGCCGTGGATGTGGCTCACTGCACCGAGTCCTCTCGGGATTGGTACTACCAGGGTGGGAGGATGTTGATGGACAAAGATAAGGGCAGGAAGGAATGAGTGGTCCACTCGGGTGGAAGATGAGAGGAGTGCAAGATGATAATGGGGCATGGAAAATGTCCTGTTGAGTAAAGTATGGGATATTCTTAAGGAAGTAGAAAAGACAGAAAAGTTGAGGTGAAATTCAGTTGGATGGGGCACTGAAAGCCAATTTAGAATGGTAGTGGGGAGCCATTGGCAGATTTTCAGCTGGGAGATGAGAGCCCCAGGGCTCTGCCTTTCCTTGTACTGTTCCTCTGCCTAAATGCCCAGTTTTCCATATTCTGTCAAAATTTAACTTCTCCATCAGGGACCATCCCCAGAGTCTCTTCTGGGCACTTCTGCTCGGTTTGCATAGCACTTACTGGCATGATGCGCCCTGTTACCTTTGTTATCACTATTTGGTGTGCTACTGTCTCCGGCTCTATGAGCTTCTAGTGAGTGACTTGTTCATTTCCATATCCTTAGGTGCCTGCTTCCATGCCTGGTACATAGTAGGCATTAATACGCGTTTGCCAAAGGAATCTCAAGTACTGCGTATATCTCGGTGTGATCTTGCACATGTACACCCTAGCTGGGAGATGCATGCTTCAACAGAATGGGATATTGGATGTCTGGGCTCAGTCTGTATTTCAGAGTTAGTTAGAGCATTATCTAGGGCTCCGTGATGGACACTCTGCTCTTAACCTCTCCCTTCTCTTCCTAGAGACTTCCGGTTGTAGACCACTCTCCCTTCAAGTGAGCGGAGGGCCTGACTGTAGAATTGTTTGCAAATCATAGTTGCTTTGAGAGCTTTTACCTAAGTTTATGTCATAGTATTAACTACAAAATCAAGAAATTGGTGACAGATTTTGGAATTGGGTTCTATGATTTGGAAGATGCCTTAACTTGGTGGGTTGGGTTTTACTTTTAAAACTTAAGAACAAAAACAGAGTTCAAAGAAGACATCCATTTCCTTACTATCCAGAATTAACCATTGTTAAATGTTGACACACTTGTTCCTAGTCTCTCTTCTGTGTTTATATTTCTATTTTTCAGTGTATAAACAATACATCCACACCCTTGTTCCTTCCACCTTCCTTGCTGGAAATGTATTTCTTCTCCTCTGCCCTTCCACCTCTTAAAGGGCCAATTCTCATCCCACCTTTTTTCCCCGTTTAACCTCATTTATTTTTAAAATTTGAAAACTTACAAAAGTTATACATGAATACATGCTCATTTTTTTTTTTTAAGTAGCATGAAAAGAACCGTTCTTTTCTTGACTTTTTCCAATCCTATTCCTCTCTCAGAGTTAGGAATTTGCTTTGTATCTTTCCAGACCTTTTGCTGGAAACAAATTTATATATAAACAATTAGTTTTTTGTATAAGATTGTTTTAAAAAGACACACTGGCATCATGCTTTGTGAAAAGGAATAGTACACCTACCTGCCATTTTTGTTTTGGGGGCTTACCTACTGTTAATACTTTCTTACGTGGTCTCCTTTACTTGTGGGGGGTTGACCCATTCCTTCTCTGGACTGAAACAAAAGAAATACTTTCTTGCATATATTCATAAATACATACATTCTTTGAAACATGTAATCTTGTAATATGTGGCATATATCATATAGTAGCTTTTTTTTTTTTTTTTTTGAGACAGAGTCTCACTCTGTTGCCCGGGCTAGAGTGCAATGGCATCAGCCCTAGCTCACAGCAACCTCAAACTCCTGGGCTCAAGTAATCCTTCTGCCTCAGCCTCCCGAGTAGCTGGAACTACAGGCATGTGCCACCATGCCCAGCTAATTTTTTCTATATATATATTTTTAGTTGTCCTGATAATTTCTTTCTATTTTTTAGTAGAGACGGGGTCTCGCTCTTGCTCAGGCTGTTCTTGAACTCCTGACCTCAAGCGATCCTCCCGCCTCGGCCTCCCAGAGTGTTAGGATTACAGGCGTGAGCCACCACGCCCGGCCTCATATGGTATCTTGAACATATTCCGATATTTACGTATACAGATGCCTTGTTCTTTTTAATGAGTGCATAATATTCTATTATGTGAATATATATATATATATATATATGTATGTATATAATTTATTTAACCATTTCCTTACTGGTGAACTCTTTCATCTTTTCTGTTTGAAAATCTTTGATGCTTTTAGCTCATGTTAACCCCCTCTTGCTTTGTTATGAATTTAAATTATTCAACACAGTAAACACTCATAGAACGCCTCCTCCTTTCCTGGCACTGTGAGGGCACTGGGGCTGCAAAATGCTTGGTACACAGCCCCTGCCCCTCCCTTTGAGTTATCACAGTCTAACAGGAAGACATATTTATAGAGAACTTAGAACATGACACGTGTCGGATATATATGCCTTAGCATATATGCTATTCACTCCACTTAGGGAAACTAAAGAAGGAGAAATTGGAATCAGATTTAAAGGAGGAGTAAGAGATCTGCTAGTGGCAAGGAAGAGAAGGTCATTCTTGCAGGGAGAGTAACAAGAACAAAATAGGTTGGCAGGAAAGGGAATGTGAAGTACAAAAATGGCCAGTAGCTCAGTATAAGGGAGAATGTTGGATGGGGGTAGTGGCTAGAGTTGTATTGTTTGCTTAGCATATGGTCCTAGGAAACATTCAACAAATGAATAAAATCTGCCCAGTGGGACTCCAAACCCATTTGAGGTTGTCCTCTCTGTGCCCTGCAGGGTGCACACATTGTTGTCAGCACAGGGGGCCCTTTCTTGACTTAGTCTGACCTTTTAAAAAAAATCTGTCCATTCTTGCACTCCTAACCATGCCGTGTCCTCTTTTTCCAGAGTTTAGTCACATCAAGAAATAGAACAGATTCAGCCATGGCCCCAAGGAAGAGAGGTGGACGGGGTATTTCATTCATCTTTTGCTGTTTCCGAAACAATGATCACCCAGAAATCACGTATCGGCTGCGAAACGATAGCAACTTTGCGCTTCAGACCATGGAACCAGCATTGCCCATGCCCCCTGTGGAGGAGCTGGACGTCATGTTCAGTGAACTGGTGGTGAGTCCCCAGTTTCTATCCCGGCATTGGTGGGGAGGCAGGGAGGGAGAAGAGGAGAGGATGTGGATGGGTTTGTTTGGTTTGCCTGGACTTTTTCTTTTTAATGAGACGGCCCCCATCCATCCTTTGTACCCGCACCCTTTCTGCCAGCCTGGAACCTGTGGAAGAGGAGTTAGAAGAGAATAGCGTTACTCATCCAAGTGCTTTGCTGGTGTTTTAAGTGGATAGAGGGATTTAGACATTTAGTTCTTCAAATATGTGGCAGTACTGCATCCTAAGTTGCCCTTCCTAATTTGCCCCACCCCAACCGGAGTGTATACGTGCATGCATAAATAATTCCTTCATCTGCTTCACACCTTCTGGGATTCCCTAATGCTCCCCTACTCCCACACCCAACGTATAGTATTAATGTCTTTTTAAAACTTAGTCATTCTTCCCATCCTGTCCTTGATCCTTTGGTGAGAGACATTATTACTTAAGTACAGTATCATTATTTAGCCTAATGATAGGATTAGAATAATAACTGTTGTGGGAATCTTTTTATAGGTACTATCATATTTTAGAATTCACTGTACTGAAATGAGGGACGTATCTAGTGTAGGACTCATTCATCTAGAGATGTAAGTACACCCTTCAATTTAGCTTTTGAAGCATCTTTGAAGTGATACTTCTTGCCATCCTGTGTTTCAGAGGATATTATGACATAGTTCAAAGGGCACTGGCACAGAAATTAGGATGACCTTGGTTCAAATTACCACTCTGACTTTATCTGCATAAGTATGGAAAAATCATTTTATTTTTCTGAGCCTGTTTTCTGGAAAATGGAGGAAAAAAATAATACCTCCTCCTAGGTTTGTTGTGATGTTTAAATAAGAACAGTACACAGTGGGAGTGGTCCAGTGCCTGGCCTTTAAAAGTGCTTAATAAATGTTACATGAGTGCTATATGCTCCCTTGATCTCCACTGGCAGTTTGTCATGGAGTTAGTTCTAATCAGAGCATTTATATTGTTCAACAAATACTAGAGAGTGCTATCTTTTTGCATGATTTTAGGTCAAGAAAGTAATGTAGGCTGTGTCGCTGCCCTCCAGGGGTAATATCTGAACTGACTGTGTCACTCCAGCTCTTATAGACCAGAATTTATTTATAAAGCAGAAAGATGAGCCAATTATATTAGCTGATGTCTGTGTACTGGTCTCCTGAGTGGAGTAATGGTCTATTACCAACCAGAGTTGGTTGGGAAAAAGAGATGACTCTTGTTTATACTTTATGATGGTGAATATTTTCAGTGTTTAAGGAATCTTTCCCCTCTCTCATCTCCACTGCATGAAGAACTCTGTTCTAGGTGTTAAAGAGGAGATTCAAAACAGAAAGCTCAACCTGTCCCCAAAGATCTGACAGTTCAGTATCAAAAGAGGATTCATAATGAAGAAGGAATAAGGCCACCAAAGGAATGGGCACAAAACACCGGTGCATGCATTGTGTGTGTACGTGTTGCGGCGTGTAGCACGGGGTGATGAGGATGGTGTTTAGGGAAGACTTTCGGGGGGACACGAGGTGTCAGCAGGAAGTGAAGGTGAGAAATGGAGGGATCTCAGTTATGGCCATTTCGGTCATCTTAAGCTAGTTTATGCTTTGATAGCAAAACCTCAGTGGCTGTAACAGCAGAGCTTACGCTTGCTAGTACTGTGAGTCCACTGCGGGTCAGCTGTGGTTCTGCTTGTCCCCATCTTCTGTCCAGTACCCAGGTCTGGTGGAAGAAGAAAGACAGCCCTGGTGAGCTGCTCAGGGCTTCAAGCTTATGCTTGAAAATAACACAGCTCACTTGTGCCCACACTGCATTGGCCAGCACAGATCACACAGCCACACTTGAGTCGACAGAGTGAGGAGGTGTCACCCTTTGGTAGAGACTGGCACCACAAACCACATGGCCAAGCCTGAGGTCACTGGGGTGGAAAGTGGGCACACTGTTCTTTTCCGGGGACAGGCAGTGAATCATCTACCATGATGGCAGTCAAGAAGGGCAATAATGATGCATTTATGGGCTGGGTTGTATTTCCCACTTAAAGTGTTTTAAAACTGAAGGGCAACCCAGGGAGATAGGTGTTGCTGATAACTGAAGACCTCCTGGGTGGGAGTGGAAATGGTGGGCAGGAGCATTCCACATCCGCAGTCCTTTCAGTGACATTCTGTCAGCCCTCCAAATGGGACCTGAGCAGGAGCCTGTGCGGTGGCAGCTCCGTGAACATCTTGAAGACAGCTCATTGTTCTGTATTCATAAGGGAGAAAATTCCACTCTCTGCTTTATTGATGTCTCTATTCTGTGTGAAAATTGCCTACAGCTGTTAGTTGTTAACAAGCCAGTGCCAAACCAGAACTTTAAGCTGAAACCATTGGAAAACAAATTATCTTGAGGTTTGTATCTGTCCTGGTGAGTGACGGATGGCTTTTTGTCTACTCTTGACTTCAGGGACTTAGACCACAAATCCATCCAATTGCCAGGGGTGGAGCGAGAGGTGGGCTCCAAGCCACTGGAAGCCTCTGCCCTGGGTTCTCTGGAGTAGTTGCAGAAGCAGTTCTGACTCTGCCCACATACAGGAGAGGGAGGCCACATGTGGTGGCGGACAGCACCTGGGCTCTGGAGTCAGGCAGCTCTTCCAGGTGCCAGGTCTATAGATAGGGAAACTGCCTTTAAGGTAGTTTCTGTTTGAATTTGAGTTTTTTTCCTTGCCTACAAAATGGGGATAATACCACCTCTGTGATAGGGTTAGTGTGGAGGTTAAAGAAGATAACTTCTTTAAAAAGCCTGGTACCTAATTAATAAGTGCTTCACACTCCAAATTCTAGTTCAGTGAGAGGGGATGGGAGATAATTTGAGTGTTTGGACTAAAGACTCTAAGAAAATATCCTGGGTTCTTCCTTTTCTTGAAAGCTAATCTGCCTGCTGTGAGCAAGCCAACGTGAGCCCTAGCTTGCGGGCCATCTTACCTCTGTATCTGTCGGAAAGCATCTCATCAGAGCTGGTTGCTGTTAAGCTAAGTTTCCTTTGCTTGGTCTGATGAGTCACTCATTTGACATTTCTAAGAGTGATACCAAATACGTTTCCTTCAGAATTGCTACCGCAACCTTATCATCTCATAAATAAAGCAAGCCTCAATAGGAGGTCAGCTGTGTGAATCTGTAAAGAAGGTGGGCAGTAGGGAGCACCCCATTCTTTAGCAGCCTCCCTGCCACAGGCTAGGGAATCAGAATTATTCCAATTTCAGGACGTTACGGTTTCTGGAGGTCCCAGTCTCACATTCTGCCTTTTTTTTTTTTAAGTAACAGCTTTATTGAGACTTAATTCACATACTTTATAATTCACCTATTTAAAGTGTGCAATTCCGTGGCTTTTAGTGTATCCATAGAATTATGCAACCACCACCAAAATTAATTTTAGCAATCTCATAAAAAGCAACTCCCATTCCCAGCTTTATTGAGATATAATTCATGTAGTACATAATTCATCTGTTTAAAGTATGCAATTTGATGGCTTTTAATGTATTCATAGACTTGTGCAACCATCACCAAAACCAATTTTAGCAGGCCCCCTAAAAAGCAACCTCCAAACCTATTAACCCTCCCTCCACATTCATCCCCAGCCCCACCACCCGATGGCAACTACTAATCTACCGTCTGTCTCTGAGAATCTGCCTGCTCTGGACAGTTCATGTAAATGGAGTTATGCAATATATGGTCCTTTGTGACTGGCTTCTTACACTTAGCATAATGTTTTCAAGGTTCATCCATTGTAGCCTGTATCAGTACTCACTTCTTTTTATAGCTGAATAACATTCTATTGTATGGATGTACCACATTTTGTTTATCTGTTCATCATTGATGGACATTTGGATTGTTGCTGGTTTTTGGCTATTATGAATAATGCTACTATAAATATCCATGTACAAGTTTTTACATGGAAACATGTTTTCAGTTCTCTTGGAAGTGGAAAAATATACCTAGGAGTGGAATTGCTGGGTCGTATGGTAACATCATGACAATTTTTTTCTCTTTTTAAACTTTTTGGGTTTTTCCATTCCTCCATTCGTGAGATAAACTCTACTAATAATTTTTAAATTATTCAAGATGTTTACAAATGTTAGGAGTCTGTTTAATCTCTGCAGACCATATATCTTATGCCTGTTGATCATCAATTCTTTTTCCCTGTGTTCTCTTCCTCCCTCTCCTCCTCCCCTCTCCATGTATTCCTCTTTGCCCTCTGCCTCGCTCAAAATAAAGAACATAGCTAATCTGAGGCTTTGTGCTGGTCTCTTATAATAGTGTTCAGCTGTATTCGTTTCTTTTCTACAGGATTTTTTTTTTTTTTTTTTTTTGAAGAGATGAGGTCTCACTCTATTGCCCAGGCTGGAGTGCAGTGGTGCAATCATAGCTCACCATAATCATGAACTCCTGGGCTCAAGCAATCCTCCTGCCTCAGCCTCCCCAGCAGCTAGGACTACAGGTGCCTGCCACCACACCTGGTGATTGATTGATGGGGTGTCACTGTGTTGCCAAGGCTGGTCTCAAACTCCTGGCCTCAAGTGATCCTCCCACTTCGGCCTCCCAAAGTGCTGGGATTACAAGTGTAAGCCACTGCACCCAGCATCTACAGGCTTTTAAAGGTTCTTAGATTATCTCATCCAACCTATTTGAAGAATCCTAAGCATGACAACACTATAAATTGTCCTTGTTCAAGTAACTTTTTCCATCTCAGTACTAGCAATAGGCGATTTCCTTTGAGATGAACAGAAGAATGTATCGTTAATTGACTGATGGATCATTTTGATGCGTGTGTATTAAGGGCCTGTCTATGCCAGATCCTGAGGTGACTGGTAAGCAAAAGAGACACGGTCCTTGACATTGTAGAGCCGAAGGTGTAGCAGAGAATGACAGGTGACTAAATGTGCAGTCTCACCAAATGTCACCAAGTGCTGTGAGAGGGCTGCTCAAGCAGTACATTTTATTGGGGGAAGAACCTTTATTCCCCTTTCTCATGAGGAGGGAGTTTTTATTGGAATAACATTTCCAGCCTCTCTTCCAGCTCCTTCCTTCTCTTTGAAGAATGCACAGGTCAGTCCCTCTCCCTTTCAGAAAACACACATTCTGTGACCCTTGGTGCTATATACTGCACAGGCACCAGCCTCCCTGGGAGCTCTGAGTTGTGCAGCTGTCCCTATGACTGGTGGGTATGTGTGTGTGTAATTCAGAATTACGTCTCCGCAGACCCACTTGTCTATAGAAGAAAGTTGGGTTCTCCAGTGCACCTTTAATGAGTAAAAAGGAGAGTATTTTGGTTTCCATTTGCTTGATTCCTTACTTTAGGTCTCATTTAATTCCCAGCTTGCTAGGAAAGGAGGGTGCTGTTCACTGACAGCTACCTCCACAGGTACCTAACCTAGTGTGAAGGATCTTGGCAGGCTTCCTGGGGGAAGTGACACTTAATGTGAGAAATGAAAAACAAGAAGAAATTATTCTGGCAAAGAGGAAAGAAAAGAGTGTTACAGACATTGAGAACAGCATGTGTAAGTGCTGGGAGGTGAGAGAAAGCTTGGAAGGCTCTAGAAACCAAAAGAAGTTCAGTTTATATGAAGCATAAAAACAGAAAGCTGGGAGGGTTGGGGATTCTGAGAGGAGAGCCTGGAAAAGGTGTGTTGCGGGGTGGTTGTATTGTTGATTTAAATATATGTCTCAAATTCTTCCTTGAACCAGAGGAAAGTACCTCTGTTTCCTTACAGGTTCTCTCAGTGAACCAAATATACCAAAGTACATCAAAATATTTTGCTATCTGGTTTCAATTACAAAAATAACCATCCCTCTATTCAGTCTTTGTTAGGTGTCGGTAAGTGTAGTGAATAGGTTTCATGTGTCCCCGGGTAGATTCTTGTCTTAATCCATTTTGTGTTGCTATAAAGGAATGCCAGAGTCTAGGTAATTTCTACATTAAAAAAAAAAAAAAAGTTTATTTGACTCACAATTCTGATGGTTGGCAATTTCAAGATTTGGGCCTCTGCATCTGGTAAGGGCCTCAGGCTGCTTCCACTTCTGGCAGAAGGCGAAGGGGAGCTGGTGTGTGCAGAGATAACAGAGTCAGAGCAGATTGAGAGCAAGATGGAGAGCAGATTGGAGCAAGAGCAGCAGGAGCAGGGAGGAGGTGCCAGATTCTTTATAACAACCAGCTCCAGGAAACTAATACTGAACTCACTCATCCCCACTATCCCCGCTGCCCTCTAAGGCATTAGTCTATTCATGAGGGATCTTGCCTCCATGACCCAAACCCTCCCACCAGGCCCCTCCTCTACCATTGGGGATCAAATTTCAATATGAGGTTTGGGGGGATGCATATCACAACAATAGCAATTCTGAATATGTTTTCCTTTAGTTCAGTAGTTGAAGTGAGGTGCCTTCTTGTCATAAGAACACACCTCCTCTGGCTACTTTAACTTTGAAATAGAGAGGAGAGAGAGAATGACTAGGAGCCCCCACGGAATAGACTCTTGCATACCCCAAGGGCTGAGGGTTTCCTACAGAACATTTCCCTGGAACAGTGATATTGGAATTAGCATCCTCCTCACAGTTTCTCTTTCTATCACCGTCAGCTCTTTTGCCTTGTGAAATGTCAAAACATCCGACTTCTTTTCCTGTGTGAGATTTTGGGTGGGAAATCCATGTTTAAAACAAGTCTGGTTATTAATTTTGAAGTGTATTGTAGTAAATCTCACCTCTTATAGCACATATATTATGTATTTGGAATCCATTTCATAGACTTTTTAGAGGAAAGCTTTCATTTCTAATGCAGCACATCATTGTGAATTTATAGCTAGTTGGATACAATATGCAGTATGAACCTAAGTTTTTCTATGCCTGAAAGGTTTCCAGTTCCATTTTATATTATTTTCTGGTTAATCTACCTTCTTTCAAATCCAATTCTTAGTCTTCCATTTATTTGGCCAATGGATCTAATATTTTGGGATAATACAGAGTACTGTGCCTTCCAGAGAATGTAAAATATTTTAAGGAAACTTGTTGAGAAATCCATTACTGCTCACAAAGCCAGCATTTATACTACTGAGGATTGTCAAGGAAAATAAAAATCTCAGTGGGAAGACAGTGTTGGTAGATACTGTAGGATGATAGGATTTGTACCCTCAAAATATAATCATAAATAAATATAATTACTACAGGCCAATTTTATTAAGTACTGAGGACATTCTCAGGATTAGTAATTGGCGTAGAATTTGAGAAATGAAGATGGTCGGAATGAGAGAATTTAGTTGATATATCAGCTTTAGAAGAATTCACAGTCAAGGTAAGCTGTGCCAAATGAATTCACTCGGGAATCTGCATCAGTAATCTCTTCATTTTTCAATATATTCTAAAGTCACTTTGGTATGAAAGGAACTACAGGCACCTAAGTTAGTCTTAAGAATTTACCAGTGTACAAATTTTATTCTTCTACTAGCCATGGGAATTGTTATCCCTTTTCTCAGGCTGTTAATATAATTTCTCTTATTACTGGGGCTATGTTAAGCTCTTTTTAATAATAAAATACTTCTCTTGTCACCAGAATTGATGAAAAGTTTCTATACTTTTTTTTTTAATGCCTGTGACATAGAAAGCAAGTTTCAACACTTTTTATTTTTAAAACTTGCCTTTTACACTAAGACCATGACTATGAATAGAAAGTTTGTTACAGGAGTTATTCAGTTCCCTGTGCCCAAGAAAGATTAAAAAATTGGGTAACAGAAACATTTAATTTTAAACTGTTTGAAGAAAAGAACACTGGTTTTAGGGAGTCATAGTTTTAATCTATTGTTTCTTAATTAGAGTGTAAAGAATTGCTCAGTAATTAAGCAGAGGAAATCAAACTGTATAAGACCTAAAATATATATTTAGAATAGTCTCAAAATATTCAGTTGTCTGGAAGCCAAAAATGAGAACCTATTGAAGGAATTGATACTAAAATTGTTCTGTTTCCATGAGGTTAAAAGTTGTTTTCATTTGACAAACCTGTCAAAGTCAAAAGAGAATATTTTGTTCAGCTAAAGGACACGATCAGTTGACAAGAGAGGAAAAATGTATTGAGCAGATCTTCCTTTGATACTGTGGCGTTTGTGGATAAATCAACTTGATGAGTTCATAGAAAAATACTCAGAACAGTATGAAAATATGCAGTATATCACAAAAGGAAGTGGGGATGTAGATACGGGCTTAAATATTGCAGTGCTAAAATTCCTATGGAGTAAATGCGAACTGCTGCCAAGATACAATCAATTTAAAGGTGACAGAAAACGATCTCAAATCCAGAATTTGGTAAACAAATTATTTTGGCCCTGAGAACGACTGATGGTTTGTGGTATAGGCTGATGTTGATATAAGTGGTTTTGCTTGTATCTGTTGTACTTTTGAATAGTTTGCTTCTAAAAATCAAAGTAGAGTTGGCAGTAGATTTTTATCCCAGTAGACATTATACATTTCTTTGTACAGGTTGAGGTCCTGTCTGCTTAGGACAATAAAATGGCAAAAATCATTTCTTAAGTTTCCTTCTAGTCCTCTGATTCACTAAACACACTCCATAAAGCATAGGTACAACCACAAAACCATTTTGTTCTGTCTGGTTCTAAATTTATATTTTATCTCACCAAGATCATTCCAAATGTCCTTTTCGTGGTTAAATTTGGATTTTGACTTCATGTTAGATAGCTTATTATCAATCCAGTTATCATTTATTTCTGCATGCTTTTTAATATTAGATCAAGGGGGACTCAAATGGAGGGGCATGGAGAGATGGAGGAAAGAAACATATGAACTTAACTTTTGTTTTTAAATAGAAATACTGTACATCTCTGAATTAATGTTACTGAGAAAAGGGTTGTGCATCCCCCTTGGTCCTGATGATTTTCATTAATATGGGTGGTATGTATCTACTTAGCTTTTGGCTGCAATTTAAAATCTAATTGTTTAATTTAGTCCTTATTCTACCACCATCTGCAAATTATACAAGTCAGTATAGCGTTCTGACTTGCTCACTCTCGCATGTCCCCATATAAGTCAATATGGGTGTCAAAAGGCTGGGGGAATGATTTGATCGCTATAAGTAGTGCGTTTTAGGTAAGCTTTTAAGAGTAATTTTGAAAATGTGTTTCGGTAATGGCTAGAAGGATCTGGTAGTTAGTACAAATAACTGTACATGAGAGTATATCGTGATGCTCTGGGGATCATCTAAACACCATCATTTCCTCTCACAAAACGTATGTGACATGGCCTTTGGGAGGTAATTGCTCAATTCCATGGATGGTATATTTAAGTTCTAAACTGCCCTTGAATATTTTTACCCGCTGTGTTTGGAATCCTCCCTACCCCAACCTGCAATTCCCAGAATTTCTCTGGAATTTCAAACAGTTTCTTGCTGCATATGTAGGAGCTCATTGACCAGCCACATCATTTAGTCATGATTTTCTGGCTCATTGATGCAGAAGCAGAATTTCTCTTTCTTGGGAAATGAGATCCCTACACAAAACTGCAATATTTTTTCTCTTTTTCAGTTTTAAATGAATCTCTTAGAAACATCCTAATGCTGCTAGCTGTTTATTTCATTATACAGGGCAATATTGAAGAACCAAATTAAACCAAATGACTGAAAGCTCACTTAGAAAATATATATATGTATATGTATGAGTTGTTTTCAGGAAAGATGGACATCCCTCTTGGATGTAGAGGGAAACTTCAGAAAGTGCTTTACCATCTTTTCAACAATCAGATAGTTTGAGTTTATTCCCATATAAAGAACTCATTATGTTAAATCCACTATGAATACGCAGCTTTGCGCCTTCAGAGAGCAGAATGGCTCAGGCATTATATCTGACCTTTTTACCCTCAGGATCCCCGGGGTCTAGAGCAGTGAGTGCTCCATCCAGAGTAGGTGCTCAGTGAATGTTTGTGGCCCGAATAAATGGATGGATAACTGATTACTGAAGGGTTAACATGTGAGATGCTCAGTAAGTATTTGAGTGACTGCGTGCATGCATGCATGAGTTAATGACTGCTGAATGCTCTAGCAGTTGGGTTTTATTTTGAATTATTCTTGAAGTAGCAGCAATAGGTCTGGGCTGATCCCTGTGCTCTCCCTGTGCCCCACCCACCTGCTGTCATTCTTTTTACTCTTCCTCCTCATTAGAATGTTAGTTACTATGGGAACACCAAAGTGGCTGGCATGTGTGGTAGCAGATTGAAAAGATAAGAGTGATAATGTTTAAGAAATATTTTCTGTCCCTAAATGTCTCTGTACCATATATTATTACATGGTAAAATAAATAGTTCCAATGTGGGAAGAGATTCATTGTGCTAGATTAGATTGTCTTTTAACCCAATTAAAGCTTAAAAGTGGCAGATGATCTGTCAAACGAGTCTTTTGAGAGTGTGGGAGGGGCCTGGGGTGGCAAGAGCAGCACTGGTGTCATTGAGGGAGGGGGCATGTGTGGAACTTGGCTTCACAGTTGCCCGTGGGGCCTGAGGAGGGTGCCCTTGTCTCTGTCACTTTACAGCTGGTTCTGTGTCCCCAGAGACAAAGTCTCTCCGTTCAATTAGGAAAACATTGTGTAGAAATTCTCTATTAAGCCTTATCAACAGAAGTACTAGATTATAGATGTAATCCAGATGTAAAAACTGGAAATTTGGGTGGATGGATGTGATATTGGAAGATGATTCTAACATATGTTTAGAAGAAAGTTTATTTTAGGTTACCAGAAAACTGCTGGTGATGCAGACTAATTAAAGTTAAAGTCACTCTAATGAGTTTCCAGTCGAATAAGAAAAAAGCTGAATAAAAAGCCTATATGTTTAGCTGTAGACTTTGTCTGGCAAACTGAATGTAGGCTGCATTGCCTGCTATTAAGGGAAAAAAAGGAAGTAGTATAAAATACTTAACCATTGGTAGTAAGAAACTAGAAATTATTTCTATTAGTCAGCCTTTGCTTGTGGGATTCTCACTTCTTATTTTTATGTATCGAATGAAAACATGTCTATCAGACACTGATTATATTACTGTGTAGGTGGTGGTGAATCATATTGTGGTATTTCGTGTAATGACTAAGAATGCTGGCAGAAATCTTACAGGCTGAAAACCTTCAAGGTTTGTTCTCGGTGTTTACACGTCCCTTTTAGGGTTCAAAGCTCTGTTGTTTTCCATTTCTATTCTTTGTGGCTGGTTAGGAGCAGGTAATAATTCACTGAATGCAAACTGACAAAAATCTTATCTAACTTTCGGATTTCTGACTACCACCGTGATATTAAAATACTGTTCTCAGGGTCATTGTGGTTAAATTTTAAGAGCTGTGTTGACAATTCATGACTCCCATATATGACGTTCATTTGCTGTGGTGGGGCTGGATGTTCATAAATATAATGAATTATCACACCCTCATACATTTTCTTCATACATTTGTAAAAGTGTAATTTGTTTTTGCTGCCACAGTGCCAGCCTCCCACCCTGCACCTTCCTTGTCGATCCTTGTCCCTTTGGTGTCGTGCTCATCACTGTGTCTGTGACTTGAGGGCTGCTCCCCTGGCTCTCCCCGGGTGTGGCTTGTTTCGGGCTGTGTTGAGTTGCAGGGTGGGAGGAGAGGGTTAGTCCCGAGAAGGAGCTGCTAGGGCAGGTTCCTTGAGATGAGCTGCAAGCTTCCAGCCTGCTGAGCTTGTGGGAAACGTCTCCTGGGTGGGGTTAGGATGGGTAAATTGGGCCTGTTTGCTGTGGGCAAACACCTAAGGTATCTAATTTGGAGGAAAAAAGTTAGACTTGTCTGAGTAATATATGGTTGGAAATTCCGTTAACTCTATGTATTGAATCAGCTGGACGGTTACCTTGTCAAGGACCTTTAAAAAGCAAAACAAAAAACAAAACCCCCAAACACAAACACACATAAAATGGTGAGTTGATTGGCAGGGTAACATCAATGGCCTGTCCTAGCTTCTCCCAATCCTCATTTTTCTTATTCTTCATCTGCCCCCCAGCATTATTTGTATGTCCTCCTACCTCTGTCTAAATGTGTATATGTGTACTGATGTAAAGAATTAGCATAACTCGTTAGAAATAGAAATCCTGAATTCTTTAGAGATTTCTCTTGTTAGCCAGAAACTAACTTGTTAGCTCATTGAAATCTATTGATTTGGTAGATTTTCAAATAATAAATGCTTTAAATATTGCTTTGGAGATTTTATAAATAATCCCATATTCAATTTAGCTAAAATTCATGAAATGAGTTTTTTGTTCCAAAGTGTTAGTCTCTCAACTCATTCGAGACCCTTATTGTATATTATTTCAAAATTCCTTCCCTTGCTTTATCTAGCAAATCAGTCTATTTCCTTAGATTGATTTGCACTGTGCCAATTGTTTTCTGATTTATGTAGACTTCTCTATAGAACTGCCTGCTTACTCTGCGGTAGAACTGCTGCGATTTCTTTGTACAGAATCTTTTAGAAGTGAGTCTTAGTAATACTCTTTGTCAAGGATGAAGCCTAGAACTTCAGTTCCCACAGCCGGGCTTCCCTCAGCATTCCTTCCTCCTTAGTAAAAAAATAATTTATTTTCTCCAAGATATCATAAATATATAAAATATATATTTTATAAATACATAAAAATATAATTAATAGCTTCTCCAAGAGGAAAAGCCTTTAGGGTTTTGTCTGTTGGTTTTAGCTTTTAAGAAACTTGAACTTTCTGTGGAGAGAGATGATACTTTGTGCAAAGGTTTCTCCTTTTACCACTTGTTAAATCATTCTCCTTTAATTGACTTGTAAAACGTTACCCAAGATAGGATAATATGAAAAAAAATTCTATGGCCAATGAAAGGAATTAGGCCACCCAAGTCTAAGATGTATTGAGATCCAGACTCAAGGAGGGTGCTTCCTGGGGTTTGACTAATTACATTTGTTTGTTATTCTTAGTAGGAAACTTGGCTGTTAACTAATAGAAGAGCCAGTACAGTAGTCCCTCTTATTAGTGGGGGATATGTTCTAAAACCCCCAGTGGATGCCAGAAACCTCAGATAATACCAAACCAAATATATACCATAGTATATATACTATGTTTTTTCCTATACATACATACCTATGATAAAGTGTGATCTATAAACTAGAAACAGTAAGGGATTAACAACAATAATTAATAATGAAATGGAACAATTACAGCAATATACTATAATAAAAGTTATGTGAATGTGATCATTCTTTTTCTTTCTCAGAATATTTTATTTTACTGTATGCACCCTTCTTGCGATGGTGTGAGATGATAAAATGCCTAGGTGAGACGAAGTCAGGTGAATGATTTAGGCAATGTGACAGCCTTAGGCTCCTTGTGATGTATCCTCAGAAAGGACAGTCATCTGCTTTGGGTGATCCTGGGTCACTGAGCCATGAGGACATCGATGGCTGGATGTCAGGGGCTGGTGATTTCGATGAACAACTGGTGGATATAGTGTGGATATGCTGGACAAAGGGATGATTCATGTCCTGTGTGGGACAAACAAGATTTCATCACGGGGAAAGTGCAAATTAAAACTATGTTGAGATAGCTCTTCACATAAACTAGGATAGCTAAAATTAGAAAGACACAGCACCAAACGTTGATGAGAATGTGGAGTAACTGGAACCTGCCATATATTGCGTATGGCAGTGTAAAATGGTACCACCAGTTTCTAAAGTGTGAAGTGCTACAAACACTTCAGTGTATACCTTTGCCAAACTCAACAATTGTATACTAAAGATCTATACATTTCACTGTATATACATTTTTCCTTGAAAAAAGAATAGGTTTGAGTCTTTAAAATGCATTGATTTTCACTATATCCTTATAGTATCCCTCCCTCCCTCCCCCCCCTCCCTCCCGGCTTCCCGTCCTCCCTACTTTTCTCCCACCTTTTTGTTTTTGTTTTGGGCTTTCCTACTATGTCAGATTGCTTTAGGGACTGGCAACTAATGCAAAGATGAATGCAACAAGTTAAGTTCTTGTCCTCTGGAAATGAGTCCACAATGGGAGTCAAACATGCCAGTAACATAGCTGTAGCAATGTGAAACATGCCGTAAAGCACAGAGGAGCTGCCCATCCCAGGAAGGTCAGGATAGGTTGCCTGGAGGGAATAGTTGATGCCTTGTAAAAGCTTGGATGCATAGGGTTGCTCCTTAGACATGGCGGGAAGGGCTGTTTGGAAAAGGGCAACAGCATGTGCAAAGTTCCAGAAGTTGGCAACTTGTGATCAGAAATGCTAGAAGCTATCACTGTTGGAGGAGGGGAGGTGGGGCCGGGGCAGGTCAGCAAAAGCCATGTCACGAGGAGCCTTTACCTGCAGAGGAATTTGGACTTTATCTTGAAAAGAAAGGGAAATGCTGAAGCCTTCTATCATCTTGTCTTCCTAGCTAGATTATAAATTCCTTGAAATCAGGGTCTGTTATTCATCTTTGTATTCTTTACAATGTCTGGCCCTGGTCCTGGAATGGGTAGGACAGCAAAT
This sequence comes from Eulemur rufifrons, assembly GCF_041146395.1. Lineage (NCBI taxonomy): Eukaryota > Metazoa > Chordata > Mammalia > Primates > Lemuridae > Eulemur > Eulemur rufifrons. Next base: position 88,685,307 of record NC_090984.1, read on the forward strand.
AAGTGTTGATTGATCTCTTAAGGCTGTGATAGTCTCTCAGAGTCTTGCATGCTCGATTCAGCATGTTACTGCGATAGAATGAGTCAGAGCAGAGACACTTTTGGAATGGAGGGATGGAGGTCTTCTTATACTCCGGGCATTGTGCCTAGGAGGCACTCCCAATTATTACCTAATTTAACCTATGTCATTCTCCTCACTCAGGATCCACCAGTGACCTTTGATTACTCTTAGGATAAAGAACAAAGTTCACAGTGGCTTTCAAGTCTGCTGGTCACTGTCTGCAGTGCTTTCGACCTGTTTCTTTCCTATTTATCTCAAGTGCTCCTTTACTCCCTGGGAAAACCTTCACTGTCCCCCCTTTCCAAACAACAAGTGGGCTCTCAAAACTCAGCTTAATGTGTGATCATCCCTGGGTTAGTGTGATTATTAGATTTCCCTTCTGCTGGCACGAGGATATGAGCCCTGTGATACGTCTTTGTCCCCTGCAGCTATCAGAATGCCTAGCATTTAGTAGACACTGAAAAAATTTTTTCTTTGGTTGCAGTAATGAATCCTGGAGGTAACTATCAGGAGTATGTTATTACTTTGTCTTCAGCTGAAGAAATTAAAATTCAGAATAACCTCTTATCCAAGGTTACATAACCCATAAAGGCCAGACCTGGAATTCAGGGATGTCTGACAACAAAACCCCACTCTTTCTGCTAACAGACACTTGGTTGCATTTTCATGGTTCTGTCAGTGCCGTGATTCTACCTACCTGTTGATCTATTAACAGAATGAACAGGGTAGTGGTTAAGAACATAGGCTCTATAACCACACAGTCTGAACTGAAGTTCCTCCTCCACTATTTACTAGCTTTGTTGCCTTTAGCAAGGTACTAACCTCTTTATGACTTACTTTCCTGAAAAATGGGATATTACCCACTTTATAGGACTGATGTGAGGATACATTAATCCACATAAATCACTACTATTAAGTACACGAACATGTTCAATAATTGTTAGCTGTTAACTGTTATCAGTATCCATTTATTTTTTTCCATATTTTTATTGTAACTCAGAGACCCTATAGCAATTTTTTAATTTTTTTGCTCTATAAAAATTCTCTTCTTGCATGAAGTCACCCGCCCCTAAGTCCTAGTTCATCTGTGTTCTCTCAATTCAAAATTGGTCCATTTCCACATCTCAGAAGAAGTTATCTACCTCCAACAGCAAAACATAGTAATATTATTACCATTTGCTGTGAATTTCTAGGTTTTAGGACTCACACTTTTCTTCATATGTCTGCTCAGTTAGCAAAAACGGTGTTGTGGTGTAATAAAGGATGCACTATTAATAGTGCTATTCTTCCTCACACAAATCTAAAACCTTTTCCGAAAACTAAGCAACATGTTATTGAGCTGGTTGAATAACTGACCTGACTGTTGAGAAGTGATTTATGTCACCATTATTTTCCCCATTTATCAATAGGTGAGAGCAGGTGTGAATAACAGGAAATTAAAAAGGAAGAAAGGAAGAAAAATAATTGCTTCACATATACAATAGCTGTATTGCAAAATTCTAATATTTTTTAACATGTTTAATGGAATTTTCTGTAAAAATCCTTCATTTGTTCCCTGGTTGCTCATTGTGTTGAAATTCTTAATAGCTAGTTTCTTGGGATTAGGGTATAATATTGTGTGTGTGTTTTAGTGACTTAACTATTTACCTTGCTCTTAAAAGAAAATAGCGACTGATTGTGTTTAAATGATGAAATAACAACAGTATAGTTACTACCCTTGTGCCAGGCATTGACGCAAGCTTAGTTGACGTTGCCAATTCTCACAGCAGCTTTGCAAGAGAAATGATGTGCCCCTCCTGGAAGCGAGGAAGTAGAGGTTTAGCGAGATTAAGAACTTCCCCAGCTGAAACTGGCATGGTGGCCTGTAATCCCAGCTTTCCGGGAGGCTGAGGCTGGAGGATTGCTGAAGCCCAGGAGTTCGGGGCTGGAGTGAGTTATGATCATGCCTGTGCCTAGCCGCTGCACTCCAGCCTAGGCAACAAAGAGAGACCCCGTTTCTCTTACAAAAGAATAAGAACTTCCTCAGGGAAGCTAGCATGTATTAGGTCGCAGCTAGGCCCTGGAGGCGTGGGTGTTAACAAGCTAGGGTGTAAGGGGATAACTAGAACCAAGCCTGGCAAAGTAAGTTGAGGTTATAAATGGAAGACCTCAAAAGACAGGCTGAGGAAGGGATAATTAATTTTTAGGCAACGTGAAACCAATGAAATTTTTTGAACTGGGAACTCAAAACAGCACAGGGGCTCTATTTTTAAGGTACTGGCTCTAAAATATGGTTCCTACCAGGAGCATGAGTGACACCTGGGAACTTACTAGAAATGCAGATTCTTATACAACTGCTGATCAGTTCAATCCTCAGTGGTGGCGATGGGTGATTTAAGGAGCCCTCCAGGTGATTCTGGTGCTCGCTCAGGTTGGAGATCCACTGCCTTAGGAGAATTCTGGCCTTTCCCAGTGCAGAGGATTAGAAAGGCAAGGAGGAACAGTGGGAAGCTGTTGCCAGAAACCAAGGAAGAGGTTATGAGGGCATAAATAAGTGTGGGGAATGAAACAAAGGGAAAAATGAGATTTTTCAAGGGAGAAATAATAGGACTTGAAGATTAAATGGAGGTAGGAGTATAAGATGCGAAGGCAATATTCTAAGCCTACATGTGCACGAGTGTAGCAGAACTGCAGATATCCACAAAAGCCAGTCGGAGGGGTAACTGGTTTATACTCCTCAGGGGTCTAAACCTTACTGTGCTTTAATTTATTGCTCAAAAAAAATCTTATTCACACCCACCAATCTACCACCCTCAACTAGTTAACTTTCTCTATGGGAATAAAAATGTACTAGATGCTCAATACCAACAATACCATCAACTGTAACTTGAGTTCTTATTAAATACCAAGAACTGTTCTCTAAGCACTTTATATTTATTATCCCATTATTGTTATTCATTAATTATTAATGTTTATAAATTGCCTTCCTTTCGGGTTCAGTCTAAGCTGTAGACCACTATAAAATTAATGTTTCCAAGCACTGATCTGATACGCTAAAAGTATGGACTCTGGAGTTAGCACTGGGCTTAAAACCCAGCCCCATCATTTACCAAGTGTGCAGTCTTGAGCAAGTGACTTGTCCAATCTTCAGCCTAAATATCCCCCAGTTGCATTACAATATGTATGTAATAATGAGTGGGCCTCTTAAGGTTGTTATGAGAACTACAGGTAAATGAGAAAATGCTTGCATGTAAAGTACTTAGTAAACATTAGTCAAGGTTTATGCAATGAGGGTGTCTCTCCTTTGCTCAAAACTTCATTGGCTCACCTTGTTGAAGAGAAAATAAACTCCTTAGTCCGGCATTTAAGGCTTTCCACAAACTGGTCACTCCCTACCTCTCAAAGCTTTTATCTGATGATCCTTTGCATCAACTCAGCGCTTTGCCTAACTGGCTGTTGTTCCCCAAACACAGCAAGTCTCTCACCACAGCCCAGCCTTTGCTCCCCCCTTGCATGGTGTCCAAGTCCTCCGTGGCCTAGCCTGGGAGTCAGTGTGTGTGAAGCCATCTCCAGCAAACCCTCACCTTTACTGCTCAAGGGACCCTGTGCAGCCGTAGGTGGCAGCTTGGGATAATGCTGTCAGTGCCTTTGGTAGGGCTTGGGATAATGCTGTCAGTGCCTAACTGTAGGGCTGTGCTCAGTGCTGAGCCCCCTGCCAGGGATGTGCTTTCTTGGTGATGGTAACTCGCATCTTAACTTAGCTTCTACGTCTTTTTCAAGCTCATTTAAATAAGTATTGGTGTTTTTTTTTTTTTTCTCTCCTTGATGATAATGATAACTTTCCCTGTAGGAATACCATTTAACCTGTGAAACACTAATTATTTTCTCTCTTTTCAGGATGAACTTGACCTCACAGACAAACACAGGGAAGCTATGTTTGCACTTCCAGCTGAGAAAAAATGGCAAATATATTGTAGCAAGAAAAAGGTAAGATGTTCCTTGTGATTACGGTTAACCAGAAAATTATCATTTTCGATTCCCTTTGGTCTCTCATTTCACCACCAGAACTCAGACAGCTCGTTATAATGTGAAAACCAGACTGAAGGTGTCATGTTGTGGCCATGGTGTTACGTGTAGCAAAGTGCCAAACTCCTTGTATGTTGTGTTCATCAGCACTTCATTGGACCCCCCTACACTTACAACTGTTACTAATAATCGTGTGTAACTGAGACCCAAAATAACATTGGCTTGCACAAGACAAAGGGCTGCCCTTTCCCCTGTTCTTTACATAGCAGTGTGTGTTCAGGTGGGTTAGGACAAGTATTGCGGGTTCACAGCCCCTGTGGTCACCTTCTAACAACTTTCCATTTGCCATCTCTCAGCTGTAGCCTTGTCCTTGTGCTCCAAGGTGACTCTCCTGCCATTTCACATTCCAAACTAAGGATAGCGGAAAGGGGAAGAAGGCACAAAGTCCCCCACCTTCACTTTTAGGGACACATTCCAGGAGTTAGACACCTGGTTCCCCTCACATCCCACTGTTAGTTATATGGCCACACCCCACACAAAGGAACAGGGTCTTTATTCTGGGCAGTCACTTCTCACTTAGAAACTGGGGGGTTCTATTGCCTCATGAGATGGGGAGAATGGATATTGGGGACGGTGAAAGCACCAAAAGCTCTTATTCCCTAACATCCACGGTGCCAGGTGTCACTCTGTGGTGACTATCTCCTGATATAAAGTTCACTCTGCCGTCTTTTAGACCCCATGGCAGATTCTTAGGCTATCCCCATACCCATTTGGGGGACTAATTCTGTTCATGGCCGCCTTTCGCTACTTCCCCTTCTGTCCCAACAGAGACGTTCCTGAGATGTGACACGTGGGAGGCAGGGCCAGCGCCAAAGAGCGAGGCTGCCTCTCTGCAGCAGGCAGCAGACACTTGGATTGCTCACTCCTGACCCAGGGAGAGAGGAACAAACCACAGCAGTCCAGCGTCTTTTCAAGACACCAGTGTCAGTCAGTGTAGCCTTTAATTAGGTGCCCGGTATGCAGTTGGGGCCCTCCATTTGCCCACTTAGCATCTCGGCGCCTCTGCCCCCTCTTTGCTGCCTTGTGTAATGGACTTGCCACCCTCTTGGGAGCACCTTCTGTTAGTAAAGTTTCTCTCTGCTCCCATCTCCTTCCTCCTCTCTCTCTCCCTCTCTCCCCCTTTCCCTCTCTCCCTCCCCCTCTCCCTCACTCTCTGGGAGCCTCTGTGTGTGGCCCTCCCACCCGGCTTTATGCTTCTAGTGGGGAGGCACCAGGTCTTAATTCATCTTTGTAACTCCAGCATCTGATACTTTGAAATGAATTTATGGTGACTGAACCACTGAATTGTCATTAGTGTTATACTCAATACTGTCAAAAAATTTAAAGTGTATAAATTTCCCACCTGAGCAGTTGTAATTGGTGACACTAGGTGTCAGATTTGGTGCTGGTGGCCTTTGCTGAGAGATGTGTTTAGCTATGACCTCTCACTGTGATCTCTGAGCCTTAATCAGATCAGCCCAAATTGAAGGCTTAAGGGTTCTTAATCCAGTAAGATGTTTTTATGAAATAAATGGCTTCTTCTCCTGTTCTGTCTTTCTTTTTGCATACGTTCTTACCAACCAGAAAACTTCTCTTTTGCTGAACTAATTGTCGTGGCTCAAGAACATATATAATAGAACAGGAAAGAATTCTAAAATGAACACAAACTGTGTTCAGTACTGAAGCTGGTGGTATCATATGGTCTTTGGAAACAAGAGAACTCTTCCACTGGCATCTGAAAAACCCACCGCTAGAACTGAGAAAGAAATCCTCAAGTGCCTCTGTACACAGAGGGCATTGTCTATTTTGGCTCATCCTAGTGCAGATTTTTTTCTCAAAATTAGGAAATAATGCACAGTAGGGATTGAGAGTATGCACTAGAGGAAAGAAAAGGGCAAGAAAATGGGAGCAGCTTACTGAGGGGAAAGTTTTCTTCTTTCCCAGATTTTATTACACCCTTGACAGCAATTGAAAGTTAATCATGGAAACTACTACCCCTTAAATTAGAAAAGGCAAACCCTGGAGGATAGTAATGAACTTGGGCTTGCAGCTGCTGCTCATTTTTCAATTTCCAGGCCTATCAGTCCACTTGCAAACCCCCTCTCAAGTGTGCATGATGTGGCTGGCTTTTTGTAGGAGGAGGGATACGGGTATAGCCACTGACCTCAGAATCCCAGTTTTTGACAGATGGGCCCTTGTTGCTAGTATGTGGCAAGGTGGCACAGATCTTAGGGAATGTATTGGTATTTCTGGCAGCTTCATTCCGACAGCTTGGATTCTTTATGTGACTTAGCAATAGCATGGCTGAGTGGGAAAGCCATTTTAACTCTTTGGGGAATCCCAGGGATTTATATATCTGCCTCACTTTAAAGTGGATGGTAGCATTGCTTGACTAAGGATTTTCTTTTCTTTTCTTTTCCCTTTTTTTTTTTTTTTTTTTGAGACAGAGTCTCACTGTGTTGCCCAGGCTAGAGTGCTGTGGCATCAGCCTAGCTCACAGCAACCTCAAACTCCTGGGCTCAAGCGATCCTCTTGCCTCAGCCTCCTGAGTAGCTGGGACTACAGGCATGTGTCACCATGCCTGGCTAACTTTTTCTATATATATTGTTTTAGCTGTACAAATCATTTCTTTCTATTTTTAGTAGAGACGGGGTCTCGCTCTCGCTCAGGCTAGTCTCGAACTCCTGACTTCGAGCGATCCTCCTGCCTCGGCCTCCCAGAGTGCTACGGGAAAAAAAGTTTTTCTGCATATATTTTTAGTTGTCCAGATAATTTCTTTCTATTTTTAGTAGAGACGGGGTCTCGCTCTTGCTCAGGCTGGTCTCGAATTCCCAAGCTCAAACGATCCACCCGCCTCGGCCTCCCAGAATGCTAGGATTACAGGCGTGAGCCACCGTGCCCGGCCTATTTTCTTGATTAGAGCTCCTAACACTGTTAAAGCTTTACTGTGCTTTTGGTCTGAAACTGGACTTTCTGGGCACTGCAATAAATTGGGAAAGACATAGTGAATATGAGGACACGAAAACCTAACCAGAAAAAGGCTGATGTTTGCCTCTTTTCAGAGAATGTGATTCCCTAAGTGACCAGTTGCCCATCCTCAGAATGGAGCCCCGTGCTGGCCATCCTCAATATTAAGAACAGATTATTTTCCTTGGAACATCTTTTGTGTAGCCTTTTCAAATCAGGCTTATCACCAGCAAGCCAAACCACATCCATTTCTCAGGCTGAGGGAAAGCTACACTCCATGGCTCCTTCAAATTTTCCATCTTTCAAGATTAGAACCCAGGGCATTACAGACATTCTCACACATAGTGAAGCCATAGAGTAAGGGCCCACTGAAGCCAACAGAAACAGACAGCCTGAGTTGGTGAAAAGCAAGCTTTTCATGTAAAAATGAACAGAAGTTGTGGAGGCAAATGAGACTGGGACCTGAGGACAGGGCCAAGCTTCGCTCAGCCAAGTGGCTTTTTCCCATCCAGCAGTGACTTGAATCCCAGCAGCCACAATCTGCTTATCAAGCTCTGTGTTCATTTGTGAAACTTCTCTATCTTAAGTCTCTGGTTGAAAACCCATTTCCAGAGCCAAAACGAAGGCAGCAAAAGTATTTCTGGGGCTAAAACGATTGGCAAGAAATAAGTTGGAACTTGGCCTAATGAGTAATCTGGGGGAGAATAAGAGATGGATGTTGTGGCCTTGTTGAAAGTCCAAACGAATCTGTAAAAGTTACTGGTGGTTGGTCAGCCATGGTTCGTCATAGACAGCAATCCACTGTCAAATTTTTTAACTTTCGTGAAAGGTCCAAAAACGGTTCTGTTGGTGGGGCTGGGGGGTATTTTCAAATAGGAAATGTTTGTGGTTCTTATCTTTAAAGGTAATTCCCTTTTTAGTTCCAATCACAACATACTCTTTTGTTTAAATGAGGTTTTTCCCAGTCTCCAGCCAGAAACTGCATCTGTTAACAATCTTTTGGATTTTAAACTGAAGCTTTTTAAACAATGAACCATCTGACCACGAAAGGCATCTGGCCATGCTGTATTTGCTTATTGTTAACATGATTTTTAAATCCTGGGAAAAGGAAGGAGTAGGTCTTCAGAGAGGAGAAAATAAAGTGGTGTATACACTGTATTATGCCGACAGCAATCATATCAGCACAGTAAGAAACCTTCTTTAATTGCTGTTCTGCCCAGGAATAAATGTCCTTAGTTGTATCACTTAACCAGTCCTTATAAGTATCCAGAAAATACTTTTGCCTCTTATTGGGCTTCAGAGTTTGCAAAACAAGCGAATGGGATGACAGATACTGTTGGCTGTATCAAATATCAAATATCAGATATTTGAAACGAAGATCAGGATTTCATGGCTGTGCCTAATTTTTGCTGCTTTGTTTCTGACCTCTAAAGCCAAGGCTTAAGTCAGTGGTATTAGATTCTTCATATTACATTTCTGTATGTTTTGAGATCTACTTTAGGGAAGGTAAATTTTTACTCTACTTCTGAGTGTATGTTTGATTCTAGCTTAATTAAATCATTCAAGAATCTTGCCAACCCAAATGTGGTGCAGCTATTGTGACAACTACAAACTGCTGATCTGGTGCTAGGTGCATTTTGAAGATTCTAGAGAAGGTGGCTGAAAATTCAACTAGTGCTGTTCATTCATTCCTTTATTTGGTTTGTGTATCCTAATTGGAACAATTCTCCACTCCTCCCCACAAAAAGAAATTCTCCTTTCACCGCACACACAAAAAGATTAAAGTTGTATTGTGTGTGATCATTAGGATGCAGTTCTTTCAGTTCCTGGAGCTTCGAGGCCCTCCTGTGTTTGTAGTGCAGGGAGGGAGTGGTTTGATCAAAACACAAATTTAAAGGAACATATGCTAAAGTAGTGGAATTAAAGACAAAAAGAAACCATCAGTTTTCTACGCAACTGTCAAGTAAAGCAGCTGGAACATGAAGAGGTGAGATGAGACACCAGTCCTCTAGCTATTCCCAGCACCCTAATGAGAAGCTGCTGTGGGTAGACTGGAAAGAGGGACAGTGGCCGGACATTGGGCCTGAAGATTTGAGAGGGAAAAGAAGTTAGAGGTCCCCTTCTCTATTTTACTGGGGTTGATTAAATACACAGTAGAATGAGCATTGGATTTTCAGGTAGCCACTTTGTTAGATGTCAAGATTTGGGAGAGGAAGCCAGTAAAAGGGAGAAAACTAGACTCATGTGAATATTTTTAGACTTCTTTAGAAGTACCTGGTTTGGTCTCCTGCCATTGAGTTTTCAATTCGATGATGGGTTCAAATTGGCATTTGTGCTCTTATGTGATAAGGACTTACACAAAATGGCAGAAGCAGTAATAATTAGAAATGAAATTTGTCTATTTCTCCCTCCTACCTATCTAAAGACCACATAAGGGAAGCACAGTAGCTGCAAGACAGCCAGGATCTGCAGGCTCTGAAACTCCCTGTCTTAGCTGCGTATTCCCTGGCATTGAGAGGTGAAGATCTGAACATGGTCCCAGACTGAAACAGTAAGAAATAACAAGTTTTGAGTATCTGGTGTTTCACTCAGTGAAGCAATGCAGTTGGGAAGGGCAAGTTGGTGTGGGATTTACTAGGTGTGTATCAGGTATCTTCTCTGATACAGACACTTGGCTGATTGAGGATGACTAAACAAATAAGCCTGGAGTAGATGGTCGTGGTAAGAGAAGCAGATAAAAATCAAGTGATTGTCAAATCTGTCATACATTCCATGATAGGATAAGCAGACAGGCTCTGGGGCACAGAGGAAAGAGTGAGCCGCCTGTAGGTATGTGTGAGGCTAAAACGATGGTTGCTTACTACTTGGACCCATCACTGGTTACGCAGGTGAGAGCTGACATCCTACTTTCATCCCATCCATCATCTAGAAACTGGTTCCTTTTTCAGCATTGGAGCTATGTTCGCATGTACTATACACCTTCTATTTTGATTCGAATTTGTTCTTTGTCCTTTTTACCATTGCATAAGGAGCAACTTTAGACTGTTGACATAAACTGATCTTTCCTAAACATAATTTATAGGGCTTGTTAGGAAATCTGTAAGAGGCTTAAACTTTTGAACAATGAAGACACTGTGGGGAAAGACTAAGATAACTGAGGTTTGTTCAGCCTGGAAAAGAGAAAGTCAAGTGGAAACTCCAACACAGGGTAATGAACAGCTTCACTGGGTATGCCCCACTCACTATGCCCCAGTGAAGCTGTATTATCTGTCAAAATATTACCAATGTCCAGTTGGTAAAGTGGAGCTCCCCCAAGCCCTCCCAGTAAAAATCACCCTTCCAATCTGGCCCTTCCGCCAAGTTTCAGGGACTGAATGGCTAACTCCTGGCATGGCACAGCACAGGACCACAGGACCCTATTCCCATACTGCATCATTGGTTCTGATTCCCTGATGCTCAGGCTATTCCAGTTGATAAATATTTTGAACCTTGGCCTACGTGCAAGATACTGATTGACCTGTAGATGGTGACCAAAACCATTTGGTAATATGTATGCAGAGCCTGAAACATTCCTCTTCTAGAAAGTGATCAGAGATGCAGATGAGGAAATACATGCAAGGATGTTCTTTGCAGTGTTGTCTCTAAAAACCAATGATCGTAAACAACTTAAGGGAGGACAGTCATGTTATGGTACACATCCACAACAGAGTATCTTGTAGCCAATAGAAAGTCATGTTTCCATAGAAATTTTAATGACATGGGAAACTGCTTAGCATGTAATGTCAAGGTTTTTTAAAAAAGCTACAGTAGTCCCTCCTCATCCACGGTTTTGTTTTCCATGGCTTCACTTATCTGTGGTCAACCAAGATCCAAAAATAGGTGAATATAGTACAATAAGATATTTTGGCAGAGACCACATTCACATAACATTTATTACGGTATATTGTTATAATTGTTCTATTTTGTTATTGTTCATCTCTTACTGCCTCTTGTATAAATTAAACTTTATCATAGGTATATATGTATAGGAAAAATCATTGTATTCATAGGATTTGGTCCTATCTAATCCACAGTTTCAGGCATCCACCGATGAGGGGTCTTGGAACTTATCTTCCACGGATAAGGGATTTCTGCTGTAAAACTTTGTAATTAGAGTGAACAAAAGTTTACAAAAGTGTATATATAGAGGTAGGTGAACAGACAAATAGTTGTTAGGGAGGATTGTGGCTGATTTACTTTGATTTATTTTTTTCTTTATACAAATACTTCCCACATTTTCTGTAGTACATTATTCTCCTTCTTACCTTAAAATATTTATTTCCTGATTTTAAAAAATAAAATTGCTCTGCTTAAGAAATGCATGCAATTTATTTTGTATTAGGGTTTTGGTCAAAGAAGCAGGACCACTGGGAGTCGGTTAGGCTCCCTGTCCCCTCCACTCTTCCCTGAGGGGATTAAAACAAAGATGAATTCATAAGCCACCCGGATGTTTTTAATACCATCTGTCTGCTTAGGGCAGTGACTCTGGAAACATGATGATCTTGGCCCTGTTGAGATTCCCTCGGTTTTCTGCCCAGAATCCCACTGGAGGCGTGTTTCTCCTTGCCCTTGCCTGAGGAGGGGTGTCATCTCAAAGCTGGGGACCTATCTTCTTTCTTTATTTTCTTTTTATTACAAAAGCCAGCCTATAAAAATGAACAGTGAACTTTAGATTTGAAGTGTAAAATACTGTTCATTCAGAGATTCTCTGCCTCTGGCAGTCAAACCAGTTATGTCCCAATAAAGGGCGATTGGTTCTTGAGTATTTGTTTGCCTCCTCTTCCTGGAATCCCTTTGTCTAATGATACCAGTTGAGGGTATTTTTTTTTCTTGCCAGCCTGACCAATTGTGATTCCAGCTGTCCCCACTACCCCTCTGCCTTGTAGCATCCAGAGTGGTCCTGAGCTCAATAGTGCACATTTTCATACATGTTGCTTCTCAGCAGGTGTCCATCCTCCTTAATGAAGCAGCAGTAAGTGAAATTTGCCCATAGATTGAACCAAAACATATCTCATCTTTCCTCTTTAGCACTTGGAGAATTGAATAAATCTAAAATATTGTGGACAAGTTTTGGAGCCTTCTGTTGGGGTATAACCTTCTGGTTCTGTAAGGTCCTCCCTTGGGATGGATCATCTCCAAAAGCCTTTCAATTCAGGGATCTGCATGCAAATTTCCTAAATTATGTTTGCCCCTCATAATTGTTCTAAACTGTAGCATAATGTATGTGTGACACTGTTTTTTCTAAGGTAAATAGAAGCCAAATAATAATTATGAGAAATACTTTGCATAGTTAAAGGCCATCCAAAGGGTAGCCTGAGAAGGCAGGATACCATTTACTGGTTGCATGACCTGGGGCATATTACTTAACCTCTCTAATTTCTCTCTCCTCCTCTGTAAAATGAGATGAAAAGTAAGTGAGATGACATGACTTAGTCGTTATCAGTGAGCTTGGGGCATGGTAATGTTAGCTGTTGCCATGGTCAATGGCAATGATGGCGACTATGTTTGTAACATTGCTATGAACTGAGCTTCCGCTTGTTAACCTGTATGCCGACCTGGGATTCATTTTTATATTCTTAAGTGATGATGCCTGGTTTTCTCAGAACTGTAAAGAGAATTTCAAAAGTGTTGAACCATAGGACATTTCAGAGGCCGAGGTAGTAATTTAGGAGGCTATATTGTAGGTAAGGGAAATGAGCAAGGAAGTTGCTACCATCAGCATCAGAAATTGGTAAAAGGCATAAAGGAATGGAAATGAAAAAAAAAAATTGGTAAAGGAAGGTCCATTTATGGCAAAAGTTCTAGGGCAATGGTGAGCAGCATGCAGTCCCTTATCTTCAGGGTAGGGTCCTAAACCTGATTTCACAAGCACCCTTAGTTTATGTTTAGGAAGACTAAGGCCCAGAGAAAGTCAGACTGCACCCGACTTCTTCCTTCTTCTCATCCACACGCCCACCATGCTGCCTCAGTGCCCCCTAACCAGGTCTAGCCCATGGAGATGCTCACTTGATTGGGTTTGCCTGGCAAGCAGTTGGCAACACCAACTGAAGTCAAGTCTGCAAAGTGGGCGTGTGTGAGTTGCGCCACTTTTTAAATAAAATTTAAATTCCTACTCTGCTGCCTAGAAAAGGTAAGTGGTTAATGAATAGCTTTGGTTTTGAAATAAGAGGACTCGAGTATTTTTAGATGAAAACATTGCTACTGCTGTTTGCAGTGGGGGAAAAATCCCTATATAGGACGCTACACCAAGAGGTTTCATTAAGCAAGCCACTTTTTACAAATAAGTAAGTTAATAGGTCGAAGTGAGATAGATTTACAAATGCCCCTTTCAGCCACAAAATTTGCTCAAAGTTGCAGCATTATAATTCAATAGTGTGTTCAAGCTGTGTTATTTCTGAAGTTAAGCTAGCAAAACAAAATTCAGTGTTGGGGAGATAATAAAAGAATGTTTCAGCACATTTGCAAATACTGTTACTGTTAGAAACCTTAAACCTAATTACCAGAGCAGACATTCTAGGTTCCAATAAATTGACATTCTCAAAATTTGTATAAGAGAAAACTAACAGACCTCTGATAACTTTCTGTTAATGCCATGGGATAAACCATTATTTCTGGTTGATCGTTTCCTTTTTGTTGGGAAAATTTTAAATGTACAAAAAGGTACAGAATATAATAATTATGCATATTTAACAAATGCTAACATTTTGCCATATTCACCTCCATTTTTTAAAAAAGAAATAAAACATTATAAATATGATTGAAGCCTAAACAGTGAAGCCTTCACTGTTCTGAAGATGGTATGTATTTTTTTACTTGCTCATATATTTATAACCTTACTCTGTGTGTATATATTCATAACCAATATATACTATTTCTTCATTTTAACTGCCCTAATGTTGCATTTTACAAATATGCCACAGTTTAATTATTTTTTTATCTCCATTGCACAATGCTTATTTCTACCTTTTTACTATTTTAAAAGTATTATGAAGAACATCTTTGTGCATATGCTCAAGATCTCTGGACTAGACACCTAGACATGTAGTTACTGAGTTGTTTGATAGGAACAGTTTCACCTTTAATTGCTTTCACAAGTGGTTATAATAATTTATACCTGCAGTGAATTAGTTGCCAGCCATCTGAAGATTTAGTACTGTCTGAGAGAAGGGAACAAATATCTTGTTGCTCTGATCAATCACTTTATACAAGTTTGAATGTTTCTGGTACAAGAAACTGTCACGAAAGTCCTTCAGTTTTCCCCCATGTGTCTCACAAATCAAATTGAAATAAAAATTACTGGAATAGAACATGTTCATTAAAAGCAAAAACAGAAACAAAAACCCAACATTTAGAAAATGAAAAGCATTCCATTCAAATACCCATAAAGCCATACAAAAGTACAAAATAGTTAAAGTATATAAAAATGGACAATTCACTCAATATTGTGTTTATTTGGTTTCACTACAAAGGAAATGCTCTGTGTGCATGCTTCATTCTTCCTCTCTTCTAGACCTGTTTGCAGCCTCAGTTCCAGACTAAGCAAATTATGTTTCCATCTTTAGCAAGCTCTTGACTGATATATGCCATCAGCAAACACAGGAAGTTCCTCTGAGGCATTGGCCATTTCCCTGGTTGGTGACTAAAGTACAGGTGCAGAATCAGCCCGTCTGCACAGGCCAGCAGATTGAGGTGGCTGGGAATCACACAATTGATCTCTTTTTCTTCCTCTAACTAGAGCAACTTTATCTTGAGCATTTCTTTATAAAAATTTTGAGACTCTCCCCTCCTCCTTCATTCCTTTGGATATTCAGAAATTGAGAGGTTTAAATTGCTGTCTATCTCACATGCCTAAATTCTGAGCTAGTTTCTACGGACAAGTCAATTCATAGATTTGGGGGTTGTTGATTCTTCAGTCTGTAAATACTTTGCTTTGTTCTTTTTTTCCCTCCCTCCTCCCACCCTCCCCTTTCCTTTGTTCTTTACAGCACTGTAAAAACTGTGAACATGTGTCTGCTTAGTGGATACCATCTCTCTTTTGTGCTTCTTAATACAGGTTAAATATCTCTAATCCCAAAATCCAAAATGCTACAAAATCCAAAACCTTTTGAGCACCGACATGACTCTGAAAGGAAATGCTCATTGGAGCATTTTGGATTTGGGATTTTCAGATTAGGGAAGCTAAACTCTAGTAGGTATGATACAAATATTTCAAAATCAAAAAAAAAAAAAATCCAAAATCTAAAACACTTCTTGTCCCAAGCATTTTGGATAAAGGGTATAGTCAACCTGAACTTGAATTTCTTCAGTGACTAATACCTCTTTACTCAAGGTCTTGCTTTCCCTGTAATTGGGGAACACCAAGCTGGAAGAGGGTGGGAGAGAACAATCGTTGTTTGCATTCACTTATAATCAAACACTATAAAAAATAAGTAAGCAATATACAGCTGAGAAAAAGTAAGAGATATTTGTTGGACAACCCAATTAATGTGGAGTCATGGGGTTGTGTGTCCTGTGAGTCTCTACTTTCCCCCTTCGAGTGGCGGCAAGTGTTTACTGGGCACCTGTCACTCACTCATGCCTACGTTGGTGCCGCATTGTGGGAAGAACGCTCTGCCTTGGCTCCAGACACTGTAAGAGACCTGGAGCTTTGACTTTGAATGGAAGCCCTGGGAGGGCAATGGTTCTCAGCTGCCACAAATACCAATCTATGGCCCCCAAGTTATTAATCCTTAAGCAGATTCCTTTTAATGGCTCTGGTATAAGACAGATTCCATGGTGTATAATTGCAGAGGTTGCAGAGGTGGAAAGGAATCCATGACGATGTTGGAGCACCCCATCTTTGTCCTAGAGCACATAATCAACAGTGCTATTGTGGAACCAAGATTCTATAATACATGTGACTATGCGAGGCCTTTTGAGCCTCTTCCTGTGCATGTTGAAGCACATGGGCATAGCTCCATTTCGTTTCCAGAATTCTGCAATCTTCAGACGCAGAATTACAGTAGGATGAAAATGGACTATACAGTGTTCCAAGGAACCCAGAGTGAGTTTGGCTAGGTAACATGAGCAAGTGGTCTCAGGGATAGCTGTATGTCTGATGGAGAGGGATATTGCTATATCTCACATCTGAGAATCCACAAGTCACTGTCCATTCTGGTTATCACCACCCCAATGGACCCCCAGGGGACATACCTGCAGCACAGGGGACATGCCAGACCAATGCATACCCTTTGTTAACAGCATTCCTTAGGACTGTGGCTTTCTGCCCTGGTTAGAGAGTGGAGTGTGAGTAACCTCAAGCAAAGTTGGCAAGAAGGTTTAAACATCTTGATTGCTAACTCTGAACAATTGAGGGTGGAAGCCTGGAGCACTTTGAGAAGCATTCAGAGGTTATGAATGGTCTCCATAAGAAATAGCGTGGTAATTGATTAGCAATGTTTGCCATGACACTTAGTGGGGAATGTGGCATATGTAGCACATATTTGCTATCCTTGTCCTTGAGGACTCCTCTTGGCTGTAGATTATAGTCAGATTTAAGTAGCATGTTCCATGCTCCTTTTCCCTTGGGCCTCTCCCTGGTTCTCAGCAGACTCTGCACATGCTGTGGCACCTACTTTCACAGATAGATGACTACAAGCCTGACTGACTTCACCACCTCCGGCTCCAGGAGATAGTTTTATGAAAGACATCAGTGGAAAGAAATGTCCCCTTTAGAAGAGATATCAAAGAAGAACAAAATACACTTTTCCTGTGCCTTTCCTGTATACGTTTACTTTTTCACTGAGTAGCTCCAGCACACCTAATACTATTGAATCCATTTCATTCTTGGTGCATTCCAGGATTTCTCCTTTTGAAAAACAGGAAGAACATTGGAGCTTTCAGAGTAAGTTACAGTGTGCCACTAATACTTCTAATTTGGGGTTCTCAAAATTCCTTACACTCCAGGAACCTGGTAATTTGTGGCACTAGATGTGGGTTACAATAGAAAGTCTACCGAAGAATCCCACCCTTAAATTACAGTGTCCTAAATTCTCTGTTATTCTTCAGTGTGGTACAGAGCAACATTTGTCTTGCACCGACTTAAGATGGAATCCTCTTAGCTATCCCTATGCGAAGGAAAAGCATTTTGTTTTCTCAGTTTCTAAGATGTACTTCCTCATGTCTCCCTATTTCGATATTTCTGATACAGTAGTAAGTTCTAAATGATGCTTTTCTTTATTTCTTTTGCCAAAAACGCTGTCATTAACTCAATAGTACATTGTAGAGTCCATGATGGCTTAAAATCAGAAATACAGTTACGACCCTTCTAGGGGACAATTTAACCCTGTATTAGCATTTCTCTCAGTCATTTTAAGGGTGCTTCCCTGCATGGAATATGCCTTTGTGTGTTTCCTGTTTTCCCTGATTATCTTCTTAGTTTAATTGCGGTTTACCAAAGGGTCCTCTCTTGTTATAGCCTCGTTGTTAAGCATTATATTGCAAATCATGAACACACTATGATTGTTTTCCCAAGGGCAGGTTACGGAACATCAAAACCTGCTTTATGACATTCTGAAAGGAGGGTCTGGTAGCAGCAAATCTGGTAGCAAGATGTGAGGCAGCAAAGGCCATTGACACCACTGATTGGATTTCCACACTGCATAAGGGTTTAGTGATGTGTGTCCAAACATGTTAATTTACAAACCAACTGGACCAAATTGTACCTGGGTCTGTAACACTCCATGGTGACATGTAGATCAAAGATTTGGCTCTTAACAAGCTATGTAGAAATAATTTGTTTTATGTCATTGTACACCATCGCATATAAGCAGAGTGCCTGCCTGCAGGGGAATATGGGGTGGTATCACTTCTGAAAATAATAATTAGAGAATGTTTCTTTTTCTTTGCCATGAAAATGAGGGGAAATTGTCATATGAAATTGGTTTCAGATGTTGGAGTTGTATTGATTGAGAATTTTAGGCTTCAGTCATATGCCACGCTGTGAAGTGCTTTGCCAAAGTAATGACTTGTTAAAATAAATAAAATAAATGTCTCATGGTTTGGGAAGTGGACTGTAAAATCTCAGCTCTTAGTTCTAGGTAAGGATTGTGGCTGCTTTCTTAGATATACCAGCACATGAAATGCATTCTCTGTCCCGCCCCTGAATCCTGTGGCATGTAACCATAAGATTTCAAATCTGTAAAGTCAGCCGAGACTTGTTCAGGAAAGAAGAGGGTGTTGGAACAGACGGAGCAGACAGCTCTGAACCCTTTCACAAATGCAGTCATGTTGTTGCACTTCTCCTTGTTATTGTTGTTGCTGCTCTTCCCCCATAGAGTGACCAGATCTCTTTCAAGTGGCACTGTTTTCCTGCTTTTCTGGGGTGTGTGATCTGGGGAGAACAAAAATGATTGCTGACTAAGAAGTAGCACAAATCTGATTTATTTTTGTTTTTTCAAGGTTTTTTTTTTTTCTTGGTTTGGTTTTTGAAATTTTTCATTTATTATTATGGGTACATAATAGTTGTATATATAATTTATGGGTGCATGTGATGTTTTGATATAGGCATATGATGTGTAATAATCAAATCAGGGTAATTGGGGTATCCATCACCTCAAGCATTTATCATTTCTTTGTGTAGGAATGTTCCAATTCCATTTTTTTAGTTATTTTTTAAATATACAATAACTTATTTTTGATGTGCTGTTTCATTCGGGCCATTCAGAAAATTTTGATGATTTTTGCCAGTGTAAACAAAGTTTGTGATTCATAGAAAATGTTACTGTAACGTTTTGTGCTATCAAGGATGTGTTTCAAAGCATTTTTCCCAGGGGAGTTCGGGAATGCTTGCACCTTATCTTATAGAATATACATTGGTAAAGAACAAGGCTTAGTAAAAATGCAGGAGAGTTAATTATACTTGACTATTTCTTTTTAACATGAGGAGAAGAAAGAGTGAAGGGTATAAGTAGGTATAGTTTCTTGCAGCTATACTTGCAAAGACTTAGAACCTATTGTCAGAATAAACTTGGGATCTTCTAAGAACTTCTCAGCTCTAAAGTTTGGAAACATGTAAATCTAGGATTTGCTAAGTGCTTATGTCTCATGTTCATGGAGGATTCCTCACAAGGAGATCAGAGAACTTTATTCTTTTATTCTTAAATTTCAACACCTAGAACAATGCTTAGCCCATTATAGAATTCAGTAAATATTTGTTGGATGAGAAAAGAATGAGAAGGAAAACAAATGACTTTGTAGATTCAGTTCAGCATTGTGGATATGAGCATGATAAAAAGAGGGATTCTGTTTCTATCCTTTACTAGAGAAGTCCTGTGTTGAGCAGTATCATGCTAGTACTGCTGCAGAGTTAGGCTGTCTACATAAGTGTTTAGATTTTAAAACACGACCATGTCTTTGGGAGATTTAGTAGACTATGTGTTACTCTAACATGGCATCTGGCTCCAGACTAAACTGTTAGGCAGCAGTGGTTTAGTATAGCCTTCTTTCTGGCTAGAAGGTCTACACTCACTGAGTTCACAGCTTTTTTTGATGAATAGTGCAGGAAGCCTTAGTGGTCCCCCAAATACCTGACCAAGAAATTCCTGGGGGAGGATAGAGGACCAATGCTCCCTTCCAAGGGAGATGGAATGGAATAGTCAGGAGCTCGGTGGATTCAAGTTTGAGAGTCAGTGATGAGCAAAGAGAAACCATGCCGTGCAGCCTCTGTAAGGCAACAAAAACAGAAATGAGGTGAAGTGGTCCAAATGGGGTATATAATTCTTGAGCAAGAGCTCTGGGCAAGCCTGAGCATTTGGGTAATTTAGACATGAGGAGCCTGGAGCAGAGTATCAGGCAGCCTGACTTCCACATTACCCTTTTGTAGATTATGTCTTCTTCAGCCAGGAAGTACTAGTCATACATCTTTTATTTCGCTAAACTGCAGTTATATTGAAATGGGGAAAAATTATTGTATAGCCTATCTATTACACTCTTCAGAGTAATCTCTACTTTTCATTGTCTTTGAGGTATTTCAAAAATTTGTAAATTATTAAAAACAACCAAATTGGTAACATTTCCAGTGGTTGTTTATTGAAATGCAAATTACGTCTGACACAATTTATTATTGCCCTCTTGACCAGTTTTACATCTATTTGTAAATTTTTTCCAACATTCATAATGCTTATATCATATGTCCACTCTTTGGATTCTTTTCTGAACCAGTTGTAACTCTTACAAGTTTCCTCATTTATTAATGAATTCAATAAAATATTTGACATGAGTTCATGCCATGCTTTTACTTTTTAAAAAATTATCCTTTATCAATATAGAATTTTAAACTTAGAGAATTGATAAAGAGGAACTAACCTATCTATATGATCTGCAGTCTGGAAGTATATTTTATTTTAGAGTATATGATATGATAGCGAGAGGCTCTCTGTGGGAAAATATGACATTTTATGTTGGCTTTGCTAGTCTCTATGCCTGCATAGATCAGAGAAAGGGAGGGAACAGAGCTCTGGAGGTCAGAGGAGGTGTCAGGCTTCACATACATGCATGGAAGAAATTCCTGTGATGTGTGAAGGGATGGATATACAGGAGAAGAGCAGGGACAGCAAATGTGTAACCCAGAGGTGTGAAAAACAACACTCTAGGGATTTTAACTTCCCACAAAGTTTCTTGGCAGCTGGTGAAACTAGGTTCTATTCACCCATTTTCAATTCTGTCAACTTAGATTTACTTTTTAGAAGTAAATCATCCTCAGTCTTATAATAAGAAAATCAGTTTTACTATTTAGTTTATGACCAACTTTGTGAAAATATGTATACTTAATAAAACAAGAATTATACATGTTTACCTCTGCTTCTCATGACAAGTAGCTTTTATTCTAAGCCATAAATGTTATCTGTGTGGACTACCAGGAGGGTGAGAGCTTATGCTATTTCTCTTTGGAGAGACGTTTCAGTCAGAAACCTTCCAGATGCCCTCTCTGTCAAGTCTGCCTGCAATTGTGAATAGGTGAGAAGATTGATCCCTTTCATAGGAACCAGATACATTTGTTTGAGTTATCTATGCAAATACTGGACATGAGGGTATGATGAACTTATGGAAAATTTGAGATTTATTTGTGCATTGGGGAAGATAAACTTGTGTTATACAGGCAGTAGAGAGTTTTTGGCTTGGTAAAGAGAGTATTTGAGGAGGATATACTTTATTCAAATTGTTTAAATAGTTGCTGGGTTGTTGTTCTTAGGAGAGATTAGACTTACTCCATGCAGTTCCCAAGGGCAAAACTAAGGCCAACAAGTGGTTGAAGTTATAAGGAGGCTTCTGTCAATTCAGTATGAGGCGAATTTTCTAAGAAGTCATGAGAGTGCTAGTTCCAAAAGATTGTGGACCCCTGGAAGACTTCTCAGAGAGCAGATGATGGATCACCTGCTGGTGACCTTATAAGGGACCCCTGTGAGAGGAAACTTGGACTAGGTTGTCTCTAAGGTCAAAGACCAGCTGTAATATAATTCTGTGATGGCTTTCCTTAAAAACATGCAGGTATTTTATAACATTTGGAAAAATGGGAAAGGTTGTTTATTCCATGATTCCAAATGCTAAATATGAAAGCCGTTGTTACTGCAAGTCATCCTCCAGTCTTTCCAGAAAAATGACTGACATTCTGAGGCTTAGGAGGAGGTGTTAGATTTCCTGGCAGATGAAGAAGCTGCTGTTCTGTAATTATTCTTTGTCTGTGCCCAACCGGATTTTGGCAACAGATGCACTTGATATATAATTGTGGCAGTGGCCAAAAAATGTAACCAGAATTGTCAGTCCCAGGGACCACATGGCTATCTTGAAATGTGACAACATAAGAATTATTTTCTGAAACCAACTGCCTTTCTTTGGCAAGCTTCAGATACAGGATATAGTTTTAGCCCACCACTGGGGATTAAAGGTAGGTGTTGGAAGGAGTAAGGGAAGCAACAATCTCAGGAGCCCAGTTTGTGGACCTCCTAGTTCTTTCCTCAATGAAAGAACAAGGTAGAAAGAATTGGAGGCAAATATTAGAATTTAAAGGACGTAAAGATGCTATGATATTTTGTTATTTTTTTTTCTTTTTATTTCAATAGATTTAGGGGTACAGTGGTTTTTTTGTTACATGGATGAATGGTATAGTGGTGAAGTCTGGGCTTTTAGTGTACCTGTTAACTGAATAATGTTATACCCAATAGGTTATTTTTCATCCCTCACTCCTCCATCCTACCCTCCCCTCCTTCTGAGTCTCCAGTGTCCATTATACCACACTGTATGACCATGCTTACCCATAGTTTCACTCCCACTTATAAGTGAGAACATTCTGTATTTGGTTTTCTGTTTTGAGTTACTTTATTTAGGATAATGGCCTCCAATTCCATCCAAGTTGCTGCAAAAGACATTTTTTTTATGGCTGAGTAGCATTCCATGGTATGTGTGTATAGACAGATATATATGTAGATAGATAGATATTAATATACCACATTTTCTTTATCCACTCATCAGTTGATGGGCACTTAGGTTGATTCTGTATCTTTATAATTGTGAATTGTGCTGCAATAAATATAAGAATGCAGGTGTCTTTCTTTTCTAAAAAAAAAAGATGACTTCTTTTTTGGGGGGTAGATATCCAGAAGTGGGATTTCTGGATCAAATAGTAGATCTTTTAATTCTTAGAGAAATCTCCATATCGTTTTCCATAGAAGTTGTACTAATTTACATTCCCACCAACAGTGTATAAGTGTACCCTTTTCCCTGCATCCATGCCAATATCTATTGTTTTTGACATGTTAGTGATGGCCATTCTTACTGGGGTAAGGTGGTATCTCATTGTGGTTTTAATTTGCATTTCCCTGATTAGTGATGGGTTGTGCATTTTTCGTATGTTTATTTGCCATTGGTATATCTTCTTTTGAAAAATATTCGTGTCTTTTGGCCACTTATTAATGGAGTTGTTTTATTCTTGCTGATTTGAGTTCCTTGTAGATTTTGGATATTAGTCCTTTGTCAGATATGTAGTTTGTGAATATTTTCTCCCATTCTGTGGGTTCTCTGTTTGCTGATTATTTCTTTTGTTGTATAAAACCTTTTTAGTTTAACTAAGTCCTATTGTTGCATTTGCTTTTGTACTTTTAGTCATAAATTCTTTGCCTAGGCCAATGTCCAGGAGAGTTTTTCCTAGGTTTTCTTCTAAAATTTTTATTATTTCAAGTCTTACATTTAAGTCTTTAATCCATTGCAAATTAATTTTTGTGTATGGTGAGAGATAGGGATCCAGTTTCATTCTTCTGCATGTGGCTCTCCAGTTTTCCTAGCACCATTTATTGAATGGGGTACCCTTTTCCCAGTGTATGTTTTCATCTGCTTTGCTGAAGATCAGGTGGTTGTAGGTATATGGCTTTATTTCTGGGTTCTTTATTCTGTTCCATTGATCTATGTGTCTGCTTTTATACCAGTAGCATACCATTTTGGTCACTTTAGCTTTGTATTGTAACTTGAAGTTGGGTAATGTGATGCCTCTAGATTTGCTCATTTTGCTTAGGATTGCTTTGGTTATTGGTGCTCTTTTCTGGTTCAATATGAATTTTAGGATTATTTTTTCTAATTCTGTGAAAAATGACATTGATATTTTGCATTGAATCTGTAATTGCTTTGGGCACTATAGTCATTTTTTACATACTATGCTATTTTTAAAAGTAGGATTAAACTACATTCAGGGAGCAGTGAGCTTGGCAAGAAGGTAGACTTTGCAGGCATGGCAGGTCAGTGCTTCTCTAGAAAAAGTCCAGGTTATTGGCCAAATTTCAAACACTTTATGACTGCTTTTGCACTACACAATGGCAGAACTGAATAGTTATGACAGATTGTGTGGTCTGCAAAGCCTAAAATATTTCCTGTCTGACCCTTTACAGAAAAAGTTTGCTGACCCTTCATTGTTCCAGGTTGTTTCACACTGCATCAGGGCCATCTTTTGAGAAGATACTATTTATACTATTATTGAGCCAGAGGGGAAAGTTAGCCTAAGTTATTAGCAAGGCCTCCCACAAATATTTTTACATCTTCTATCCTCTCTGTTCCTCCTTCCCTTTTGCTTGGACCTGGGCTCACATTGGCACCTATTCCCTGTCATATGAGTTCTCTTAGGTGTCACACATCGTGGAGATATACCTAACAAAATAAAGTATTTTGGCCTGTCTTCCTCTTTCTGCTTAGTTTTCTATAAAAATTCTAGGTATAGAGTGGATTTATTTAACGTGTGTTGTATTCATTAGTGTGGGGGGCTGGGCCGTGATATCTAGAATAGTAGGGACAATGTAATGCAATGAGGTGACTATTTTGTTCATTCGCAAGGGATAGAATTTCTTGATGCTATTAATATATATGACCACAGTTAACTTGAATTTTCTAATAGCATTTTCTTTGCAAATGGAATAGATTTTTATTAGTAATTAGTTGCCTTCCCCTGTAATGAAAATGATCAGAATAAAATTTACTCTAAGTCATAGTGAAATCATACCCTTCTGCTGTTGAAATCCATTTGGTTAAACCTCAATATATCTCTGCTA
The DNA here is from genome assembly GCF_041146395.1 of Eulemur rufifrons. Taxonomy (NCBI): domain Eukaryota; kingdom Metazoa; phylum Chordata; class Mammalia; order Primates; family Lemuridae; genus Eulemur; species Eulemur rufifrons. The sequence continues at coordinate 88,709,984 of NC_090984.1, forward strand.
TTTTTGAAATGATGGTACTATTACACAGTGCTAGATTTTTAGCCAACCTGGATAGTGAAAGAGCGTGTCTTTTCTGATAAATCCTAAGAACCTCATGGATTTGTAACAGCATGCGTGGAGATTTATGGCTTTAGTTGGCCAAGTGAACATTGTTTCAGCCTGTGATTTGTGGTCCAGTGAACAACCACAGAGCATGTCCTTTACAATTGATTGACCTTCTGCTCAGCCTATTTTGGGCCTTACTAAGAGCATCTTAAACTGAAGGAAAACTCTACCAGTATTTACGTATTATAATTTGGGAAATAATCCTGTTAAGAAAGTGTCCTATGGTAATTTCAAAAGAAGTTCATCTTATTTAAAGATTTGATTTTATAATTATATTTTGAGTCCCACTTACATCAATGAAAGACTTAAGTTGCTACAAAGAAATCATTTGTCACACAAATTTCCAAATATTTAAGTGTGGAAACAGAAAATTTTAGCGTGCTTTGGGTACATAAATCTTGTCCCAAATCACAGTTTCTTTGTTTGCATAAACAGTTGATATTGGGGTTATAGTGTGTTTTAGGAATAGAAGATCCACTGAGTGAAGACAATTAGTAGAGAAATATTTTTAATTATTTCCCGTAGGAGGTGGAAGGGTGTCCGAGGAGTGGAGGACAGAGACATCCCAAATGCTGAAGGGTCTTGATGTAGTTCATGTTAAACAGAACATCAGAAAAAGCAAAACTCTTGTCCTCACAGAATACATAATACTTTAAAACTTACTTCTATTTTAATTGTGAAAATAGTGTATGTTCTTGGTAAAATAAAAATTTGAATCATATAGAAGTTTATAAGTAAAAAATACCTGTCCTTCTACCTAGAGGTAGCCATTAGTAAGTTTTATTTATATTTCTAGAAATGTTTGTGTATAGGGTACACATATTTTTCCCTAGAAATGGGAAATAATATTCTGAAGCATTTTCCCCTTGACAATATGTTTGGTCATTTTTAATATCATTTTGTAATTCTACTTCATTCTTTGTTACTGCTACATAGAAATTTATTCAGCCATTCCCCTCTCCATATATTTGTTTCCTTTCTTTAATCATTTGTGAATTAATTCAAATAGTACTACAGTAAAACATATTTGTGATCATATATCTGTACAAGTGTGAATATGTAATTATGGACTAAATTCCTGAAAGTAAATTTACAGGGTGAAAGGTTATATGCACTTTAAATTTGAACAATGACTACCAATATTTACTTCCAAATAGTTGCTCCAATTTTTAGTCCCAGTAACAAGGACTTTGAATAGCCTGAACTGGAGACTCTGGAGCAGTAGTGTCATTATCATCATAGCTAACATTTACTGAGCATGTTCTGTGTGTAGAATTCCAAGTGCTTTCTTTATGTGTATTAACTTTTTAAATCCTCACAGAGACCCTATGAAGTAGGCACCCATTTTGCACATAAGGAACCTACAACTGAGTCACAAGGAGTTTACTTAACTTGCTTGCTCGAAAGTCACGTAGCCAGTAAGTGGCTAAGGATTCAAATGCTTGTCTATTGACGGTGAGACAAGTGGAACACAGACAGTTTGGAGATGATAGAGATGACAGTGAATCAAGGATATAGCTGTGAATATTTTCCTCAGAGAGAGTGAAAACTAAGAAATGATGCAAAATTTATTCTTATGGGCAAAGTGATATTGAGAAAAATAAATGTACCTTTGTGCAATTTAAAGAGGTTGGGGGAGGATCTCTTGGAATTTTTTACTAGCCACTGATCAGAGATCCAGAATGAAAAATGTGCCACTTGGAAATGAAGTGAGGTTAGAAAGACTGTATTTCTTTATCTTATAAATGAGTTGGATGATTAAAAAAAAAAATCAATGTCCTTGAAAGTCCTCTGTGCTATATAAGTTCCCTTTTCTAGCAAAGGGCCCTCCCCATCCCCAGAATTTGGGATAATGGGAGCGAAGTAGACGACCTAGAAAAGAGGTTAAAACAGTAGTCAGGGCCAGGCGCGGTGGCTCACGCCTGTAATCCTAGCACTCTGGGAGGCCGAGGTGGGCGGATCGTTTGAGCTCAGGAGTTCGAGACCAGCCTGAGCAAGAGCGAGACCCCACCTCTACTAAAAAATAGAAAGAAATCATATGGACAGCTAAAAATATATATAGAAAAAATTAGCCGGGCATGGTGGCGCATGCCTGTAGTCCCAGCTACTCGGGAGGCTGAGACAGGAGGATCACTTGAGCTCAGGAGTTTGAGGTTGCTGTGAGCTAGGCTGACGCCACGGCACTCACTCTAGCCTGGGCAACAGGGTGAGACTCTGTCTCAAAAAAAAAAAAAAAAAAAAAACAGTAGTCAGTGCAGGCAAAGTATCAAAGGTGAGCTGCCTCCACCAGAAAATCTTGTCCGTGAATATTCCCTTATAGATGTCTGTCAACCTCTGAAGGAAACAGGGAGAGTTGGATTAGAGAACTAATAAAATAATTAATATTCAGATTTCCCCACTGCCCCTGCCCGAGAACAACTGCATTCATCTGCTTCTGACCTATGCCTCCACGCAACTACAGACACTTAAAAAGCCAGGCAACATAGGAGAGTTTTGGCTCACAGCTGGGAGTTTTCCTTGGCTACCGCAGCACACATCTGTATGGAAGGACCAGGATTGCACAGGGGAAACTGGAGATGCATTGCCAAAATAACGCACTCTGAGCATCACCCCCAGTAACAGAGTGGTAACAATTAGTACATTGACAAGAAGCTTTCACATACTTTAGCTCCTTTGATTTTCTTGGCACTGAGGCATATGAAATAAAAATGAAACTCTCTTCCCCTCATTTTGACTACAGTACCTAGGTATACTGTTAATATGTTTGCATTATTAGAACATTTCCAACGTGTAAGGATTTCTCTCTATATACTAACCTTCAGTTTCCAAAATGGTCTCTGTTCTATAACCATGAATATTAAGCTTACAACAGATAGGCTCTCATGGGACTACAAACATGCGACTTGATTTTGTTTTTAGTTTTGGAAATTTGCCCTAGTTTGGGGGAATGGAAAGATCTGGCACCTTCTATTTTATTTTATAGGTTCAAATACCATTGACTATCACTGCAAGTTTTGGCTTGTTAAATCCATTGGTAACAGTGGGGTTGTGCTAATTTTAATACTCCCTTTTAAGAGGAAAGAAGGATTCAGCATTTATACTACCACTATAGCTATTTTAGTAACATGTTAAATTATAATCAAGGGCTGTTCCTAAAAAGTCATCAGATTTCCTCAACTTTTGAAAACCATGAAAGTGTAATCCAGTCTAACTTCAAAGCCACTGCCGTAGCCTTTGTCCCCATCATCTGGCTTGTTCAGTCTCCAGATGAAGTTCACACAACTGCCCGGGTTCAGATATCAGTTACTGCCAGCTTTTAAGGCACTGTCAGCAATAGTTATTGTCCCCTTGTTGTGACTACTTAAAAAAATAGTTTTGAAATTACATTTCTTTTTATCCCACCTGTGTAGACCTATCTGGAAAGATTTGCATAGAGAGTTTTTGTTGAGGTACAGTATAGGCCTGAAATTAAAAGCCCCGCCTTGAACCACTCTCCCAAGCATTGGGATTCTGACAGCAAGAACTGGAGCTCTACTAACTGAGATGTGAAAACAGAGCAGGTAGTAACTGCCTCGTTAGCAGCAGCAGCTACGTGCACAAGGCGCGGCATCTTCCCCACAGGGACGGGGATGCTGATGGTACTGAGATGCTCTCTGACAGTGAAGCTAGAGAAAAGCTGACATTTTCCCTTTCAGGTCTGTTTGATCACAAAAATGACTCGCAGTCACACAGGTGTGCAAAAATGCATAGGAACCGCTGACCACAATGCCATCTTCTGATGGGCTTGATGCTCCAGTGGAGCAAAGACCACAGCCGACAGATTTTTTATTTATTTATTTATTTATTTTGAGGTTTGGGTTCAGGCCAGCACAGATCTCCCATCCACAGAAGCCCAGAGGACCCAGAGGCTGGTTTCAGGTCACCTTGGTCTGTGAGGCGCAAGACTGGCTAGGGTGGTTTAGGAATGGGCTCCCAAATTCCCTGGATTTCTCTTCTTTTTTACTCAGAGGTGCTACATTTTCTGTCAAAACTCTTGAGCTGTCACAGCATGAGGTTGTGTGTCCCTTTGACCACCTTCCATTCAATGTCAGGCTTTATTCTACCTCTTCATCTGAAGCAGTACCTGGTTTTGGCCACATCAAATGAAACCCTTCTTCAAAATTTTTACTGTCTGCTGGAATCTGAATAAACTAACTGAAAAAGTCTGGCTAACAACTGGCTGAATCACGTGGTCATTCTAAGTCAGATGTGTCATCTAGCAGTAGTGCTGTCAGTGTAACATAAGACCCAGAGATCAGTTGTCCTCTGTGCTCTTCCCAGTGTCATTGTGCCCCTGGGGAAAACAGCTGCACACCACAATGTGTCTGAGTTCACATTTAAATTCTCCTTGATCACCTAACTCAGACTTCAGTGCTCTCTATGGAAATGGGACTGGGAAGACCACCTTGGTCAAGTGTACCGTCTGATGATTAAAGCCAACCTTTAAAAATAAATATCTCCTATCCCAGTGTCATCTACTAATGGCTGTGTGGGCCATTGTCTAGGTGCTCTGCAAGTCAGACATACTTCTGGCTGCCGTGTATACATCTGGTACTATGTCACTTTTTTTTTCCTTCCTTTTTAGGACCAGGAAGAAAACAAGGGAGCTACAAGTTGGCCTGAATTCTACATCGATCAGCTCAATTCCATGGCTGCTGTAGGTATACTTTATGTTCTATGGCGCACAGTTTAAAATGCAAGTCTAGTACCAAATTAGTACTCAGTTGCACAATAAATTCGATTGAAACCTACCAAATGTCATTACCTTTCCAAACTCCATCCTAAACACTCAGTGTTGAGGAAAGAAAGAGGACAGGAATGGTACTTGGCAACATGACTTTTCCAGTATGTTTTAAATAAAATCAGCACACACTAAAATATAATTGAGCTTAATGTTATAAGAGGAAACGTAATCTGAAATCTGGCTTGTATTCAACTTTAACGTGCAATTGCTCTTACCGATCATTTGGAGCTCTGTTATGGCAGCACTATTTTAAAAGTAATACCATTTAAAAATAGTATGATCAAACTATTTCTTCATCGTACTCCTTTCATTTTCTTTCTTATTGGGAACTTGTTATTTCCTAGCTTTTTGTCTTTACAGGGGACCAGGATACTCTTATATAATAGATAAGGAATTCATGGAGTAAGTGGTTTAATGAAAAGACATAATAATAGCGCTGAGATCCCTTGGAAAATCTTTGATCCATGGATTTTTGGTTCAGTAATTGTTTAAAATGTATGTTCAATGTCTAAGATACGAATTGTGATCACAGGGATGTCTCTATGATGTCAGCATTCCGAGCAGCTTGAGGGGCACCCATTGATCATGGCTAAAATTTGCAGCAGAATAGGATTTGAGCCTTAGTAGCTTAAATCCTGTTGCTGTTGGTAAAAATTAGAGGTTGCCCACAGTAGAACGCAGTCTTTGCCTCAGGGGGCACACACATAATTTTAAGAGTCAATCCATATATTCAGCTTTGAGTTTAACATCCAAGTAGATGGTAGCTTCCATAATACTTTTCTCTACCTCTTTCCCACCTTCTCCAGGGTCCTTATGGACAATTAATTTCTTATCACTTAAAGCAAACATTTCAAATTGTCTAATATTCTGCTGCTACAGCAAAAGTTAAAAACTGAATATATGAATTATTCATACGTTTGCTAAAATTTCAGAGGTCTTGACTTTTAGTAACTTCCTCTTTTTCCAGCATTTTCTTTGAAGATGCTGCTTTTGCTGTCATACAGTGAATAACAAACAACCTGGTAAATGTGAACAGGGCTGTATAAATAATAGCAGAAACTGTATGAGTTTTTGCCCCAAGGGTTTCTAGTCCAAACACATAGCAGAAAAGGACAGAAAATAACAACCATATCCTTCTTATTCAAGGCATCCTACACAATGCCAAAAAAAAAAAAAAAAAAAAAAAAAAAACGAGAAAAGGGTGATCTCAGCATTCGTATGAATATGCTAACAGAATGTGAGATTTGTGGTAACCACCAGGGATTTTCTGTGCATCCACCTAAACAATGATAATTTGGAGCCATTTACATTTCCTGCATGTAAAGGCTATTTTCTGAATTCTTGCTCCTGGCTGTTAGGGGAAAAAAGAAACATCTCTCTAAGTCAGTGTTGTTTGATGTCTAACAAGAGAAGTTGCTTCTTTGTTAATGAATTCCCTCCTATAAATGGAGAATTACTAAGTACTATGGTTTTTCCTTTTTTCAAATATTGGGACAGTTAGATTAGTTTGTCCTTTAGTGACTTAATCCCTGCCTTGTCTGGAGTAGACCTGGCTCATTCCTGTGCTACAGGGTGTGTGATGTGCCTAAATGTGGACCTTCTTCAAGAGCCTCCTTTTTCTTCCGTTCAGTTCCTCGGACTGGTCTTTGCTACATTCTTGAGTCTCTGCATTTTAATTACTGCATATTTGGTTCCTAATCCAAAATCCTTCCCAAGAGAATCACAAGGCTGTTAAGTTGTCAGTGACTTTGCTATCTTTTATGTGTCAAATGCCTAATTTCTAATGCTCCTTTTAGGATTGAGCCAGCATCTATCTTCCCAGGGTCAAAGGTAAAAGGCACTAACAGCCCGTGAATTAATGAGGCCTCAACACTTCTGCTTACGTAAAAGAACAAGGAGACCTGATGAGACCAGAAACCCTATGCTGGGTTTTCTGTTTTTCTCACCATATTGGTTGCCACCACCTCCTTGCATAGTTCTGCTTAATCCCTGATATCTGTACTGGAGAATTACTGACAACACACAGCAGAAATCCTGAGACATTGTCCCTCGGGCAACGGAAAGACACACAGTTCCTCCAAATTCTTTCATGGCCCGGCAGCTAGACTCTGGCTCTCTCTTTAGGAAATTGTTGAAGGGGCATTTGTCCACATTGTCATCATCCATTGTCTGCAGCATCAACAGTGACTACTGCTATTGAGTGTGCCTCACATGACAGGTGGCACTTTACATGTTTTAAATCCTACTAGCACCCTATGCTGCAAGTGCTATTTATAGATAAGGACTCTGACATTTAAGAAAGGTTACCTTGCTCAAGGTCATCTAATTAGGAAGTGGTCAACTAATTAGGAATTTAAACCTATCAGTCCCAGCCCAGAGACTCCTTTCCAATTTGCCTCTTACTAGCTCGATTTTTAAAACCCTGTGGCATGTGAAAGAGGCCCGGTAATCCCACTTCCCTGCCCCTCTGAGGTGGGGCAGACATCTGTTTTCTTTAATGCCTGGAGAGTCTGATAAACAGTCCAGGTTGAAAACTGAAGCACTTACTGGTCTGTGAAGCCAGCCTTTTGTGGAACAAGTTCAGTTACTTTGTGTAAAGCCTCATTACAAGAAAGCTTTGTTCTTTAAAGGACCCCTGAGTGATCTGTGGCTTTTAAAGAGGGAAAAATAATATAATAAAGGAGTGTAGCCTAACAGGTTCTAGAAGGACCTGAGCTTTCTTGGTATGTAGTATCTCCATGTTTTCTCAGGGAAGAGGGATATAAGGTGAGGATCAGTATACTTAGTGAGCTGGCTTATTGATTTTACACCAAGAAGTGTTTCAAATGGGAGCTTAGTTCCAGATTCCTAGCCGGGAATGATTGTCGTGCCATGTTCATGCACCTCTCTCAGCCCTCGATGTTTCAGTGTGAACCTCAGAGGCTTTGACAAGAAGGTCCTCTGTGAGGATGTGCTTTGTCCTTTGCCCACTTCTCAAGTGAGCACATATTTAGTAAGTGCATCGAGCATTCGAAAAGGCCTCCACAGGCCTGTCCTGTGTATGACTGGGTGCATACTAGGTATTTGGCATGGCAGTCATCTTCAGAAATGTAGGCATATCTCCCTTATCTACTAAAAGCTGCAAATTAAACCTTTTTCCTAAATGTGAAGCTTGAAAACTTGAGATTTTATATAAATTATTTTATTTTAAAAAGTCACATTAGAATATCAGGTTTATCTACATATCCTCATTTTTCTCAACACAACAAATTCAGTCTTAGATTCAAATATAATTGTATCATATACAGAAAAGGTCATAGTCTCCTCTGTTTTGAGAGAAAAGTAATGTTCCTTATACAGTAGTGGAAAAGAAAGTTCCAATTCAATTTTCTTTTGACATTTCTTAAATCTCCCAACTCCACTAGGGAGTGACTTAATGTAGTCTGCTGTTATTCAAATGTTCCACTCTCCCTGAGATTGCTAAAAGGTTAAATACATGAATCTCCGGTGTTAGTGACCCACAATCAAATGTGTAGTCTTTAATTTGGGGATAGTTTTATGTCGTTAAGCTTAGGAACAAGGAATAATATTCATAAAAGGCTTGACTCTGAGCTGCAGATTCAAAGTGATTGACTAAGAGTCCAAACGAATTCAGCTGTGCCACTGGAGATTAAATGCGCTTGGCTGGATTTGTGCTGAATTTTCCAGGGGATGGGGCTCACGGAGCTTTGAAGGAATTTATTGGCTATTTCTGCATGCGGCTTCCTCCACTACCATCCTCTGGTGACAGCTGTCCAGGCGCATCATCAGCAAGAGGACAGCTTTAGCAGAAGCAATACAATAACAAGTTAAAAAGAAAAACAAAAAAACTCCACTGGTTTTTATTTTCACTTGCCATAAATGATACTGATATTTTCATTTGCTTTGGGCTTTACCCTTCTCATTATGAAGATTTAAGTTTTAGTTAACATTTAGTTCTTATACTTAATGCTGATACTATTGATTTAAAAAAATAAAGTCACCCTTGATGATTTGTGGTCCTGAAAGAAAGGGAGAGGCTGGAACATTGAGACCCATGGATAAGAACCAAGCTTTTCTTTTTCAATACAGTCACCCCAGTCTGTTTCCCAGCCAAGCATTTCATCTGAATTGGTAGCAGGTGAAAAAATTGAGACTAGACAAGCATGTGTTCAGAACAGGATGAACCAAAGGGACCAGTAGCTCCCTGGGTGGAGGCTCCTAGGACCCTAAGACTGGAAACACATCAGTACAAGTAGGTGATCACGGAGTGAAAAGGAACGGAAAAGACTATAAACCTTGTTAGCATCCAGAACTTTGTAACATCAGCTCAAATCTTCTTACTTAGAGCCTTGTCCCTGCAGCATCAGCATCGCCTGGAAATTTGTCAGGAATGTAACATCTCAGGCCTCACCCCAGACATACTGAACCGGAGTCCAGGTTTTAACAAGATCCCCAGTGATTTTCATAACCACATTAAAGTCTGAGCAGAACTACTCTAGCAGACCCCTGAGTAGGAAGAAAACATACACACACACATACACGCACACACACATTTCATATTCTGATTTCTACATGATGTTGGATCATTTCTAGAAGTTAGGCATTTACTCTGAAGGAATTGTCCACCTTAGTATCAGGTCAAATTTAATTGTTCCTCTTAAAAAATAATTTGATGTAACAAATTCCCAGTGGTCTTGGTTACACTTTTAGGCTGAGGAATAGGAGCGGTAGTGTGGGAAGTTTGCCGCCCATCACCTCTGCTTGATATGTTATTAAATTCAATTGCCAGAATGTTGTATTCAACTACAGGTCCGATCTTCTTTCTATCAAATATAAATAGTAATGTCTACATTAGAGTGTACTTATAGGGTAGTTATACAAACATTTGAGCAATTTAATCTCTAGTAAGATTTCTAAATGTTTCCTTAAAGCTTTAGTTAAAATTTGAAGGACTTATAGTAGAAATAACAAGTTTGTGGAATTCTTGGTGGTACTACTCTACATTTTGACTTGCAGTAAATCTTAATTGTAGATTTATTGATTATTTATATTTCAGGTGAAGTATCAAGTAATCTATATCTACATTGTTTGTACTGTAATTAAAACACAGATTTTGGAAAATTAACTTCTGTTTTCTTTGCATAGAGAAAATCTCTGCTGGCTTTAGAGAAGGAAGAAGAAGAAGAGAGAAGTAAAACTATAGAGAGTTTGAAGACAGCACTAAGGACAAAACCAATGAGGTAATTTTTCCCTGGGTAGCATGTTCCTCTCACCTCTCCTTCCTCCCTCCTTTTTTCTGCAGTAGTCAAACCTTGCAGGAAGTCGTAAGTTAAATGCATGCAATTGAACTATGAATAAAATACTTTAATCATTGAACATATAATAAACTGATTTTCTTCAATTAAAAGGTATGCAGACAGCCAGCAGGATAGTTAAAATTAAAATGAGACTTTAACAGTGATGGCAAAAATGTAGAAAAATTAGGACCCTTATTCATTGCTGGTGGGTATGTACAATGGTGCAGCTACTTTGGAAAAGAGTTGGGCAGTTTCTCAGAATGTTAAATATAGTGTTGCCATATGACTCAATAATTCTATTCCTACATGTATAGCCAAGGAAAATGAAGACATGTCCCTCCAAAAACTTGTACACAAATGTTCATATCAGCATTATTCATAATAGCCAAGAAGTAGAAGGAATCCATATGTCTATCAACTGATGAATGAATAAATAAAATGTGATATGTCTGCACAGTGGAATATTATTTGGCTACAAAAGGAATGAAATACTGAGCTACATGCATGGAATAACCTTGAAAATATTATGCTAAGTGAAAGAAGCCAGTCACAAAAGACAACATATTCTATGATTCCATTTATATGAAATGTCTGGAATAGATTAGTGGCTGCCAGGAGTTGGGGAGAGGGGAAAATGGTCTTTTTGGGGTGATTAAAGTGTTCTAAAATTAGATAATGTTTATGGTTTCACAACTCTGTGAACATACTAAAAAGCACTGAATTGTACACTTTAAAATAGTGAATTTTATGGCATGGGAATTATATATCTCAAAACAATGATTATTAAAAAGAAAATGAGCAGACATTCTGGCAGTAGTTATTCATTTCGTCTCTGGTGATCAGCTTCCACTGTGTGCCTGCCGCACCTTCATTTTACATTAATGCCTCTGGGATTTGGAATGTAACTTAACAGGTACATTTCAGGAGCACAGGTGCTATGTATGAATGAAGACAGCTGGTTTAATGAGCATAGCTACATCTGAGTCACATGTTTGGATGAAATGGCTAGAAAATAAAGATTCCCTTTCTTTATTTGACTATAAAATGCAAACTAAAAATAATCTACTGATTCATCAAAAATACTATACAGTTGTATGAGGGAGATCTAGACTGTTCCAACTAAATCAATGTTCCTTCAGAACTTTTCAGGGCCTTTAATGCGCACTATGCATTGTGAATTATTCTCATTGGTTGGCTTTATAGTTCCTAAGTGTTATAACTATTAATAAAATTAATGTACAGTAATAAAGTATTGATTTTTTGTGTTTTATATATTGGGATCCCATCCCATTTAGCATGTCATACAGAAGAAGGGTTTTGGTACAAAACCTTAGGGATGTAGATTATCATCTGTTCAACAAGCAAATATCCTAGAATTTAAGGATGTCCTTTGATTTTCCTTGATAGTTAGTTTGAGTCAGTGGTCAGCACATAAAAGTACATGGGATCTAGATGCTATAATAATGCAGGATCAGCAGATGATTTTAACCTAAGACAAGATATGTATTCTGAGTGTTCTTTGCTCCTGATTTTTTAATGGATATATGATTTGTTAATCGGTTCTTTGTACCAGTTGAGATGCATTTACCTCAAATGGAGGTTTTTTCACACTTCTGGTTAGATTTGACTATTAAGTTTGTACCAAGGAAGAGGCAAAGAATTAAGAAGACTTCATCAGTGTAAGCCTTTGGGTATTTTGGGAACTAAATCTTTTTGCTTCCCCCTGCTCCCCAGACTTTTCTATTAAGGGCTATTACAAAACTCCAAAGGGACTTAAGTCTGACACACTTCTCTTCATGACAGGTTTGTAACCAGATTCATCGACTTGGATGGCCTGTCATGTATTCTCAACTTTCTAAAGACCATGGACTACGAGACATCAGAGTCTCGAATACATACCTCTCTCATTGGATGTATAAAGGCGCTAATGAACAACTCTCAAGGTCGGGCTCACGTCCTGGCTCATTCTGAGAGTATCAATGTAATTGCTCAGAGTCTGAGCACAGAGAACATTAAGACAAAGGTGGCCGTGCTGGAAATCTTGGGCGCCGTGTGCCTGGTTCCTGGGGGCCACAAGAAGGTTCTGCAGGCCATGCTGCACTACCAGAAGTATGCCAGTGAAAGAACCCGCTTCCAGGTGGGTGCTCCCTTGGCGTGTCTTCACTCACCCCTTCTTTCATTCTACTTAAACAGGTGCTTTTTCTGGCTCTAAAGAGCAAACATTACTTGAGATTTCCTCCTGCGTTGATTACTCACACTGTAACTTCAAACATTCACTTCCTCTTAGGTTTAAGTACCAGAAAATAGAATATACTTTCTACAGTTGATAAATCTGGGGTTTTAGATTTATAGAACTTGAAAATGTGGCCCTGCATCCTACATGTTATATAACACACCTCTTTTGTATCCACCAAATGGGCCGTTCCCTGAAAATTTTATAGATTGCCATTCTTGATTTAGGGTCATTATGAATAATGAGATTATGTCACTGTGTTTTTACTCAAATGTAAAAAGCAAGCAGAGGTAATGAAGCAAAGTCTTTTGTACTTTGTATACATGTATATATGAACATATATGATGTAAGGATTTTGAAATAGAATTTTTAGGACTATTCTTAAGGGAAAAAAATGATGGCTTTCTATGGAGCAGTGTAATTCTGACTAAACATAAGCATTTACAAGTTAACTTTTGGCTGGGCACAGAGTCTCATATCTATAATCCCAGCACTTTGGGAGGCTGAGGTGGGAGGATCATTTGAGGCCAGGAGTTCAAGACTAGCCTGGGCAATATAGCAAGACCCTATCTCTATAAAAACATAAAAACTATATTAGCTGGGCATGATGGCACATGCCTATAGTACTAGCTACTTGTGACACTGAAGCAGGAGGATCACTTGAGCCCAGGAGTTCAAGGTTGTAGTGAGCTATGATCACACCACTGCCCTCTGGCCTGAGCGATAGAGCAAAACTCTATCTCTAAAAAAATAAAATAAAATAGAAGTTAACTTCTAAGTATAAAAAATTTCACAAAAATGAGAATAAGGGTAGTAATGATTCAGTCCTTTGCTTTTATACTTGTATCTTTGACAGACGTTAATTAATGACTTGGATAAAAGCACTGGGCGCTATCGAGATGAAGTGAGCTTAAAGACGGCCATCATGTCCTTCATCAACGCAGTGCTAAGCCAAGGTGCAGGCGTGGTAAGGACCTTCTGTCCTATGATTTTAAAAATATATCATTAAAGAAAAAATTTTAAAACATGATTACTTTGTAATCTAAAAACCATAAATATGTATTTCATTATGCTTTGACTTTTTAGGAGAGTTTGGACTTCAGACTTCATCTTCGCTATGAATTTCTGATGTTAGGAATTCAACCTGTGATAGATAAATTAAGAGAACATGAAAATTCAACATTAGATAGGTAAGTCAGACTGTTCTGATCTGAAATGGTTTATGCTTTCTCCATACACGTAGTACAGCACCTTATCCAGTGCCAGCCTGCGGACAGCTTGTGCCCCGTCTGTGACATGAGGAGCTGGCACCAGAATGTTAGTTCAGCTAATGATGTTTTTATAATAGTAAGACTTTGTCAGTGAAAGAAGCAGCATGTGTGGCGAGAACTTAGTGTGGGTTTTGGTATTAGACCTGAATCTGTATCCTGTCCTCGTTCTGCCTCTTACCTCTATTTATCCTGGTCAAATTCCTCAATTTTTCTGAACTTTACTATTTTTATACCTGTAAAAAATGTGGAGTGGTGGTGGTGATGATGACGATAATGACAACCGTCTTCCAGGTGTCTTGTGAAAATTGATTATACAGCCTATGGAGGCACTTAGCACCTGTGATAGGCACTCTGTGAATGCTAATGTTCACTGCCGGTTAATTTGCTCATTTGCAATCATTTTACTGTGTCTAAGATATCCTTACTGGCTTTCACATCTTTCCTTCTGCCACTCCTCTCCTCCTCTTTCATGCACTCCCTCATGCTCCTCTCCTTGACGTTCTGTGAACACGTCAAAAATTCTCTTGCATCAGGGCCTTCGTACTCGCTAATTCCTCAGCTTCAAGAGATCTTTCACAGATGTCCAAGTTGCTTGTTCCCTGCAGAGAGGCCTTTCCCAACCACTACGTGGACATTGTCAACCTGACCTCACGTCATTTTCTATTTCCCTTACCCTGATGTATTTGTCTTCATAGAATGTGTCCCCAGTGTGTGGAACCTATAATGGGGGCTCAGTAAATATTTGAATAAATGAATGGCACGAACATTTCTTTTCTGATCTTTAATTCAGTGGCAAGTTAAGTATAGCTGTGTAGGCTTGTTTTTCCATAAAGTCTTTGCGTGGAATCTAGACTTGATTCTTTTTAGATTTGTTAAATATTAATTAATAATTAATTGCCTACCATGCACTAGGCACCTTCGGCTTTAAATGTTTCTCTTATTGTGATCTTATTTCATTCAGGTGATATCTTTTTTCCTTAGAACATAGTTAAGCTAAGGCATTCAAATTGTGTTACTTTGTTTCTTTCAGAGATGTCTCTGAAAATTCAGGAAAGACTTTAGTATTAACGTCCTGAATCCTATACACCTATGTTTGTAGGGTGTTCTACTTAATAACTTTTCTTTAATTATCTTTCAGGCATTTAGACTTTTTTGAAATGCTCCGAAATGAAGATGAACTAGAATTTGCCAAAAGATTTGAACTGGTACATATGCTTATAATTATTCTGATTTGACCCCTCAGCTCACAGAATTTTCCCCTCATAACATGTTTGTAGAGTTGACATGGACCAGTGTAACCTGTAAGTGAAATCAGAGTTCTGTTTGGTTACCTAAGTGGCAGGATTATTTTCTGTTTGCCTTAAATTTACTTACCTTGCACCAGGGGAATTGAGGAGCTTGGATGTTTGACTTAGATTTTTTTCCCCATCAAATAGGTTCACATAGACACCAAAAGTGCAACTCAGATGTTTGAGCTGACGAGGAAGCGGCTGACGCACAGTGAAGCCTACCCTCACTTCATGTCCATCCTGCACCACTGCCTCCAGATGCCTTGTGAGTGTGCTTGTGACTTACACGTGCACTGTCGGATGTTTGGACACCATCCAAAGGGCTCTGTCTTCTGACAAGTGCTGATTAGATTGAGTGCACACCAGGGATTCTGAGCCTTGCTTTTGTGACAGCCCAATGTGTGTCTCCGCACAGCTTAAGGGGTTTTTACGAAACTCTCAAAGTGAAATGAATTAAAATTTTGATTTCAAAAATAAACCTTTGCTTTGCAACACATTTAGAAAGGGGGAGAGCGTGCCTCTCAATCCAATAAATGATCATTGCATGTCAAAATTCCAGAAACTTTGGGAAGTGTTGGTGTAGGTGTTGTAAAAACATCTCTCTGGTTCTGTGGCTTCAAAGGGTAGCCATTGTTGAAAAATATATGTCTTAGGTTAGAAACAACTTGAAAATTTTTTTTCACTATTCTTTTGTTTTTTAGACAAGAGGAGTGGCAACACCGTTCAGTACTGGCTACTATTAGATAGAATTATACAGCAAATAGTCATCCAAAATGACAAAGGACAAGACCCTGACTCCACACCTTTGGAAAACTTTAATATTAAGAATGTTGTACGAATGTAAGTCTCTTCTTATTCTGTTGCCTGTGAGATCATGGTGACAATGTAAGACATTTATTTTATTCTACTTCACAGTAACAGCTGGGAGAGCTGAAATGTTCTAAGGGTCAAATATGAGTTATTATACATACACATGCAATATATATAAGTAACATCTGGGTTTAAATGGGTTTCAAAAATGCACTGAGGATTTTCTCTGCAGTAGACTATTTTTGTACATAGGGAGAATGCAGTTAGCAGTGGACCTTTTATGTTTTTTGTAATGAATGCTCTTTTAATTATTATGCAGGTTGGTTAATGAAAATGAAGTTAAGCAATGGAAAGAACAAGCAGAAAAAATGAGAAAAGGTAAATGATGAGGCCCTGATAAGAGAAGAGGCCATATTTTTGGTTATTGGGTAACCCTGCTTCCTATGTATTTTGGAAATTTGAATTGATGTTTCTTGTTGCCTTTAGTGCAAACAGCCTTTCTTTTTCCATGTCTTAAGGGAATTTTGCATGGGCTTTTTTGAATCCAGCTATTTTAGTTGTCATGCTGATTCCCAAATATTTTATCCTTTTATTATAATCATGTAAATTGTTTGAAAAGCTTGTAGCATTTACTGTCCAGTATTAATTCAAATTTTCTTAACCACTAATCATCCAAACCCTTCCTCCACTCCATAATGGCTCTTTAAAGCATATTGGGGCTTAAGAAATATAATAAGGGGCACTCAAGATTACCCAAAATTTTAAAAGAAAAGAACGGGCCATTTGGTTTCAGCAGCCCAATTATCTCCATGACCTTAATTTGGCTCTAGTTATAAAAAGAGAAATCATGCAGAAAATCAGTGACTATTGCAGAGATATGTATTATGAAACATTAACAGGCCAGCTATTAGTGAGCATTTGAATATGTCCTTGATATTATTATTCAACACCAAATGACAGGAGAGACATTTGTGTCCATCACTGTGCCAACCACTCACAGAAATGTACATAACTTTCCTCCCTTCTTCAATATATTAGCAAACTCAAATTGGCCCCTTTGTGAAAACAGTTGCTGGTTAACTGACTTCCTTTTCCTTGTCCAAGTTACTCATTCACAGCCAATGAAATACAGTAGCACTCACCCCAATATTTAGTGTGCTGAAAACAGGGTCTAAAAGATGCCTAAGCATTTCCTTTTCTCTCATCCATTTGTCCTTTTCCTTTGAGCAGAAAAGCAAGGCCACCGCTGGCAGTGGAAAATACCCAGTGTGAAGAAGTGTTATGTTACAAGTTCCTCATAAGGAGATTGCTCTCAAATAAGTGATGTTGCATATTACATTTTTAAACATAAATTTTCCAGAAACTGCTATAGAAAGAATAGAAACATTGACTAAAAGGGTGAAGAGAGATTAAACCAAAGAGAAAATGATCAACGAGTGGACATTTTGGGAATACACTGTAGAGCATTCATTCATCCGGTGACCCTGTACTGAATGCCTGTATCTGTCAGGTGCTGTGCTGGGCTCTGGGTCTGAGCCTCAATTCTGCCCCTACTCACTGTGTGGGTGGGCTGAGTCATGTCCTCACTTCTCCCCCACTCTCCTCCTCTGCAACCTGAGGATTAAACCTAACTCACAACATTGTTGTGAAGACTAAATGACAAAACAGATATAAGAATGTTAGCATAGTGTCTGGCACATACTAGTTGCACAATAAATGACAGCAACTGTTACAGGATTTAGGTGGCTGAGGTGGTGCAAAGAGAATCTGCAAGAGCTGTGGGAGAGACAGGATGGTTTTAAGTGAAGCCAAGGGTAGAGTGTGAAAGAGGAGAGACTGTAGATAAAATTAATGTTTTTCTGGAAGCTTCATTAAGTGGGGCACATGTAAGAAGACAGAAAGTTCTGTAGACATGAAAGGTGGAGAATATTTGAGGAGAATTCTCTGTAGTGTAGCACACACAGAAAATGCTCAATAAAAGCTTAGTGAATGGATACTAAATGGATGTCATTTATGGGGAGAGTTCTTTAGGCTGAAGCTTCCCAAACCTGGCATCGCATCAGTATCATCTAAGGAGCATTTGAAAACACAGATGCCTAAGTCCCGCCCCTGAGCTACAGAGTAGACTCCTTGCAATAGGGTCTGGGGAGTAAAAATGAAATGTTCAAACTTCTCGGGTGATTTAGAGGCACAGCCAGATTTGTCAAAGGCTAACGACCTGTGAGAGGAAGGCAAGTTCCTAGTCTTGTATTTGGCAAAGAGGAAGACAAGGAGATAAAAGAAGGAAAATGGGATACAGTGAGGTTGTTTTCAGATGTATATCTGAAGAAGTCAGGGAAGCAACCACACAGTGGTAGAAGCGGGTTGCTGTTTATTCTTAATTCCAAGGCTGGTAAAATCCAAGGATTTTAGTGGCTTGAACTCTTCTCTGCAAACTGATTTAGGGGAACTGAGGATAGGGAAGGTGAGAGACGGAGAAAACAAGAATTTAAATGTGTTTTCAAATTTAGAAATAAAGACCAGCTCTATATAGCTGTGCCTCAGTGGATTATATCTCTAGTGGATTTATTGATATAAAAAGAATAGGAATTGAGGCCACATAATTGAAATAAAAATCTGCAGCCTAAACTGCATTAGTTTCTTGTCCAGAGCTCATCACGCCTGTCAGCAAGCTTATATTCATTGGCAATACCCTGTGCCGTTATAGCAGCATTGGGGAAGTCAGTAAAACCATAGCTGAGAGCTCATACTTTTCTCCCCATATTACTGTGATTCTCATGCTCAGCCACATGACTGCCCTTAAGATAACATTTGCTCTCACAAGTCTTACTAATTGTTTGCCAGAAGCATAAAATACTTCAAGTAGCCTTCTGTGGGGGAGATGGGGGAGATGACTTCGTGTTGGGACAAACCCTGGTCTGGCAGCAGCTCTTCCTCACAGGCGAGATCCTCCCTCCAGCTCTTCTCTAGCTGGACATGACCTGGCAACCTGAGCTCATGAAGCCTGGACTTCTCTTGGTCTCGTTTCTGATTTGTGGGAAAGAGGCCATTTTAATATTCATCTTCCCTAGTGGTGTTGAAGGGCCATTTTAATGGCAAGATTCTAGATTAACTGCCAAACAGGCACCATTCTCCCTCCCAAGTAGTTGCCTAAACTTTTGTTTCATTTTTAGGACAGTGACTGTAGAGTCTCTTCTTTAGTCTTTTACAAAATGTAGTTAATAAAGTTGTTCATCTCAAGCACCCTCCAAGCAAAAGCATCGTTTAGCCCTCTAGTGGCTCCCTTTGATGGGGAAGAGGAATAATATTTACCTAATAAAGAGCCTCACAATCTCTGCCATCATCCTCAGTTTTCTTGTTAGAGAAAATGCTTCGGCTTTGAAGAACCTCCTGTTTTCATGTGCGATTGTTTTCATGTGTAGAGCACAATGAGCTACAACAGAAATTGGAAAAGAAAGAGCGAGAGTGTGATGCCAAGACCCAAGAGAAAGAAGAGATGATGCAGACCTTAAATAAAATGAAAGAGAAACTTGAAAAGGAGACCACGGAGCACAAGCAAGTCAAGCAGCAGGTGGCGGACCTCACGGCACAGCTCCAGGAGCTCAGCAGGGTGGGTCTTCCGCTCAGCTCGTGGGCAGCTGCCAAGGCCTCCCTGACCCTGGGGCCCCTCTCCCTTAAGTAGACAACTTCTGACTGGGGGAATAAAATCTGAAATGGCTCTGGATTGATCACAACAGTTAGGAGACGCACTGCCTCTGCTATTGTGTAGGTCAGGCAGCAGAGGCTTGGGATGTGCGTTTTTAAATACTGCACAAATCTTCCACTGCGAGCTAAACGAACTCACGTTAGCTTCTTAAAATGAAAACTGATTTCATGAAAACCAAACTATAGGATGGTGCAAGAAATGAGAGAAATGCAGAGAAGAACTTGAAAGTTGCATACAAACGGTGACCCAGTAGAGTCCACAAAGGCCGTAGAAAGTCCATTTGACTTATGAGTCCTTTAGCTCTGCAGTCCCCAACCCTTGGGCCATGGACCAGTACCAGTCCGTGGCCTGTTAGGGACCAGGCCCCAGAGCTTTGCTGTCCCCCACCCTGACCATGGAAAAATTGTCTCCCATGAAACCGGTCCCTGGTGCCAAAAAGGTTGGGGACCACTGCTTTAACCCCATGTTCTCAGAAATGTGAATTTCTCTATAATACATATTTTAGGCAAAGTTTCAGACTCTAAAAATCATCCATGAGTTTACTTCTGCCATTGATCTTTTCTTTTCCTATTTTTATCTTTTCAGAGGGCCGTCTGTGCTTCAATCCCAGGTGGACCCTCACCTGGAGCCCCAGGGGGGCCCTTTCCTTCCTCTGTGCCTGGGTCTCTTCTTCCTCCCCCACCACCCCCACCTCTCCCAGGTGGAATGCTCCCTCCTCCTCCACCTCCCCCGCCCCCAGGGGGCCCTCCTCCTCCCCCTGGGCCTCCTCCCTTAGGGGGACTCCTGCCACCTCCTGGTGCTCCAGTGGGTCTGGCACTCAAGAAGAAAAACATTCCTCAGCCCACAAATGCCCTGAAATCCTTCAACTGGTCTAAGCTGCCAGAGGTAAGCCAGTTGTTCCAATTTTCCCTCTAATGGATAGAATTAACAGCTTATTGTGCTGTTGCTGAAAGGGAAAACAGCCCTGGCTATTAAATGATTTCATTTTCTAGTGTGGACTGAGGGTTCTCACTAGCTCTGATACTTAAATGATAAAGCTTCTGAAATAAATGACACATTGTTTGAAACCAGCTCACTTTCAGTATCTGGTAGACTGAAAAATTTGGAATAGTAGTACTTTTTAAGAATAGCAATGCCTGTTCTTTTTATATATAATATAAACCATAGCACTTATTAACTTGGTGTTTCTAGAACAAACTGGAAGGAACAGTGTGGACCGAAATTGATGATTCAAAAGTCTTCAAAATTCTAGATCTTGAAGACCTGGAAAGGACTTTCTCTGCCTACCAAAGACAGCAGGTAACAGCGTATGCACTCTAGATGCCAAAAAGTAAAAAAAAAAAAAAAAGTCATGTGTTGTGCATGATCCCTGGTCCATCACCATGACCGTGATCTCATAAGCATCTTAGTTCTATTCTAGGCTGTTTGGTCTACCCTGTGTATTCCTGCAAAGCAGCATGGTGTGCATGTCCACATGTATGTCCAGGTGTCTTTCAGTTGTGTGTGAACAGTTGAAGGTACATAAGCTCCTTGTTAAGGAGCTTCGTACCCTGGTATGTGTCCAAGACCTTGTTTCTGTTGGTATAAAGAGTTCTGTATGTTATCATCACTTGTGTTTAGTTAAAATGGGTCACCAGGAGAAAATATTAGTGGAAGAGTTAGATAACTTATATTGTCACCTCTTAGTGTTTGTTTACGAAGCCATTTTGGTTTCTGTGATCCTTAAAAAATATACATCAAATGGTTACTATCAGAAGCAGACTGCTTTTTGAAATAGATAGAACACTTAGAAGTATGGGGGTTGGTAAATGACTATAATTTGGCAGCTCCGTAGAACCTAGAGAGAAGTTTTAACTATATGTCATAAACACAGCAGACTCAGAAATGGGCTGTGAAGGCTGAGCGAGTGTGGAGGTGGCAATGAGACAAATAGAAGCTACTGAAGAGTGAGCAAAGCTATACCATAATTGTAGCAAGAACATGTGCTTGGTGCTTGCTGGCTGTCCATGTCGTGAGCATCACTATGTGAGCCCTGGTCACATCTGCCTGGTTCCTCTTGCTCCTCCAGAGGGCATCTTGACGGAGTCTCTTAAGGTTGGACCAGAAGAGATCACAAGGTGGCAGGTATGGAGAGTGTCAGAACAAAGAA
The DNA here is from genome assembly GCF_041146395.1 of Eulemur rufifrons. Lineage (NCBI taxonomy): Eukaryota > Metazoa > Chordata > Mammalia > Primates > Lemuridae > Eulemur > Eulemur rufifrons. The sequence goes on from NC_090984.1 coordinate 88,731,627, forward strand.
CGGTCAGAGTAGGATCCCCGGAAAGGGAAAAATTGAGCCCAGGAGTGTGAGAAGGATTCTTGAGGATGACTGGAGAACAGGAATGATGAAGAAAGCAGAATGTGTCTTAAACAGGAACACACAAATGCTGAACATCTTACAGGGGCTTTTTTGGGGCTTTACTGAGAGGCCCTTACCTTCCGGATGAATCATGTCCAGGGTGGAGCATCCTCAAACAAGCAGCAGACTTCCTAGTTGGCTCACTTGGCTTGGTTCCCAAGAAAAAATGTCTCAGAAAAGAAATGCTAAGCACCAAGAGAGAAGGTGGACTGAGGGTGGGGAGAAACAAAAGCTAATTTTTTTTCCAAAATGGTCTTTGATGTGTCTGAAATGGAGGGGGGTAATATTTCACCAGAATATTTCACTCTAAGAGAGGGAAAGTTTCTCTATGGAACTTTTTTTTTGGAAACAGGCTTTGTCTTGTCACCCAGGCTGGAGTACAGTGGCATGATCATAGCTCACTGCAACCTCAAACTCCTGGGCTCAAGCAGTCCTCCCACCTCAGCCTCCCAAAATGCTGGAATTACAGGCATGAATCACCACACCTGGCTGCAGTGCCTTTTATGCCAGTTTAATAAAGTACAAAATAGAGGTGGTTGCCTGCCATGGTGACATGAATCCTTAAAACAGGAGCCCTCTGCTGGGCCCTCACCCCATAAGTAAGAAGTCAAACTTGTGCAGTGTTGTACAGACCAAATAAAGGAAAATGAAGAAAAGAATACATGGCATTGTCCAATAGAAAGCTAGATGCCTTATCTTTCACTGGACAAACAAAGGGTGTGTTTAGAGTCCTCATTTGGCATGTGCCCTGACCAGACTAATTCCTGATTGGCTGCAACCTGCCTTTTCTCTCTGCTATCCCAGGATGGTGTCCCCTGGGCCTCGACATGAGTCATGGGACATTCTTAGCAGGTTCCCTAGCAATTCAGATAATAATCTTCTGAGCTGGGTACACATCCAGTACCATTTCAGTTTCAGTTGCTAATGCTGGTGCATGCTGGTTGCCTAAGATGAAGGTTTGGGAGCTTAGAAAAGTAAATTAAAGGAAGGGAAAGCATCAGTTACGCCAAATGATGCTATTCAAGTCCAAGCATGTGAGTTGCATTTATTATAAAGGCAGGTGGTTGAAAGACCTAAGTTTACAAGACTCATAATTAACTGGCTTTCGGCAGAAGGTGCAGAAGGATGCTGCCAAAATGCTCTGGGACAAATATGTGGACGGTTCTCGAGAGCTCTGGGAGACAAGACTGCAGGAAGCTTAGCGATTGGGTAATTGCCTCCTAGCAACCAACACTGTTTAAGTAATCAGTAGACATTCCAGTCAGGAGAGACCAGAACATTTCGGTTGTACTTAACACTAAGTAGACAGTAAGTAGAATCAGTTGTGACTATATTTTCAATAGCACTTTATGGAGAAAAATTTCAACATACCCGTTCAACTTGAGTAATTCAAGTGTATTTTCTTTTTGGTGCAAAACCTTGAGATGAGAATTTTTACAGCATAATATATTTTCTAAATGAGGATAATTTGAGCCATTTTATCAAATTTACTGAATGTTGAGAGAAAGAAAATCCAAAGATGTGGACATTCTAATTGGGTTATGTGGGGCAGAATGAAGGACACGGGATGCCTGTCATCTCATGATCAATGGAAACCTCAAAGATGTATGCATTTCACCTCAGTCATGACAATGCATTATATGATTCACCTGAACTCTCTTTTCTGCTCCCAAGTGAATACTGGGAACCTTTTTTTTTTTTCATAGTGTCCCCCTTTTTCCTCCCTCCAGAGTTAGGAAATGCTTGTCAATTTCATGTAGTAGGTACCCTACACAAAGTAAGATTCTGAAAAAAATCTCAGCAACGTCAGATCAGTATAATGTAGGTAAATACTAAAGAATGACTCTTAGGGGAAATGTACATACATACTCCATACACACATATAGGTACATATACATACTTGTATACATACATATATACTTGTGCACTTATACACACATAAACTATGGTCAATTTGAGAAATATTGTATCATTAAAATCAGAACAGATACTTATAGTGTCTGCTTTGTATATGAGGTACTTCAAAGGATGCAAATATATTAAACTTTTGCATAGGCCCACAAGGTAACTTATGGTATAAACACAGAGAGGAGAAAAATTTGTAAATAACCATAATATGGACTAAAAGATGATAATCAGTGTTAAGTATTCATTACATTCCTGGTGCTGAGTATGATATACACAGTTCCAATCTCTTCTACTCTAAGATTTAGTTCTCAAGGAGCTGTTATACTTCTTTTTTTTATTTAATGCTCACCCCCAACTCTATGAGGTACATATTATTCCTATTTTATAGGTAATAAAAATATGGCTTAGTGTGTATTTAGTGACTTACAAAGTAGCATAATCCTCAGTTTTACTTTGCTTTTACTCCATAGTTTTTTTTCATTATGAATGTCAGATTTTGTATAGGATTTTCTTTTAACTCCAGTTTTAAGAACAAGACCACTCCTATTCAGAATTTTTTTTCAGTGCAAATATCAAAGGTGTGCAGAGCTGATTATGTAGGCTTATGTGCCACATGAGATAGAATTTAATAGCATGCATTTATTCCCCTAACATTCCAAAAGTTCATTTGAAAGTCAATTCCTTGACTCCCAGGACCTCTTTTTCTCATTGAAACTACATTATACATGATTCCAGGGCAGCCACAAAAAATTTATTTTAATACATAATGTAGCACATTGCATACTAGTACTATTTCAGATACAATTAAGTAATATTCATCTCAGTTTTATGAGAAGTTTTTATCCTGAGATGCTATAAATTCATTTCTCCCTATCCATGCAGTTGAATAGAAGGGAAATTAACTAAAGGTACTACATTTACCTAAAGGAAGTCATGTCTCTGTAGCCACAAATTAACAGCTCACTGTCTCTTCCTTCCTCCTGGGCTTTGCCTAAGGACAGCCCTTCTTTCGGGATCCTATTATCAGCATTTTGTGTAATTTTTCAAAGCCTCTCTGTTCCAGAGTCCAACTTCCTTGCTAATATGTAATATATAAGACATTTTGGGGGTTCCATTTAGAGCATCCAGTGATATCTTCTGATTTTTTATAAATGGTCAAAGACTTTTCCTTTTCTATTCTTTTTATATTTTTCATTATTCTGTACATCTAATTTCCCCATTGAAAATTAGATGATTTAGGATATTTATTTCAATAATTTTGGTCCTTAACCATGGCACACGAAGGCAGAAGAGAAAATTGCAAATAGTGGTTTTCTTAGGACTAAAGTGTAGGTTCTATAACTAGGCTCCATGGTAAGAGTTAGTCAAATACAGGGTTTTATATAAATACAGTATATGGATTTTTCTGGAGAGAAATCCCTACCTTTTATCAGATTTACAAAGATATGTCAACCTCACAAAGATTAAGAACCATTCACGTAAGAGTTATCATTATCTATGAAGTGGTGAGTCATTGTTTGTTTCATTGTGGCACCCTATCTGTAGCAATGTATCAGCACTGCTTCCTGAAAATGCAAGTCCCAACTTTCTATTTCAAGCCCTAAGCCCTATACCAAAAATCATCTGGAAAAATCAGACTTCCTGTTAGGTGGAGCCATGTATAGATGATTCTAGAGTATTTGACCCAATCCGATTAGAAGTATCTTATGTTATTTCCTTCTTATTTTTGAGTAAATTAATTTAAGGTTTCAAAAAAAAATGCTAACTAACTTTGAAATAGGCCTGGAAGAATCGTTATTTCTAACATGCCGCATTCAATGAAACTCATAAGCTTTGAGATTTTATTTATAATGTGTCGATTAAAGGACCTTTAAAGAAGTGGAATCTTTAGGGTAACAATTAACCAAACTTTTGCTTGGCAGTCTTCATCCCGCCTCTGGAAAGATAAGATACATTACTTAGCTATTAACTGTTACACTTACTGCTTCTGCTGGTTACAGGTGGGAGCTCTTGCCCACCTGTTTTCTAGCTCAGCTGAAAGCGGAGCAAAAGGGGAATAGTGGACTTGAGCATCAGCTTGAAAGATAAAATTGTATTATTGTAGCTTCCAAGGATGGAGCTGATGAATATGTGTCAGGTACGGACAAAATGCTTTACATTCATTGTCACATTTAATCCTCACAATAATTATCCAATTGTTAACCCCCTTTACTCAGTCTCTCAGATGGAAACTAAGCCCCAAGCCACACAGGCCAGGAAATGGCCATTGCCTGAATCCATAGCTTTCTACACTAGAGGTCAGAAGTCTTAATTTCCTGACAGTGGGAACTTAAAATGTAGAATGAGTTGCCAGAGAACTTCATCAAAGTTTCATCTTTGAAGGCCAGTGAGAGCAGGATCTAAATTTAACTAGTGACTTTCTCTTTAAGAGAAAAAAATAGGTTAAGATGACCTCATGGAGTTCATTTCACTGTGGTCTTTTCTGCCCTTGAAAGGAAACTGTTTTACAGGAAGAGTCCTAAGGAGCTTCGGAGTAGAAAAATTGACAGTTATTATAGGGACAAAAGAAAACTAGGATATCAGAGGGACAGAAAGTTTTCTTGTAGTTATCGATGTATTTTTTTGAATGCCATTCTAGAAAAGCAACCCCTCCTTGTATGGGCAGAGCAAGGGGAAGACACATTCTGTTTCCCACTAGGAGAATTATGTGAAACAGCCTATCTGTGTGAAATTGACCTTGGCAGTGCTGCCGAGACCAATGAGACCTTGAGGAATCTGCCGAGCAAATGCTGGTTGTGCAAGCTGTTGGCCCAAAGCTGGGTTGTGTTTGCACACTGAAGTTTTATTCATTCCAGCATTGCAAAAATATGCAACCAAAGCTGTAACTTTCTCATAATGTGTCAATTACCTCTTCCTCTTTCCGTTTTCCACTCCAAGTCTTTTCTAAAGACTGTTTCCAGAAGAGGCCGTTGACCTTGTATGCTTGAACAGCCCTGAGGCAGTTGGGACAGGGCCACCAGTGACCACACACATGAACTTTTGGTTGTCTCTTCATCGCACATTCTGGGTTTTTTTCCTCCTACCTACCCATAGCACCTACAGGTGTTGTTTGGACCCTGCAGGGGTACTAAGGGTTAATATTACTGACTGCGGTTGTTCAGCTTGTTCTTAATCCTTTCTTATGACACAAAAAGACAGGAGATTATTTCTACCAAAGTGACATACTTTTCTTGTAGTACATAACAATGGAAATAGTTTCCTCAAGTTGATGGAATTATTGATATTCTACTTCAAGTAAAAATCGTCACATTGAGTAAATGGAACCAGTGGTCATCTCTCAAAGAACATTTGTTCCTTTCCCAGCTTGAGTCTTCCCGGGGTGTTTTAAACCCTATGCTTTTCTGAATATGATTTGCCACCATTGAAAACTGTGTACCACAAATGTCATCTTCCTCAACCCTGAATGCTTCGTACTGTGCTCTTACTTGTATCTTCTGCCAGACTTTCTCATCTTTATCAACTCTTGTTGATGATCTTAGGGGCATAAGTCATCTCTTACCCTGTATCACTGATTTCCTTGACTGCTCTGACTTGCCCTCATTTGTTGCTGTGATTTCTGAACTGCATGTATCTGATTTGCCTTTTCCATGCCTCTGCCATGGCTGTAGGATTTCTTTGTGAGCAATAACTCCAAGCAGGTAAGTGAGCTACTACCTAAACCTTGCTTAATATAACTCCTTGGCTCACTGTAAGCTTGAAATTTCTTGGTTATCCAGTTTTTTTGTTTTGTTTTGTTTTGTTTTTTTAGATAGTATAATGCAATGCCTAGGTAATTCCACATTGGATTTCAACTCTTAACTGAGAATCTAGAGATATGCCTAAAATTTCAGCACAGCAAGAGACAGGTGACATTTGATCACATGGTGCCTCATATTATAAATCTCATATTGCCTTTGTTTCCTAAACTGTTACACAGTTTCAGAGCTCTTTGGTTTCCTTACATTTTTAAAATGCCATAATATACTTTTTAATTGATCTTGACTGCTAATAAAATCAAACTTGCTGTTTATCAGATTAGTCTGTGTTTTCACCTTGAACTTTTTATTATTAATTCCTCTGATACCCAGCTTACTCAAACAGTATTTTATATATGATTGTTTAATGGCTGTCCCAGCATAAATTATAACTGGCCATCAATGCTTGTGGATTTCTGTGTAGCAACACAATATGCAAATAGTGTTTTATTGTTAATTCAGATAAACAAACTAATGCCTTGGAGTGCCCCCTCCTCACTGTCCATCAGGCTCCAGGGTAATGAAAGGTACCGTCTGGACTTGGGAGCTTCCTATTGCACACGAAGACGTTTGGGAGCTTTTATTGTTTAGCTTTTTTGAGTGCTCGGGATGCAAATGGTTCTAGGGTGAATGAGCCCTGCAAATGGCTAGACCTGCCATGGCAAGCCTCAGCTGAGCTTGATTCATAGTGACAGGTCTTCTCTCTACAATCCATAGGAATTTGGGGGACAAAAGGAGGGCACCACTCACTGATAATTATGCACGCTTACTATCTTCAACTTAGAAGCACTTTGTTCTTTCAAATAATGCTTTTTCAAACGTGGGTGGTCAGCTTTTCTTACTGTTTCCCATTGCCAACTAGATTGTAGCCTTTGTTTCAGTTCCACCACCTCCCTGCACTCCCCACCTCCCCATCTCAGCTTCGCCTGTGTGTGTATGTGTAGAGTGTGTATATATGTGTGTGTGTGTGAACAGAGAATGTAAAGGAAAAGTGTATGTATGAAGTCTGAATGTCACTGCTGGACTTTGATGGATGTCTCTCGTGCTCTTTACAGAAAGAAGCAGATGCCATTGATGACACACTGAGTTCCAAACTTAAAGTCAAAGAGCTTTCGGTGATTGATGGTCGGAGAGCTCAGAATTGCAACATCCTTCTCTCGAGGTATTGTAGATGTTGAATAAACATTTCTAGTAGGACCAGTGTTTCTAGTATGTGGCTCAAAACCACATGTTTGTAATTTTGTTTTAATTGTACCCTGCTGAGGTACAGTTCTTTGGATTCCCTTCTGTTAAAATGAGAACTCTTGGTGCTGACTTTTCCTAGTGGAATATATCAGAGCTTGATGCATACTTTCTTAGAGTTTAATTTCCACAGACAGAACATCCTAAGTCAATCTCTTCTTCCCAGAAGGCCTATAAAGTGAACTTGACTTTTATTTACAGTTCTTGGCCTTCGAGATATGCTGGTTGTTGAGTAGCATTGTCACAGAATCAGGACCAAGATGAAAACTCTTTGTTTTACTTTGCTTTCTAATGTCACCTTTTTATATTTTAAGATTCTATGATTTCATGATCTTTTTGAGCATTTTTATGGCTAAAAGGACATGTAAATCTCAAATCTCAGTGAAATGCTAATTTATTCAGTTTAGCCCTATTCAGAAATCTTTCTCATAATTAGTGAACTATCACAGCCTTGGAACTTGAAAAGAAAAAAGGAAACCTGGGAGCCTGGAATCTGATTGCAGCTTCAGGCAGTATTGTCAGGTCATTCTAGCCATTTTAAATCTTTTCTGTATCTAGTTTCTTCTTTTTTCTAAAAGGTTTTTTCACATTAGGCAAAGACACCTAATGCTTATGAGGTGAATGAAGATGTAAAGAATCTTGAATGTTGGGGCTTTAAAGATAAGTTGCATTCTTGAAGGAGTGTCACATCTGCATTGGTGCCGGTATACGGTGACTTCTCTTTCAGGGAGAGTGAAGAGGGAGAGTAGTAGTCCTTATTATTTAGTTGGTCTTAGAACGAATTTCTTTTAACACAGAGCTGCTGCTTCGTTTTCGTTGTAGAATCTGATTTTTAGCCAGATATATATTACTTTAGGGAGCAAATGTTTCTATTAGTGAAAGAGAAATTGAACCTTGGTGAAATCCCTGAATTTCAATGCAACTTGTAAGGTAATATGAACCATCCTGTTAGCATTTCATTTCTGCCTCTGGCTAAAAGCTATGTAAATGGCCAAACCCTGTATTTATTCTGACTTTTGCTCCATGAACCACGCTCAGGTTAGATAAAATATCTATCTGCCTTAGGAAGATACCATTGAAAATAATTTCAAGGTCTACTTATTTTTCTTCTACAGTAGTCCCCCTTATCTGTGGTTTTGCTTTCCAAGGTTTCAGTTACCTATGGTATAGTACAATAGGATATTTTGAGAGAGAGAGACCCTGTATTCACATAACTTCTATTATAGTATATTGTTACAATTGCTCTGTTTTTTTACTATTGTTGTTAATCTCTCACTGTGCCTAATTTATAAATTAAACTTTGTCATAGGTATGTATAATATGTATAGGAAAAAACATGGTACTGTATAAATAGGGTACAGTACTATCCACAGTTTCAAGCATCCACTGGGGGTCTTGGAATGTACCCCCCAGACAAGGGGGGGACTACTGTACAGTGTATACAATGTGTTTTGTTACCTTTTTACAAATAATATTCTTAATACCAAAGTTAAATGAAGATTTGCGGAAAGTTGTGGATTTTCTTTAAATCTTAGATTTTCTCCCTATATTTTCTGTTCGTGCAGTCCAAATGAACACTTTAAAACACCTTGACAAACGGAGCTATCGTTCTGAATTTCTGTAGTGTCGAAATGCTTATTGGGTAAAAACCGTGACCTAGTTCCTCATAGACAGATTGTTTAGTACTAAATGCCAACCGGGGTAATTACACTAGTTGTAGATAAGGTTACAACTCTTTCTGGCAAATTTCCCATCCCGTTATTGAATTATTACATATTTGTGGGATGTAATTCCCTGTTTCCTCAAAAGTGTCAGAGCCTAAGGTGACTTAGAACTTTAATGTGTCTAAACTCTCTTTAGAAGACAGTTTTAAGAACTGGCCTCATACCTGTTAGATTATCTATTAAAATCCAACTTAATGAATAAATGTTATTATACAGTGAGCACAAAGAAAAAGTGTGTTGTGTGTAACAAAGTGATTTTGAGTCCCAGTTGACCTTTTGGTATTTGGCCTTATTGATCAGGTTCTAAAACCTTCTCTTCCACAGAGGATTCAGTACCACATCCTTTTCTGCTCAGTGATAAGTTTTATTCTTTCTTCAGGAATATGCAGACTGACATTTTAAATGGGTTATAGTAAAAGTGCAAGAAATTAAGCAGATTTAATTTCAATTTGTATTTTATTCAGTTTTTTAACCAGTTAGCAGTTTACCTTTCATTCTCCCTTTTTCACTGCCAATTCATTACTATGCACAAAAGGAGCTAGGGGCTTAAAGGAGGGGAAAGATATATGAAAGTGTGTTTGATACTTTTTTCTTAGACAGTCACCACTTTAGAGCATTAATTTGCCTGGCACTGGGCTGAGTGCCATAGGACATACTAAAACTTAATAGCTAGGCATGGTGGCACAATCCTATAATCCCAGCACTTTGAGAGGCTGAGGCAGGAGTATTGCTTGAGCCCAGGAGTTCAAGACCAGCCTGGGCAACGTTGCAAGACCTCATCTCAAAAAAAATAAAATAAAATAAAATAACAAAACTTAAGATGGTGTTGCTGGTATTGAAAGATCATGGCTATTAGAGAAGAAAAATGGCACACGTGTGAAGACTTGTGACCAATACAGGGCTTACACTGGTCTGGCTGGAAGGACACAGGGAGCTCAGCCATGTGAGAGAGGGGTACCACCAGGGTTTACCAGAGAAAGTGGGCCTCAAAGTGCAAGAACTGTCACATGAATTACATGGACAGAGGGGATGGGGAAGTTAGTTTCAAGGATGCAGCAGCAGCAGCAGCAAAGACACAAGAGGGGTCTAAGCATAGCTGATAAAGAGAGCCCTGTGATCACAGCAGGGAATTACTGATTAGGTTGAATGAAGCCAGGCAGGAGAGCCTGAGATTCACTCATACTAGTTATATTGTGTTGGTTGTGCCTTTATAAGGGCAGCCCAGGGTCAAGTCATAACCTCCTCATCTATAAAATGGAGATCATGAAAGTAGTAGCCTTGCAGTGGGCTTGTAAGAATTTGTCTTCGTATGTGTAAAGCCCCTGGCAGGGTGCCTGCATGTGCTAGCTGTTCGGTTAATGCCTGTTTATATATCCATGGGATCAGGAATCTGGGCAATTTGTTAAGGAGGAGAACAGTGTGTGGCTTTTTTAAATAAGGTTTTGAGTTTGGTCTCCCAGGGGTTTGCAGGACAGGTTGGAAGGGGTAGAAAGCTGGACTCCTAGCCATCAGATAGGAGTGTCTTTCTATTGTCCAGGTGAGACCCAATGAGAGACAGCTTTGAAAGAGATGAAGAAACCTTTGGTAGTACTTGAAGACTGATTTTGTGCTTGGGGACAACGAATAGGAATGTTTCAAAGATGACGTCAGGATTTCCTACCTTTCCATACTTACTGTCTTTCTTCTTTTCTGCTTGTTTCATTCCCAAAGGTTGGCAAACCTCTCTATTACTTATCTTGCTGACGAGGGATTTATTTACCAGCAATGTTGTCATTACACCATGATGAAAGTAGTCCACCATGATGAAAGCCTATGGTGTATTCCATGGGCTGTATTATAATGAGCGCTTGTGTCCACAGTACTGGTTATGCCTTAAAGCTCTCCCTCACATTATTCAAATGTTAGGAGGCCCTTTGGTCGGGGGCACCTGCCACAGCTTTGTGTGGAGCCAACCAGGCAGTTGGAAAGAGGCAACACAGGAGACGCAGCTCACCTCATGCCTGAGTGAGTGGGGTGTTCACAGCGTGAGGCCTGGAAGGTGTGAGTTTGAATGGGGAGCTCCAGGGCACCAGGGACTGTGCCTCTCACAAATTTCAGAAGAGTACAGAATGGACATTATGTACCTTAGAATGAGAATTCATTCCTTAAGCCCTCAGCAGAGTAAGCAACTTTTCTACACATGTATATGGATGATGTAGCAATTTAAAATTCATTGCTTTATTTCCTAAAACAGACCCTCTTCCCTCCAAAAAAAGAAGAGAAAAAGAAACTTGGAAACAGATTTATATTGCAAAATGAACCCACCTAAGACACAGTTTTATGAAGTGTTCTACCATTCTTTTTTTTCCAGATGCTCACTTAACATGGCAGCCTGGGTGTAGTAAACCACAAAAAGCTACTTTAAAGTGGGGGGATTTGGCTTAAATCCACTGAAGCAGAGCTAAGGCTGATCTAGCCATCCATCCCTAACTTATTTTAATTACATCTGGATGTTCCAATTCTCTTGGCAAATTGTTGAAATATTTGAGTAGAGCAAGGTAGAGTTAAATACTGTTTTAAGATGGCTGGTTTGCTTCCTGCCTTGTAAAGAAAGTTGGAGTGGATGTCTCAAAAGTTGCCACCCTCCAGCACGCCAGAACACTGCCAAGCTTTAAAAGCAATTAAAAGGCTAGAATTGGTAGAGTCCTTAAATTACAGAGATTAGAGACTCATTCTGTGGATGACAGATGATACTAAGAACTCTGCAACCTATAGAACTGTCCCCGAGGGCGGGTACCCTTCTCCTCTTTCCCCCAAGGTAGGGTTTCTTTGTCTGATCCAGCAGGCCACGTGCATGGCTTTACGTTGACAGGTAGATTTTCTTAAGTACTATCCATTAAAGTCTCAAGTCTCTTTGTGGGCCACATTAAGAGAAACCAAAATTGTTGTGAATTAGAGCTAGTGTTTAGTCCAGACAGCCTCTGGGGGTTGAAAAGCATAAATATATACAATTTCAAAAGCAAGAAGTTCTGCAGTCCATATGGGGAGCTAATGAAATGCAAATCTGATACTTCAAGTGTTGTTCTCACTCTGATTTTCAACTCCTTTTCTTTTAAATGCAAAACAGAAGGACTCAGTAGAACTATGCCATAAAATGGTTTCTTCAGCTCGGTGTGAAAAGGACACAGAACTAATTTATTTTTTTTCTTATAAGCGGAGCTCTTTTCGTGATAACTCTAGATGTTTCCACAGCCAGTTGGTTTTCATTAGTGGCAGTTTCAGCCATCCTGCTTGTTACCGTTCCTTGGCTTTGCACGGCCGCTCAATGGTGTTTGCTCTTAAATTGACTCGAACCTTTCAGTGTCCTGGAATCTTGGGCTACCTATGGCCTGTGCAGTTGAGACCTTGATACTGTGATACAGTTTTCTCCCTATTGTATACTTTATCCATGCCAACTTAGCTAAACTGTTCTAAAGTGTGGGGATTTCCTATCATGATGTTATGGTGAACAAACGTGTTTATGATTGTCAGGCAGTGATTGTCCCAAGAATGACTAAAACCATCTGGAAAAGTCTGCCAGGACCAAGGTTGCAATATACTGCACAGGGGTTATGATGGTACCACGACACAGACGAGGTGATAGAACAGGTCTTATTTGTTAACACGGACAATCTGGCACTTTGCCCAGAATGCTATATTTGGATTTGAGGACATGAAATAGAAGACAATGCTATTTGTACGACAGGATTCCCAAATTTGTTCCTTCTCTTTCTTACTGGCACATGAAACATCATTCAGTTCAAATAGCAGTGTGGATGGTTTTAACAAAATCATGTCCAAAATCTGGAGACAAGGACAAGCCAGAGGCGTGCACAGTGGGGTGTGGCTCATCCAGCTTTCCTGGGAGGTCCTGTCCTCTTTCTGCTGCCTTCTCGTCCACACTTCCACCCAGTCAGCCCTCACAGCTGTCTGTGAGACTGTGGGTGAGCATGTGCCTTACATACCTTTATGTCTTAAGTGTTTCAGTTGATCACCTGATTCTCCCAAAGATTATAATCCCCTTTAAAATAAGGACCACATCTTCTAATTCCTTTTTAATACTCCCAGGCTTGGTGGGGGGTCATATACAGAAAGGAAACCCGGATGAAATAATGGGTATGAGAGTGCTTTGGGAAGTGTTCACAGTAACCCTATTAAGCACTGTTTAGTTATCTCTTAGCTAGGTGTGAATATTAAGGTTATGAAAGGACTGCTACTTTTTCTTCTGGTATATAAAGGCTGCCCTGTAGGGTATACATAGTTTATTGAGCCCTTTCTATGGGCAGGAGCTATTCTAAGCACTTTCGGTGCATTAATTTACTTAATCCTCACGCGTGCACAAACACAAAAAAAATCCATTTTGAGGGTTGTAGTTATTATTTTATTAACTATTTTACAGTTGAGGAAACTGAGTCTTAATAAAAAGCTTTTTACGGTCACACTGACCACAAAGTGTCAGAGCCAGGACTGGGGCCCAACCTGTCTGATACCAAAGCCCCTACCTTTAAAAGTTGCATGTGCCATGTGTACATGTTGCTCTATATTTGTGTGTTTATGTCTTTATCTTCCAGTCCTAAATATGATTCTTCTTGAATAGCATACACTAAAAGAACAGATCAAATGATGTTAATATGTAACATTAGTGGTAGGTTGTAAGGAAGTAAGATTTTAAAAATAAATGTGAGTCTAATGCTTACAAATAGAACAAAGAAATGATTCTATTGTCACAGCTAATAATCTGATTAAGATTTTTTGTCCTGCTTAAAACTCTTGTTACACCTAATAAAAGCCCATTTTTACAAGTATGTTTTAATTTCATGGCTCATGTAATATTTTATAGTCAACACTTTGTTCTGACTTAAGACAAATTTCTAATTAAATTAGTAAATCATTTAAGTTATTGGTAGACAGAGAAACAAAAAAACAGATTTGTGTTTTAGCTTAAATCCTTCCCCATGAAATACTAACCAGATAAGCAATATTTATAAAAATAGTCTGGGATTAGCAATCAAGTCTTGGGTTTGTGGCTGCTGGCTGCTGTTAGTTTGACCTTTGGCAGATCACTTGGCCATTCTGAGCCTCAGTTTTTCCATCTATTTAAAAAAAAAAATGACCATTACAGTTATTTTGAGAATCAAATAAAATAATATATGTGGAAAACCTCTCAACTGTGAAGTGCTTCTATTAATTGTTGTTCAACTTTTAAACAATAACATATGGTTTCTAACCTTCTCAAAATCCATTTTTTACCTTACAGCAAACTTTAAACATGCCTGACATTAAACAGGTCAGAAATTGAGTTCTGTCCTCTCACCTGCAATTCATGGACACTATATATAAAAGAAAACAGTTGTGTGTGAGTGTTTCCCCTACTTCTAATCTTCCAATCCCTTGCTTAAGGAAACTAAACCATAGAACATAGCAGCTTTGTTCTCTGTGTCAGCAGAGCATTACAAAGCCCTGAAAGAATGTTAAAGCAGTTTCAAAATCCTATTTTTACGTGCAGTATTGTCAAGAAATAAGCTTTCCCTGAGAGATTTTGAGAAAAACAGTACTTGAAAGTCAGCAGCTGAAGTAGCAAAATGAATTATCTCGTGATAAATTTTAGTACTCAAACCAGTACTATTAACCGCCAAATAAAATATTCTTTCTCCAGGTTGAAATTATCCAATGATGAAATCAAACGGGCAATTCTTACAATGGATGAACAAGAAGATCTGCCGAAGGACATGTTGGAACAGGTGAGCTGCCAGACATGTCTCAGAGTGTAAGTGACAACTGACTTCAACGGGGAGTGGGATATTGAGAAAACCCGGTTGTTGCTAGATAATTTCCTCATCTCTGAAGTGAGGAGGTTGAATCAAGCTTCCAAGCAGCTCTGTTGGGAGACTTTACGACTGTATTCTCTCACTGTTCCCCAAAATGTTGAGTAAAAAGGCAGTTAATGAGTTTGTCAAATGCTTGAGACCCATAATGCTAGGTTTTGTCCTTTAAGCTACAATTAAGTAATTATGCCTTAATAAATCACATACATCTAGTGTTAGGAGAAAACCTCTATTTCTCAGGAATATTGAGAATCTCACTAGCACTGTGAGATCACACATGGCACTACATAAACTGATTGAGTACTAAATTCTCCATACAATTTGTGTCTTCGTCTTGGTTTACCATTCCCACAACCACAAAAGCCACCATTAAACCCCCAGCACTATCATCTGATTCTAAATACATGTATATGTCATAAGGTGGGTTGTAAATTTCTTGGGGCTAAGTAGCGTCTCTGTATGTTGCACGGCCCCAATTTGTGTCATAAATGGCAGCAGGTATGGGATTTACGGCAGTCGATACTCATTTTTGTCCATGGCATTTGAATGTAGTTTTCCTTGGCCACGGCCAAGCAGCCAGTCTACTCTCGACGCAGTATTTCTATAGCATTTCTGTCCAGGCACTCTAACCACGTCATGTGTTGCTCAGCAGCTTTGTTCACCTGTCCCCCAGATGACAATGTTGTTGAATTAGCACATGTTCCAGGGATTATCACCTATCTCTGCTCCCTGCCCCTTGGTCTGGCCTAAATTTTTCTGTGCCTTGTGATGTTAGTCTCAGAATATTCTAGACAATTCCCTCTTTCTGTCTCATCATCCTCAGGATGGGATCATTTTGAGTGATTTTGGTTCAGAGGTCCACGTTTGTTAGAGCCAGGTCCACTTAAGGCCAACATGGGCATTAGCAACCACGATTCCAGGCTGCACCTGAGGTCTTATCTGTAGGTATGCTCAGCTCCCAGGGCAGAGGAGAAGGGTATTTTGTGCTAACGCTGATCCTGCATGTCGAGGCTGCTCTGGGTGGAGTGCCTGTCTGTCTGCGTGTGCATTTTTTATGGTTCTCACTGATATCCTCGAGGGTCTCAGACATAAAATAGGAGTGATGTGTGCAGCATCACCCCCTAAATGGATCTGTCCCTCCCTGCAACCTCTACTGCTGGAATTGTTCCAGATAAAAATCCCTCACACTTAGCAGTGGAAAAACTTTCCATACTGTCCTTTAAAGGTTTGATTTAATTATCAAAATAGTTAATGGCTGTTCTCAAGTCTCTTAGGCTGCTCCAAGTACGACTGGTTTAGAAGTATTGCCTAAATCTGAAATTCATTTTGTAGAGCGTTCTCTAGCTCCTCCACTCATCTTCCTCCCGCACTGTGTACCAGTCAACACAGTCTCTGCCCTGGGAGAGTAGAGCCGCTCCCTCGGCCCCTTCCTCGCTCCCAGGTAACCCTGCATTCAAGTCACCTGCATCCGATGTTGCTAACCCAGAGTGGAGAACTATGTGCAAAGCTGCTTTGGTCCTTCTGCCTTAAGCCCCTAACAACAAGGTTGTATGTTTAAAATTCCACAAGATCTGTTTACTGTGAAATTGTGTCCAGCAAAATTCCTCCTTGAGGGAAAGGATTTCAAAATCTTGCCAAAAGGGCTTGCAGTGCAAATAGAATGTACTTCAAATAAATACAAGAAAGAAAACCAGTCTACTGAAGCAGAATCTGGCCAAGTAGGATATTTTTTGACCTGGCCTTTCCTGATAATTCTGCGTGTGTCTTGCTCTCTGATCACATCCCACACTCTTTCTTTTCCTCCTTATTTTACCATTCGTTCTCTGCTTCCTTTTCCTCCATACAACACTATTCCCAGACTAGTGTTGATGCCAGCACCCCCTTGCTCCTATTTATGGTCTGCATTTGGGCCACAGTCATTCCTTCCTCTCCTGCTGCTTATAGCTGCTGGGCTCAGATCTCAGATGAGATCTAGAATACATATCTTCCTCCTATTCCCAGGTGTTTGCCTAATTCTCCATTCCTCTCTTAAAACTGTCCACACACAGTCCATCACACAATTGTCCTGAGGGTGGACTGAGACTTTAACATGTGCTCTTGTAAGTAACAAAAGAGATGCAGTGACTGTGTTACCCTGAACAGGGGCTGGTGGACTCAGCACAGCTAGCCAATGTTCATGGAAGCCTGTACGCACTCCCCTCCTCTTCATGCTTGTCCAGTCTGTCTTCCTTACCTCCCTAGAGCTGTTCTCACCACGGGCATTCCCAGTTTCCTTGTTGCCAAAGCCAGGGAGCACCTTGTGGTCCTCATCTTTCCTGGCTTCCTGGTGGTGTGTGGCCACTTGCTCCATGATGAAACTCTTTCTCCCTGGGCCCTGGGGTGCCATGTAGGACTCTCTGACTGTACCTCGGTGGCTTCCTTTGAAGGCTTCTCCTGTTCTTGTCCTTGTCCCTTGAATACTGGTTCTTCCCAGCTCTGCTCTTTTTCTCTTAGTGGTTCCTCTGCTTAGTTCACTCACATCCATGCCTTTGGTGACATACCTGTTACAACCAACACCAATGCTTCATCTTCTAAACAGATCTCCTTAGGCTTTCAGACTCATTTGTCCAACTGCCTGCTAGAAATCACTGCTTGGCTCTCTTGAGAGTATTTGAAACATTAAAGTCACCTTTTTCTCCAAACCCCACCTATAACCTTTTCCTCTTGGGCTCCCTGTTACATTCGTGTACATTGTTGGCTAAGCCAGAATCACGAGAGCCTCATCTTTGTCTCTTCCTTCCTCAAAGACCAAAGTCCATGCATCAAGTCAGGCCTGTTCCATTTAAACCTCCTTGATAGCTCTAGAATCAGTCCACTGTCCCTACCCAATCCAGGCCACCCTCATCTCTCACCTGAGTCATTGCATCAACCATGTAGTCATGACCCCTAACATTTTTAATCTCTTCTTTCTCCATTTTTGTAAGGCACAGTGATTTTTTTTTAATGCAAACACCTTCCCCTGCATAACATTGTTCACGTACATCCGAGTGCTCCCAAAATAAAGACTGAACTTCTTATAATTCCACTGCTACCCCCTGCCCTTGCCTACCCCTCCCACTGCCATTCCCACCACTCTTTCACCCGCATAAATGCTGGGGTGCCCATTCCAGACCCCCCGGCATGTGATATGCCCACTGCCTAGAACATATATCCAGCCTCACACCACTTTCCTGTAATTCCTCACACCTCCTTCCCTATAATTCTGTTTCTTTTCTCTGTTGGTGGCACCCAGAGTAATTAATTGCCTTTTCTGAGGTCCCTTGGTAAAATCCAACAAACATTTGAAACCTAATAAATGGACTACTCAATTCCAGGGGTATCTAGAAAATGGTATGCATGCACAGGCCTGTGCATACACATATACATGTGTGTATCTAGAAATCAGACACATACAAAAATACTTTTTCAACTTTAAATATTGTTGCTATTTTATCTCATATCTATGCTCATTTTTCCCTCCAAAATAAAATAAGGAATCAAAAACATCAAATCCCACTGTGTTCCTCTCATCCAACTCTACGCAGAGCAAAAAAGTAGATGGAATTAGATAAGACAGAAAAATAAGAAAATTGAATGGAAAATACAGATGGAATTATCGATTCCAGTGTGATGTAACAGAAAAAAGCATACAGCTGGAAGTCAAGAGACCTAGGTTCTATTTCTAATGATTACACAAATTTTTGTTGTGATCTTGGGTGAGTTGCTTGATCTCCCAGGACCCTAGTTGTAAGATCTTCTAATGAGAGATTGAATCACTGAGGTCCTTCTGATCATCTATGCAAGGGGTCGTGGTAGAGAGCTTCCACAAGTCTGATTGGAGAGGCCATAGAGAACAGAAAGGTGCCAGGAGTGAAGCTTATGCCAATTTAACTACTTTCAAGTAAAAATGGAAAGATTTAATAATTTCTATTGTATCTTGACCTGTGAACAGAACTTATAAACAAAAGTTAAAATTTCATCTTGGGACAAAGGAACTAGAAGGGTGAAAAATTACTGCAGCTATTTAAGTTATAAACCTCAGTTTTAATATTTGTGTGTACTTTTTAGCTTTTGAAATTTGTTCCTGAAAAAAGTGACATTGACCTGTTGGAAGAACATAAACACGAACTGGATCGGATGGCCAAGGCTGATAGATTCCTTTTTGAGATGAGCCGGTAGGTTTGAAGATGTTTCAAATGTAAAGATGCCCTTACCTTTCCAAGTGTCGTGACTTACAATTTTCTATTCATGTTACATTGTCTGGGCCAGTTAACCTGGCTTAACTTGATCTTCTCGAATCTGAGTTGGGTAGAATTTGATTGTTTTTCTTTAAGTGAGTTCTTGCCTGTGAGTGAGCCAGGGTCAGGGTGTCTTCACAACCATTTCTATTTCTGGGCCTTTTAGGCTGATGTGCTTTGGCCTAATCAAGTCAGACCTTTTCCTAGTTCTGGTCAGTGCCATTTTTCTCTCCACTTTGATTTCTTGGGATACTATCTCATGCTTCCTAGTAGCTCAGCATCTCAAGGTGGTTGTAAAATGGAAGGAAAAAAAATAAGGTCAGACTTTGGCAATGTCAGCACAAGCCCACACAACAGAAAAGCCAAGGTCTGGACGGCAAACCATGACATGTGCAGACATCAGTAATCAATCGAGACACTCTTCCCACGCAGCCTTGGCAGGCTGGCTGGACCCTCCTCCAGAAAGCCCCAAGGCAGCCACTGCTTCATAATTGGGTTTGGCATGTGAGCGAGTCTGTCTGCCAGCCCAGGCCTCTCAGATTGACTCCGAGTTAGAGAGGGACCAGTGGTCCCGGAACTCTCAGTCTGGCTCAGGGCACAGCTCTTGCCTGAGGGAGCAGAGAGGTTCTAACCCAAGGAAAAGGGAGGTTTGGGGGCAGGAGTGAGGAGAGGACGGTATGGGGAGAGGATGCTAGAGACAAGTTTTTACTTCAGAAGGTAAAAGTGGCAAGTGAAGAAACTTGGGAGAAGTGTAGGAAACTGTCATTCATTTGCAGTAGGATGGGGCATCTTTCCATTTTCACTCCGTTTTCTCTCTTCTGTGTCCAAAAGAGCTTCTGGGACTCTGAGGGAGGGGGGGAGGCCTTTAGCCAGCAGCAGCCAGCTCCCACTTTCTGTGAGCAGTTGCCTCATTTGATTGGAGCCAAGGACTGTACTGCAGTGGCCCAGATGCCCACTGTAGGACAGACCGAAATGGGCTCTCCAGGCAAAGTTGGCCACGTGCCCTGTGTGCCCATTGGTGAGCAGAACTGTTGTGTGCATGTGTGCTGGGGAGGCACTCCAAGGGACCTGCGCCTCCGTGGCTAGTAAGTGAACGTAGGCATATTAAGTGAATGTTAATTAGTCCATGCTTGCTCCTACAGAATTAATCATTATCAGCAAAGATTGCAATCGCTGTACTTCAAAAAGAAGTTTGCGGAGCGCGTGGCGGAAGTGAAACCTAAAGTGGAAGGTAAAGTCAAGCTGCTTAGATTGGAAATGATTTTTGTCAGTAGTACCCATTTACAAGTGCAATCCAAGTGCATACAGTAAACAGGATCGCTTTGGAGATCTGCTTGAAATCTTTTGAAATTCTGATGGATGATTAAGGTCAGCGCTTGGTGCACTGGCCTGGCCTGGGCTCTGGGCTCACAGCACGCTTCCTGGTTTCCTCTGCAGGGCTGGGCTTTTGGTGAGAAATTAATTTGTCTGCTGCTAGCATCAAACCTGTAATTAGCTTTCTTACAACAGGGCCTTAGTAGATTTTTTTCAAGGGAAGAGTTGAAGCTGTTAAGTTTTTAAATGTTTGCGATGGAGAGCAGAGCCACAGGACACAGGCTGGATTCGGGAGTGTGCTTGAGTGCCAATCCCTGCTGTGACTCCTGCAAACTATAGTGTAACAAATCTGACCAGTTTCCTATCAGTGGAATTGATCAGTAATCCTGTTGATCTGACTCACACCAGGCAAGTAAGTGTCTACAAAGAAAGTTTGGAAATGGAGTCACTATTTTATGTACTTCTCAATGTTTGAGGTTGGCAAGTTAGCCAAGGATTCTCCTGAGAAAGGGCAGGACTTTGTGCCTGTCTGTGGGTATCGGTAACAACTTTATCTGCTTCCCCATCCTCTTGCTTCTGGTTTAAGCGTTTTGAAAGTGCTCCCTGGAAGTCTAATAATCCAGTCTTACATCTTCAATGTCTGTTATTAGGTATGTGGATTTAGGATGGGTATCACTGAAAAGTCTTGGTTGTAATACTTGTGTTTTTATGTTTGGTTTTGAAGCAATTCGTTCTGGCTCAGAAGAGGTGTTTAGGAGTGCCGCCCTCAAGCAGTTGCTAGAGGTGGTTTTGGCATTTGGAAACTATATGAATAAAGGCCAAAGAGGGAATGCATATGGATTCAAGATCTCCAGCCTAAATAAGATAGCTGACACAAAATCCAGTATTGACAAGTAAGTATGGTGGGGGTCCAGGCACTTAGGTCAGGGCTCAGATTTGTCCCCTTCTGGTCCATGACACTGCAGTCTTCAGTCTGAACTTCTTTCTCACTTCTCTCTTCCCTTCTCTTGACTCTTCTCTAACCTCTCCCAAGTTCCTGTCGGACCAATTGTCCTTCATCCATCTTTGGTCCACAGGGACATCATCTATTCCAAGGGTTTTGTTTTTTAGTCCTGCCTTTAAAAAAAAAAAAAACAATTTTTTTTTGATAAACCTTTTATTATAATGTACTCAAAAGAAGTCACTAATCATAAATGTAAGGCTTGATGAATTTCCACAAATTGAACACACCTGAATGAATTAAAAGCACCCAGATCAAGAAACAAAACATAACCAGTGCCCTGGAAGTCTCCTCACAACCCCTCCCAGCCACTCCTCCTCTACAGAAAACTGTGTCCCAGAGAAAAGAAAAAAACTGACAGTCAATGCTGGACTGTGAAACTTATTGGGTTTTTAGGTTGTGTTTTCCTTTATACATTGGAGCCAACAGCTATAGCAAAAAATACTATGATGTATAAATAAATGCATTTTGGCTCTTAGTATTCAGCTGCTCATCCCTCGACTCATTAAAATGCTTCCTAGAAAGTGTACAACACTGCATTTTAGGTGAACAGATTCTCATTAGAGACACTGAGATGTGAAAACGCTCTTGTTTCATTAACAGGTAGGGTCATTAGGCATATTAACTCTGGTGTCCCTGAGATCTTTGTTTCTGTGAGGTTCTCACTGACTTCAAAGGGACTTGCACAATTGTTTCTGATGTAGGCTTCTCTGTACCCAGATTCCTTTTAGAAATGTGGGCTGTTCACCCTAGTTATTCCTAACTAATGAGGCTTTTTACCCGATATTTTCTATAGGGTTCATGAAGCATAGTATTCTGGCAACCCTGAATTCATCCTAGAAGAAATAAGCCATGTGTTAATTTGTTATTTTTGCGTCATGTAGATACAGATTAATGAAGAGCAGCTGTTGTGTTATAGCTCTGCCACCTTATTTTTAATGTAAGCACTTGATCCTTTTCAGAGCACTTTCACATTTGATTGTCACAACAGCCTGTGAAGTACACAAGCCAAATGCTGTTATCACCTGTTGTCAGATAAACTGAGGCAGGGTCAAGTGGCTCATTTAGCTTGCCTAAGGTTGTAACAAGCAAGCTATTTGGCCTTATAGGTATTCGATGCCTGTTCTGTTGGTCTGTACACAGCTCTACTCTTAACCAACAGATGGATCTTCTTTGGAGGTTGTAGTAGGGAGCTAGGGCACTAGCAGATCTTATTTACATATGAAAGCAGCCACTAAAAGGAAGGTGTTTTGCACACACGTACACACACAAACACACATGAAAGTGAATCACCAGTCCTCTGGCACTTACTACGTGATTATCTGCTTATTTATTGAGGTTACTATAGAATTCATATAACGTACAAGCCTTTTCAGAAGAATGAATTAAAAGTATTTCTGATCTTTCTTTTTCCTGTTTTTTTCTGCCTTTAGTATTATATTTGATCCTCAAATGTAACACCCATGTCTTACAAACCAAGCAGAGTTCCTTGCCAGTGAGCAGTCAGTCACTCAGTGTTGTTCGACTGCATCTAAACCAGACAGTATAACAGGTGGGGCAGTCAGCGTGAAGGGTGCATTCACTCAACGTCGAAGGCTCAGTTACTGTAGCAACCAGGGAATAATCGGATGTGTGGCTGTTTAGTTGTTGTTCATTCTTCAAGAATTTGTGTTTACTCAAATGAGGTATCATTTGGATAGCAAACAAATGGGGAAGATCTGATCTGGCTTTGAGCCTTTCTAATTCATTCTTCTGAAAAGGCTTGTACATTATATAAATTCTGTAGTAACCTCAAAGGCATATATGATTAAGTAAATTAATTGAAATGTCTCTAAATAACAAAGCATTTCTCTAAAATAATGGAAAAAAATAGCATTGCTCTTTCTTGTGATGGTAGCTAGCATTTAGTTCCGTCCCCTGTCATCTTAGGTGAGAGGGACATGGGCAGACAGGTAGGTTCTGTGAATAGTGAAACTGAAATGGAAGGCTGCAGCTGAACATCTGAAAAATAAGTCACTAGAATTATTAGCCACTGTTTTGTACTGATGGGCCATTGTTTTCTAATTATTGAGAGCAAGAAAAATAAAGGGAAATTTTTTAAAAATGGGAGTCAGGTAACTCAGGAATAGGATTGCGCTGTGTCTGTGAAACCACAAAGGTAACTAGAAATGGTTTTCACTGTCATGGAAATGAAAATTGTTTGAGAACTCTGATTTATTTTCGTTAGAGGTGGGTGGGAGTATTGTGGTTTGGCATTTTGCATTAGCATACTGCCTAAATCATGAAAATGTTTTTTAAAGAAATGCATTTTTATCTTCCTGATTATGATAACTTAAGCAGATTTGTAGTTCTTGATCCTGGCTGCATGTTAGAGTCACCAGGGAGTTTTTAAAAAATACCCACGCCTGGCTCCACCTCATTCCAATTAAATGAATCTCTGGGGTTGGCCCAGGCATCTGGAGTCCAGGTGACTGTAATGTGCAGTGCAGTCGGTGACAGTGGGACCAGACTGACACAGCTTTGCCTAGTAGATACTGTTATCAGACGCCCGCCTTTTCAGTCCAGGTCAGGCAGAGTTCAGCCCTGTCACCACCGCAGAGAGAGCTGGCACAGCCAACTGCTATAACTGCTCAGGCTTATGCAGTTAGGAGCTAAAGTGTTGCTAAATTAGGAAGTGGATTCACAGCTGCAAAGATATCACATGATGACAGTTATGGCCCACTTCCAGGTTCTGCCCTGATATAGGGGGCTTTCTAACTTTCTGACCACCCTTTGGACAAAACCTTAAATAAAAATTATCAATAACTCTCATCAGTGAGTTTGCTACTCTATACTTTTAGACTTGAAAATAGGTGCCCTCTTTAGTGGATTAAACATCCCTCACTCCTCACCCCACCCCGTCCGACTTGTTACGAACCTGCAGGGCACACCCCATTTGGGATGGACCCACTGCAAAGGTAAACTTGAGCTTGTCCCCATTGGCAATGGTGCAGATTCACATCAATCACCCATCACATTACCCGGATTTTGAAGGATGGATGCTCATTGTGGGCCAGAAATGTGATTCTTACCCCCATTTTCTTCCTTTTGACATCCGTGTATGTAAATCTGATGCAGGCTCTCCTGTTATCCCCTTCTCTTGAGAATCCCTGCCTTAAGGAACCTCCCAATTTCAAAGTTAATGCAGGAATATAGCATCATTGTGGGTTCTACCACTTGAGCTATAAATCCTGTGTAGATATTGACCATGTTTAATACTTTTCTCTTCTTTGGTTGTAGGAACATTACCCTTTTGCACTATCTCATAACTATTGTGGAAAATAAATACCCCAATGTTCTCAATCTAAATGAAGAATTGCGGGATATTCCTCAAGCCGCAAAAGTAAAGTAAGTACTTATAGTGATTTGTTTTAGCTTTTTAAATCATGTGGCCCGTGCACTTAACCATTGAGACAGTTAGTTAGCATTGCATGAAGTGGGTCCTTCTGTTTGTTTTCCCCTGAACATCAGATGAAGTAAAGTTTAAATCATATCCAAAATCTCTCAAATGTGTTACAAGGTTTTGAATATACATTTGTTCTAACTCTTTTGGAGTACTGCTGCATGCAATTTTTAACTTTAATAAAACCTAATTTTCTGAGTTACTGAGAGTATAGGAAAGGAATGTGGGTTTCACAAGTACTTTTAAAAGGCAGTTCTTTTAAATATAGGTCAGAGGGCCTTTATTTAAATAAAGATACATGGTTAAGCAAATAGAAGACCTAAATGTAAGGGCGTTGCTAATAATTTTCACATATGCACACACTCCCAGAAACCAAGGCAACCCTTTAATGGGAAGCAGTCTTTATGCAAATAGAAAAACTAAAAATAAAATGGAAAGTTGCCAAACTTTTCCCACAAACTTCACACCACGTTTCAGAAACTAGGAGCAGGCAGTTTTCCCTACAATTCTTCCCTTCCTCTTTTGGCTCTCTCTTTTTTTAAAAACTTAAACTGCATCTTTTTACAGTCAATTTGAAAAGTATAATGAGCAGGCTAATTTTTTCCTTCTGTTTGTGGAATTTGGTAGAAGTATACTATGTAAGGCATGAAATTAAAATATTAAAATAAATGAAGTATTGGAGAGTTTCCTTGTATGTTGTGAATTATCTGTGAGAATTAAGTTTCAATCTCTGATGTTTAGCCATGAAATAGAAAGCATTTTATATGGGAGATGCCCAGGAATCTTTCCCTGTTTAAAAAAAAAAAAATGAAAATGAAAAACTATTTAATACACTTTAAGAAAAATCATTGTTGATTGAAACTTAAGCTGTTACCTTATAATATTCATATTACCATAGCCTTAGTGAAAAGCAGTATGATAATTTTGAAGAACACAATGTGAACATGATTGTGGATAAACCAGTTTCTTTTACTTTTTCAAAGGGAGCCAAGTATGGCAAGAAATTTGTTTCCACATAAAGTAATTTGCTGAAGTGAGATTTTTGTGAGATTAAAGTGTAAAATCTTTTTATACAAATGGGAGATGTTTCTATTCTGCTATTTTTAACCTATACCTGCTGGCTATGGAAAACAAGGAATATAATTTCATACCTAAATTCCATAAGTTTAAAACACTGTTGTCTTTCTGTGAGATCTGAACCTGGAAGGGAATCTTGAACATTTAAAATAAACTAATATGGAGTTCCAAGCATGAAATATTTAAGCTCACATTATATTTAATCCATGTAAGTCACACGTTGATTACTAAAATGTTCCTATTTACAACAGCATGACCGAGCTGGACAAAGAAATAAGTACCTTGAGAAGTGGCTTGAAAGCAGTAGAGACAGTGAGTATTTGTTTCTTGTTCTAATTCCCAGTCCCTTCACAATCTCTAGGACTGGTGATTCCCAGTGGATGAGTTGCTGGTTGCCTTGGCATGTATTATGCCAAGGATGGACACTTATTGATTTAGAAAAAACAATCACTGCCACTAAGAAGAAAAGGCATGCTAGGCTGCGTTTAGCCTGGTGACTTGAATGGAGGCCCCAAGTGTCACATGTGGGTCACTGCTGCATGAGCTTGAAACAGGACCCCAGTGCCACCCATTCACTTGTGAGGCAGGACTCTCTAAAATGAGTAGATTGGGCTAGATTGATCTTCAAGGACCCGCCCAGCTTCCATGTTTTATTAATACCTGATGTTCACTTGCAGTAGAGCAATAGCACTTCTGTGTCATCTTTGAGTCAGTCCTTTGGGGCGTATTTACTAAGCAGACGTCTGTGCCTTGCCTTCCAGGTGTTGCAATAGTCAGAGCAGCAGTTCCTTCAGTCTGGCCACATCCAGATAAGCACCGTGGTTACAAGGGGGCCTGGAGGAAGAGGAGTAGATTGAGGGTAGTCTGGAGGTTTATGGAACAATTGGCATGTACTGGAGGAAGCTTCTCTTCTGGAAAAGAACTTTGAGCTATGGTTTAGGATTGTGGGGAGAGTGGTAAACTTAGGTGCCCAGGAGGCAGGTGTCCCAGGCACTCAAGACAACCTGGGCCCAGGCCTCAGAGGAAAGGAAAGCGGGTCAGGCTGCCAGAGGCAGGGAGGAGTCAGTGGGATGGAACGGGACTGTGTTAGCACAGTGCTGTGGGGGTGCCGAACAGGTGCTGCTGCTGGCAAGAGGGGGGTCGGGGATGGGAACCATCCGGCAGAGCGGCAGCCTCACTCAGGACAGCGGACCTGGCTTGGGTCTGCGCTTGGTGAAGGAGACTGATTCGCAGGCAGCTTGGAGAGCTGCCTCTCATAGGTATCTTTCTCATCATTTATCAGTAATGCCGTGAGGACGCTCCCTTCTTTTCTTTTTTTAATCACAAAACTATGCCATAGAAAGTGGTTGAATTCATTAAAGACACACTTCTAATAAAAATTAAAGTCACAATGTCTAATTTTTTCTAATTGTTTTTAATAAATTAAGGAGCATGTGAGGGTTTTTTTATTTTGTTTTGTTTGAGGGAAGAGGGGACAGTTTAAAAAAAAAAGAGAGAGGTGAACAAATTAAGTGAACACTTTTTTTCCCAGCCCCAGTGGGCCTGTGGCCATTATGATGGCCTAAAGCTTGATAATAGATGCTCTGACCCCTGCGTCTGAGCCAGTCGAGAGCAAGGCCTGGGACCGGGGGTGGGAGGTTCCAAGGGAGTTTTGTGTTTGTTTATTAAAAGGATAGTTTTGCTGAACTCGCTCCATCCCTTGGGTCATATACACTCCTCACACCCTTCATAGGAAAGGGGCTGCAGAAGCCTTCCCGCCCCTGACAGCTAAATGTCAAGAGGTAGCATTGTAAGAAACAGTAGGAGGCAGAGCTTAGCCTGTTCAAATATTCAGGTGTCCTAATTGTGCCTGGCATAAATTGATTCTATTGTATGAGGTATCAGAGCTGGAATTCTTATGAAATTATACATTAATGAAACATTTTAAAATGCCTTTCTCATCCCCACACCAAACGCATACATGTACTCACTTTCCAGGCCCAAGTACTAGAATCATGGCAATTTCTTCCCGTCAGAGCCAGCTTCATAATTTATAATATGAGAATCTTGACTTCAGTTATTTCATTTGAGTCTCCTGATATGTGGATAGTGCCCTCCTTGTAAAAGTGAAGAAACAGGTCCAGAACAACTTGCCATGGATAAGCAGCAAACCAGCGGAAGAGCTGAGTCAGAACTCGTGACCTGTGACCCCTACACCCCTGCTTGTTAATATCTCTGCCAAAGCAGGTGCAGAAGAAAATAAGGGCAATCCAGTTTGAGTCAATTGGTACACAGCGTGGTTGTTACTGACACTCTGGAGTCAGGGACCTGAGTTCAAATTCTGACCCTGTCACTGATGAGCTACTTTGGGCAAAGAATTTAATTCCTCTAA
Organism: Eulemur rufifrons; assembly: GCF_041146395.1. Taxonomy (NCBI): domain Eukaryota; kingdom Metazoa; phylum Chordata; class Mammalia; order Primates; family Lemuridae; genus Eulemur; species Eulemur rufifrons. The sequence goes on from NC_090984.1 coordinate 88,759,697, forward strand.
ACCTTAATTTGTATGTCAGTACAATGGAGGTAATGATGCCTCACAGAGGTACTGTGGGAATTAAATAAGAATGTGCATCTGGCAATGGTTAAAATTAATTATTGAAATTCTATTTGAACCATCTGTGTGTTCATCACCGTGGTGATGGAGAATATGGATAAATAACAAGAGACTAATTCTCCTACCTGCCTGTTCACAAAAACCGAATGGTATGGATAAGATGAACGATGGTAGATGATTACAGTGCCAAAAGCTACAGGTGAAATTCTACTGACCCAGATCCCATGATTTAGGAAGTAAATAGACTTGGCAGAGAGGGAAAGAAGGAAAAATCAAGGCACCAGAATTCTGAGCATAGAATATCGACAATCAAAGTTTCTTGTTTTCACTCACAGACCTTTTGAATCCAGTTTGCTCCCATTATTTAACTTCTGTTAATTTTATCCAAATGCAAATCTGCTTCCTTTCTAAAGCCAGAATGAGAAATCACATTGATAAAGTACAGATGGTTGGTTAAATTGCTGTGTGCAAATATGCGTGTGCACATGGGCATGGCTTTCAGCATGGTGAGAGGAAGGGCTGGGGGGGGGCTGGAGTATCACAAAACATTTAGGACAAGTTTTGATATGTCTGCCATTCTGATTTATTACATTTGAGGCATATGGAATATGAGACAAGGTGTGTCTGTATTTGAAGCCTATGTTGACGTTATTCATTTCCTGTGTTTAAGGAGCTGGAATATCAGAAGTCTCAGCCCCCACAGCCTGGAGATAAGTTTGTGTCCGTTGTCAGCCAGTTCATCACAGTAGCCAGCTTCAGCTTCTCTGATGTTGAAGACCTTCTAGCAGAAGCCAAAGACCTGGTAAATTTCCCCCTTGCACACTGAGTGTTGTTTGACAGGGCTGGGCTTTAATTTGGTACTTTCAGATATTAATTACACTGTACAGGAAGCAGCAGGAATGAGATCCAAACATCATGGCACAGGAAATGAAGTAGTAGATCGTTGTTTTGTATATCATAGGTATATTTTCATTTCCCAGACTGTGATGAGTTGAAATACATTTTTGTCTAACCGCCCTGTGTTGCCTTTAGACCTTTAAGGCTCTGAATAGTATAAAAGCAGAATATAGTTCAGGATTGAAGTACTTATCTCTGGGAACCAGAAAAGAGTAGATGATGAAAACTAGGGCAGAATGAAGTGTACCTGAGCAGGACAGGGGTACTACCTATTTAAATCTCCAGCAGAACTTGTTAAAGGAGCTGCATTTTAATTCACAGTCTCATTGTAAGAAGTATATTTTTTTGTAAGACATTTCATTCTATAATTTTTGCTATTTTCAAAATTTTGTTTTCCCAAAGAGGGAAATTTTGTTGACCAATAACCAAGATCTTTAACTCCTCACCCCCACCTGCCTTCTCTTTATCTCAGGTTGTTTCCTCTTCCCAAATGCACACACATTCGTGTACCATGCATGCACACATTCATTTTCTCTCCCTGTCTCATTGTTTTTGGGTGATATTAAGCCCCTCCCCTACCCCATTATTTCTTCCACACAGCCTGTCTCTCATGTGCCACAGCACTCTTGTTTTTACTTGCATCTTGAATAAATGGCTATCATTTTTCTGTGGTCACCTATTCAATTATAGGTATGGATGATTGTTTATGTAACCGTACACATATACCTAACTGTGCAGAAGTAGACTGTATTGACCTACCTCAGATAATCTCAGCATTAAACTTCCTCTCCAAGCTTATCAAATAAAGGAGAAGACAATATGTATATATGACTGCTATTAGGGGTCCAAACTCTGATATCCCACGATGGAAATCAGTCAACGGATGTCAGAAACCATGGTTCAAACCTCCACTGTGAAAGCCGCCAGCCACGTTTTATGTGTGCCTCACCACTTTGGAGTATGTGCTTTGTAAAGGACGAGGTCCCCCCCGCCCTGGTATCTCCACTGAGCAATACAGTACCTACTTTATCAAGGGGCCCAAACGTTTTTATAAGAAGCAACTGGATAGTTGGTTTTTTATTTAGACACACACACAAAACCAAAACCGACTTCCTTTTTATCTTTCTTTCGGTCTTTTTTTTTTTGTGTGTGTGTGTGGGAACTTTAATCTGGGCCCAGTTTTCTTTAGATTTTCTAAGACTAAAATATACATGACTTCATCATCACTAGAATTCCTAGATAAAAAGATCATTCAGGATGGCTGGAAGTACACAAACTTGAATGTTTTAGAAGCTCAGTTATAGAATGTCTATTGCTGTTTTGTTCATACCAGAACTTTTAGAAATTAGCTTACAAAACCCTGGAAAAAGCTAGAGCACTATATGTGGTGCGTGAAGAATGTTATATTTTTCCCCAAAGAGCTCTGTTTTCTGATAGAATATTTCCAAATAAGTAAAACATTAAGAACAACTCGGTGAAGAGAGAAAAGGTAAACAGAACATTTTTATTATAAATGTAAAGATATGAAATAATAATTATAAAATGTCATATAAATATAAATGTCAAAGTGTATTTTATTTAAAATAAATATTTAAAACATTTTCCTTAAGGTATCATAGATAGTGTTACTGAAATACCAGAAGAACTTAACAATATAATAAAGGCAAGTGAAGCAAGAAAAATAAAATCAACTAGAAACTATTGGTTTGGGGGGACTGCATAAATACATCATGGTCTAAACACAAACAAAATTTAAAATATAGAAAATTTTAACTAGTTGATTGAGTATAGCAAAAGAATTCATTTGACTTTGTAGCTAGGAAGCCTATCCCTGTAGCTTAGGAGTAGCAGCATTATATCCTTACAAAAGAAGTATAACTTTAACAAACAATTTGGCTGGCATTGAAGATCATTTGAGTAGTTATAATAATGCTAAGACTGTTGTAAGCATACTGTCACAAGTTAAGAAGATAACTCCTGGAAGAATTAAAAACAGAAACAGTTAAAAGTAAAAAGAGACAGAATATACTATTGTTATTGTATACATTTATTTTTATTTAATTTTTTAAAACACTCCCTTAATATTTTGTATTTTGGCTGTTTAAAATGATTGGCATTGAAAAAAATGTTCTAAAACAAAGGTTTGGAATAAAATTATATTCTCAGTCATACATTTTGAGTTACATTAATGATTCCCTAACCAGTTACAGTTTTCTAATTGAGGCCCAGGAAGTAGCCTAACAATACCAGCATTAGCTATGATAAGGAAAAGCAGCTAAGAAGCACTGGCTCCCATTTGCTTTCGATATTAACCATATGGCACCAATAAATGATATTAAAACTGCTTCAAAGAAAAGTTAAAAGTACAAGTTTCCCTACCCCTGCTGAGTTTGCTATTAGTTTTATGTTTTGGGTGCTCTGTCTTATAATATTTTGCTTTCTTGTTTTCACTACTGTTTAGTTAATAAAAAGTCATAGGAAGTCATCATAGATGTTAAGTGTAAATGAGGCAGAAAGGAATAAATGGTTTCAAAAGTTGAGGAGTATTACAATTTTTACTTTAGAAATGATTAGTAGACATGTTCAGCAGCTGAAGATAAATATAGGCTCACTAAAATCCATCAAGTTATATTTGACTCAGCTACTTGGGAGGGTGAGAGGCAGGAGGATCGCTTGAGCCCAGCATTCCACGGCTGCAGTGCACCATGATCGCACCTGCAAACAGCCAGTGCACTCCAGCCCCGGAAACATAGTGAGACCCATCTCTTAAAGAGAGAAAAAAAAAAAGATGACTCAATTTGAGCTTTATTCTTCTAAAGAGATTTATATTTAATCATGGAATTCTCTTGGAATACTGAACTTCTTAAAACCTTTGTTTTTTCCAGTTTACTAAAGCAGTGAAGCATTTTGGGGAAGAGGCTGGCAAAATACAGCCGGATGAGTTCTTTGGCATTTTTGATCAGTTTCTTCAAGCTGTGTCAGAAGCCAAACAAGAGAATGAAAACATGAGAAGGAAGAAGGAGGAAGAAGAGCGTCGAGCTCGCATGGAAGCTCAGGCAAGAGGATGACTAATTGGCTAGTTCCTCCTCCAGGAAGTTCTACGGCTGCAACCCAGCCAAGGGGTTTTAGATACACTCTGATGTGCTGGCAAGGAGGGAGGCATCAGTGTTCTCTCTAGAATGCTGCTGGGCCTTTAAAGTAGTAGCAAGTTCCTCTTGGCCAATTTGACAGTATATATCCAAAGCCTTTAAAAATATATCCACACCCTTTAATCTGGAATTCCATTTCTTAAAAATTATTTTAAAGAAAGAATCATAAATTTGCACAAAGAGGGCAGCAATCTTTCTAATAGCCCCAAGCTGGACACAACCTAAATGTTTACCAATAGGGCATTAGTTCTAAATGATGTAACAGCTACATAATGGAATATGTATGTAGTCCTTAAAAGACATGCCTTCAAAGAATATTTAATGATATAAGAAAGCTTACAAAATGATTTCTACATGAAATCTTTGTTTAATTTTTTTTATTTTTTTTTAATAAGCATAAATATGTATAGAAAATAATAGTGGTGGGATAAACTCCCAAAATTTCACAATGGTTATCTCTTGGTAGTAGAATTAAAGATGATTTCTTGCCCCATTCCGTTTATCTGAATTATCCAAATTTTCTATAATATGTATGTATTATTTGGCTTTTAGTAACAGTAGCTCTTGTGCAGCAGGTTCCAGCATTCACAGTAGACACAAGCTAAGCCTTTGATGTAAGGAAAGTGGCCTGATGACCATTTGCTTTAGTCTCTCGGTAGCATAAAGAAACCAATATTTGAGGTCTGTTTAATAATGATAACATTTTCCATTATAAAACCAGATTACCTCAGTTGCTCTCATTTTAACTAGAATATCATGAGGTTTACCTAGAACCTAGATGATGAGGGTCTAACCACAAACAGTGCTAATTTTTTTGTCACTGTTCGTCACTTCCATGATGGAGACCTCATGTCCCAGTCATCCCTTTGTTGTGGCACCCAGGGAGTCAGCCACTGCAGACGAGCAGAGCTTGGTGAGACCAGAGCATCACCATTTCACAGAGTTTCTCTCCACTGAAAACAGAATGGAGTATGTTGCCGCTTCTCTAAAAGTTTCCTTTATATTTGCAGCTCAAAGAACAACGTGAAAGGGAACGTAAAATGAGAAAAGCAAAAGAGAACAGTGAAGAAAGCGGAGAGTTCGATGACCTCGTTTCAGCGTTACGCTCAGGAGAAGTCTTTGACAAAGACCTTTCCAAATTGAAACGGAATCGCAAACGCATTACCAACCAGATGACGGACAGCAGCCGAGAGAGACCAGTCACGAAACTTAATTTCTAATTTTCCATAAATACTTTTCTAGAAAGCTCATTAGTAGCCCTTTGAAGTGACTAGAACTTTTCATTACACTGCCTTGCAATCCAAACGGTGGCAATTTCTTCCCTCATCTGTGAGTGAATGTGTGTATGTAAATGTATGCGTGTGTATATATATGTATTAAAAAATGTACATAGAAGTCTGAGTGTTGTCTGGAGACCTATATGTATAGCTAAAAAATTTTGTTAACGTATGTGCTCAGAAACCCTTCGTGTATGCATTCACATTGAGTGTGGCTCATTTTCTCTCCCTGAACACCGTGAATGTTCAGAAGCACAATACTATCTCCTGAAAGAGATGACAGAGACATTCCCTAGAGTATAAAAAAAAAAAGAAAAGGCTTGCAGAATATTTTATGGTTTCCAAGCTTGGTATACTCTGAAATTATTTTCATTGGTGGAACTGGAGTTGGAAAAATGTAGATTTAAAATGGTTTTTGATAGTTGACAATGTGATGCTGGTGCGTCGCATCAGTAATCGATAGAACCAGCTTAGAATTTCTGACGTTGGTGTGGGGATACAGTCTGTAAATGTTTATTAAGAACATCTTGCACACAATGTGAATTATGTAGAATGTCAATCAGAATTTTTCTGTATATTTAAAACTTGGACATTGATTTTTTTCCCCCTAATTTCATCGAGTTCTCTGCCAAGTACTCTTGATGACTTCTTTAAATTGCTTTTAGAAAGAACACTATTTTCATGCAATCCACGCTCTTGTTAAAGAAAAAGATTACCAGAATGTGCTTCTTGTTCTAACAATATAGATATATAAACCTTAAAAATAAAATATCCCACCCAAGACTTAAAGGTAGAATTCTCTGAAGGGATAAAGATTCTTCAAAAACATTTTTTTAATGGGGTGCCTTTTTGTTGTTGTTGTATTTTCTATTTTCTGTTTTGTAGGACAAGCTGCATCTTCTGTAAATATAGGTCTGGACTAAACAACACTTAGAGAATGCACAAAATGTCAACAACGTCAGCAGATATGCCCAGATCTATTTATCTCTAAGTATATTTGAAGTGGTTTGTTGTTTATATGTTGTCATTTTAAATTGTGTGTCAGTAAAGCTACCTGTAAAATTTCAGTCCAAAAAATAAAGCTCTCAGGGAGAAATAAATAAAAACAATGAACATTAGAAAATAAAATATAGATGCTTACCATAACCTACCAACTCTTAATATCCTTAAATTATATGATATATAAAGAGGACTGTTACTTTTTTTGTTTTGTTTTGTTTTGTTTTGCTTTGCTTTATTTATTTGTAGTTGGGGGGCGGTCTAATGTTTTCTCTTTTTCTTTCCATCGATCCTGTTGTGGTTGGGTTTCCTGTGGAGAGAGTAGTTTGTCCTATTGCACTAGATTATTTACTCACTAAATTGAGTTTTTCAATTAACAAATATTTATTAAGCACCTACTGTGTACCAGGCATAGTAGGGCTACAATGGTAAGCAAGACAGAGTCCCTGCCCCCACGGAGCTTATGCTGTAATGGGGATATTAAGGGATGAATAGAATACCAATGTGCGCACTGTACAGGAATCATGCTATTTAAAAATAATTTGTATAAACTATAATGCTTAGTGCAGATGGCAAGGTATCTGTGCTAAGTAAAAGCTGTGAAATAGTGCTCTAAGAGTTGTCAAGAGCTGTGGTTTTACATTTTGTTTCTCATTGCAAACGTAGTGACTTTCTACACATTATATGGACATAAACGACTCCTAGCAAATAAAACAGTCATAAATACAAAGCAGAGGTCGCGCTCCCCCAACTCCTGGTTAACCGAGGTCTGCACGTCCACCATGTTAAAGGTGCAGATGGAGACTTGGCTCAAAAAGGCTTAGAGATGAGGAGTGGGATATAATGATGGTTTTGTCTATTCCTTAACTAAAGTGCCTCTATGTATATTCTTTTCTACTTCAAGCAGGAGAAATTTGGTCTGGCTCAATTTTGAAACTGTATTTTGAAAATGGCTTTGTCTTACGGTTTAAGGAATAGACGTGGAGGAAGAGTCACATAAAGGAGCAAGTTTGTGTAGCATGTCCCTCTTGCCCTTCTTAAATCATCCTCTTTTTGATATGGCCATCCTGGTAGGCCTCCTTTGCCATGTCCATGTTTGGTTCCTTTCCCTGAAAACTGTGTGCAGATAATTCCATGTGCCATTGTTGAGAAGAAAAAAACAAACAAAAAAACAAAAAAAAAAAACTACTTTTAGATTGGTGCTGGTGTAAGTAGCCACTTTTCTCTCTTGGGTGTGTATTTTAAAGTTTTTTGTTTGTTTTTTTAAATTAATGCCAAAAAGAAAAAGCATTATAATTTGTAAACTTAATTATATGTCTTGTATCTTATTAGTTTAGTAGTTGGAACCACTTAGTCTTTAGGTGCAAGACTGTTGTTAGATAGTACTGAGAAAAAAGATGTTGTATGTGTTATGAGACTGTACATTTTTTTTAAAATAGCAATATGCAATAAAGAGATGAATTCATTGGGTGTACATGTATTCTTTTTGTGAACATCATCAAGCTTCTTGGAACTTTCCACCATTGAATTTAAATATTACAGATTGTTCACTAAATCAGAAATATATACATATTTTTAAATTTGTATATGCTGGACCTAGAAGGGTACCATATGCCACCTCTTTCTATACTTGGTTGATGTATTATACAGTTTCGTGTTACATATGGTAGAGCTACTAGTGAAATTATTCAACTAGAGTCTACAAAAGAATCTCTAGTCTCCAGAATCAAAACCCTTTTCATTTTGAAGCATTTCCTTTTTAAAAATTAACTTTTGTTACAGGTCAACATGGGAAGTGCCACCCATACAGATTAAGAAATGTATTTTGTAAATATCCTCTGAAAGTTGAAGGCTTTCCCTTTGTCCTACGTCTCTGGCTGCCTAGCTACCCTCAACCCAGTTTAAGGTCAGGCTGAAAACAAACCGTCCCAGTGGTTGATAGACTCCCTAAGGGCTCCAACGCTAATTCTTCTGGTCTTGGGAATGGACTCATGATCTTATAACTACCGACCATCTTGTTTTTCATCCTGTCAGTGGATAACTGTATCCAAAGGCTACAACGTTCTCTGAAGCTGACGTTCGGATACAGAGACTCTTCTATGTGTTAGGCAAATGTTATATTCCATCCTACAAAATAAATGAGCCATTGCCTATATTACATTTGAGTGTGGAGCTATGTACAGAACCCCCAGACCTTCAGTTACCCTTGGTGTATTGATAGAGGAGGGGGGAACATGAAACTTTCAGATCATCACACTTTAGTGTCTTCAGTTTTCCCCCAAAAACTCATCACTGGAGGAAATGTGCTTTTCACCACAGGGGGGCGGGGGGAGGGGAGCTCTAAGCTATGTGATCTATCCAGAACTTTGCCCCTTTTCTGTAACTTAATATGGGTTTCTGTGAGACAAAGGGACAATCTTTATAAAACTGTAGTTTAGACACAACGACAGGGATACATTCTGAGAAATGCCATCATTAGATAATTCATCATAGAGTGTACTTACACAGACCTAGATGGTATAGCCTGGTGCTCGTAGGCTTCAAACTCGTACAGCATGTTACTGTACTGAATACAGTAGGCAGTTGTAACACAATGGTAAGTATTTATGTATCCAAACATAGAGAAAAGATGAAGTAAAAATGCCATATAAAAGATAAAAACCGGCCGGGCGCGGTGGCTCACGCCTGTAATCCTAGCACTCTGGGAGGCCGAGGTGGGCGGATCGTTTGAGCTCAGGAGTTCGAGACCAGCCTGAGCAAGAGTGAGACCCCATCTCTACTAAAAATAGAAAGAAGTTATATGGACAGTTAAAAATATATATAGAAAAAATTAGCCGGGCATGGTGGTGCATGCCTGTAGTCCCAGCTACTCGGGAGGCTGAGACAGGAGGATCGCTTGAGCTCAGGAGTTTGAGGTTGCTGTGAGCTAGGCTAACGCCACGGCACTCACTCTAGCCTGGGCAACAGAGTGAGACTCTGTCTCAAAAAAAAAAAAAAAAAAAAAAAAAGATAAAAACTGCTACACCTGTATAGGGCACTTAACCATGAATGGAGCTTGCAGGACAGGAAGTTGCTCTGGGTGAGTCAGTGAGTGAGTGCTGAGTGAATGTGAAGGCCTAGCACATTACTGTCTCTACTGTAGACTTTATAAACACTGTACACTTAGGCTACACTAAATTTATTTAAAAATGTAATCTAAGCTTACTGTGTCCCCCACATCCACACCTCGTCCCACTGGAAGGTCTTCAGGGGCAGTAACACGTATGGAGCTGTATCTCCTATGATAACAATGCTTTCTTCTGGAATACCTCCTGAAGGACCTACCTGAGGCTGTTTCACAGTTAATTTTTTTTTTTTTAAGAGACAGAGTCTTGCTCTGTCACCCAGGCTGGAGTGCAGTTGTGCAATCATAGCATACTGCAGCCTTGAATCCTGGGCTGAAGCGATCCTCCCACCTCAGCCTCCTGAAGAGCTGGTATTGCAGGGCCATGCTACCATGCCCAGCTAAGTTTTTTATTTTTTTGTAGAGATGGGGTCTCACTATGTTGCCCAGAATGGTCTCAAACTCCTGGCCTCACATGATCTTCCCTTCTTGGCCTCTCAAATTTCTGGGATTACAGGTGTTAGCCACCACATCCAACCAACTTTGTTTTAATAAGTAAAAGAAGTATACTCTGAAATAATAAAATGTATAGTATTATAAATACATAAGCCACCAACATAGTCATTATCAAGTATTATGTACTGTACATAAGTGTATGTGCTATATTTTTATATGACTGGCAGCGCAGTAGGTTTTTTTATGCCAGCATCATCACAAACACGTGAGTAATGCATTGCACTACGACCTTAGGACACCTAGAACACAAGCGATAGGGAATTTTTCAGTTCCATTATAATTGTATGGGACCACCATGGTATATGTGGTTCGTGGTTCAACAAAACATCATTATGTGGTACATGACTGTTCAAAAGGCTGAGGTCTGGAAGGGAGAACTTTCTGTGAGCCTTTTTTTTTTTTTTTTTTTTCTTTAAATAATATCAGCTGTTTCCTATCAAGTGGAAAACCTAAATTAAGAACTCCCAAGGCTTAACAGCTACTTGATATCATTTAGTTCCATAAACACTAGCTTTGAGAACTATTGGACTGTGTGTGGAGAGATTTAGAGTCGGGGTATACAGCTTCTTGCACGGGGCCATTTATAAACCATCACTATATTGAGTTATGTGTTCATTTTCTATGTGTGGTCTTTATGTTGTTTGAAGTCTCTATGTCCCTATTGCCCCTATTAATGTGAACTCTACTCAAGTCTAAAAACCTATTGAGTCCATAATTAAGAGATGACTTAATATCTATGAATTCTTTATCTTGGAGAAAGTTTGAGGCCTATGGAGGAAAAAGTTTCTCGTTTAAAAGGATTTAGTGTTTTCCATAGCAAATACCAATCAGAATTATTTTTTATCTGGCTCATGGGGAACATATCAGACCTGCCCTTTAGTCTCTTCCCTGACATGCTTTTATCTACTGCAATCAACTGTGTGTTTCCATGGTATCAAACAAACAACATGAGCACAGGATTGCACACCAGGGTTTTCAGACAAAGGAGATCCTTATTTTTATCAAACCTTGATGTTTTTTTCCCCCCATGGGAAAAAGAAAGGTTCCTAAGTATGATTTTTTCCATGTTCTTTGAATAAAGCATTTGTTTGCTCTGCTTTTTGGTTTCTTTTGCTGAGAGGAGGAAGAAAAAAGACAGTTCTCTAGTACTGAACTTGAGTACCATCCTCTTGTCTCATTTACACCCATTATGGTCATGTGGGGACGGTTCTGTGGCAAAAGAATCTGCAATCCCTCATGTGATAGCGTTTCTTGTTGATGTCCTCACCCCCACCTCCAGTGCAGAAAAACCTTCCCAGCTTTCATCAGATTGTGGGCTGCCCTGACTCTTCTAGGATGGGAGGGGGCGCCCAAAGAGGAGGTGATTGCAATGCTGAGCAATGACTCAGGAAGACAAACACAGGGGGGAAGGAGTAACTACAGCAGCTTAAACAAGAAAAATCAAGTTACAGGCTACAAGGTTAATACACAGAAGTTAACTGCTCTCCTATATGCCAGCAATGAACGAGAAGAATTGGAAATTAAAACCACAGTATCATTCACATTAGCACCACCAAACATGAAATACTTAGAAATAAGTCTAACAATAAACAAGATCTATATGAGGAAAACCACAAAACACTGATAAAAGAAATCAATGAAGAACCAAATTAATGGTGAGACAGTCCATGTTCATGAGTAGGAAGACTCAATATTGTCAAGATCTTCCCAAATTGATCTACAGATTCAATGCAACCCCAATCAAAATCCCAGCAAGTTGTTTTGTTTTTATTGACAAACTGATTCTAAAGTTTAAATGAAGAGGCAAAAGATCCAGAAGAGTCAGCACAATATTGAAGGAGAAGAACAAAGTTGGAGGACTGACATTAACCAACTTCTAAACATAATATAAAGCTACAGTGATCAAGACAGGATGGTACTGGTTAAAGAACAAACAAATTAAATTAGTGAAATAGCCCAGAAATAGAACCACACAGATAGAGCCAACTGATCATTGACAAAGGAGCAAAGGCAATACAATAGAGCAAAATATGATATTGGCACAACAGGACATCCACATGCAAAAAAAAAAAAAAAGCTAGGCAGAGACCTCACACTCTTTACACAAAATTAAGTCAAAATGAATCATAGATTTTTAAATGTAAAATACAAAATGATAAAACCCCTAGAGATAAGATACAGAAAATCTAGATGACCTTAGGTTTGGCAATTACTTTTTAGATGCAACTCCAAAGACACAATGAAAGAAAGAATTAATAATCTGGACTTAATTAAAATTAAAAATTTATGCTCCATGAAAGACATGATAAACAGAATGATAAGACAAGCCACAGACTGGGAGAAAATATTTGCTAAAGACATATCAGACATAAAGGACTGTTATTCAAAGTGTACAAAGAACTCTCAAAACTCAACAATGAGAATACAAACAACCTGATTAAAAAATGAGCCAAAAATCTTAATAGGCACCTCACCAAAGAAGATATACGGATAGCAAATAAGTATATGAGAAAGTGCCCCACATCATATGTCATCAGGGAAATGCAAATTACATACACTACACACCTATTAGAATGGCCAAAATCCAGAACAATGACAACACCAAATGCTGGCGAGGATGTGGAGCAACAGGAACTCTCATTCATTGCTCATGGGAGTTCAAACTGGTACAGCCACTTTGGAAGGCAGTTTGAAAGTTCCTCACCAAATTAAACAAACTCTTACCATACAATCCAGCAATTTATATATATGAGTTGAAAACTTACTTCCACACAAAAATGTGCATGCAGATGTTTATAGCAGCTTTATTCATAATTGCCAAACCTTGGAAGTAACCAAGATGTCCTTCAGTAGGTGAACTGATAAATAAATTGTGGTACATCCAGACAATGGAATATTATTTAGTGCTAAAAAGAAAGGAGCCATCCAGCCATGAAAAGACATGGAGGAATCTTAAATGCATATTACTAAATGAAAGAAGCCAATTTGGAAAGGCCACATTCTGTATGGTTTCAGTTATATGACATTCTGGAAAAGGCAAAACTATGGAGGCAATAAAGAGATCAGTGGTCACCAAGGGTCAAGGAGAGGAGGGGATGAACAGGAAGAGCACAGAGGGTTTTTAGGGCCATGAAACCTCGGTGGAATAGCATAATGGTGGATACATGTTGTTATATTAATGCATTTGTCCAGACCCATAAAATATATAACAGTAAGAATTAATTCTAATGTAAACTATGAACTCTGGGTGATAATGGTGTGTCAATGTGGGCTCATCAGTTGGAACAAATGTGTCACTCTGGGGGTGGGGTATCGATGATGGGAGAGGCTGTACATGTGCGGGGGGCGCCAGGGGTATAAGGGAAATCTCTGAACCTTCTGTTCAATTTTTCTGTGACCTCAAAAGTGCTCTAAAATATAAAATGTACTTTAAAAAAAAAGTCCCTGTATACACGGCCAAGAAACTTCCCCAACAAATTAGGCCAAGACATCCTGCTCCTTTGCACACACCCACCACCACTCCCCACTCAGGTAAACTCCCTTTGGTAACTTTTCATGCCCCTTTGACTTCCCTAGTTTATTTATATGTGGATATATTGCAACAAAACGGCCCGGTGGGGTGGATTTTCATAATACTTCCTTGGACTTTCATTCAGACTTTCGCCATTCCAGACTTCAGGCCAGTTCCCGAAACCTCTTGATTAACTCACTTAGATTAATAGGAGCTTCGCGTCCATTTCTTAACTGTTTACTTTAGAAGCCAGAGGGTAGAAATAACAGAAAGTGCTAGTCTCTAGTGAGCTAGGCACTTTTGGGCAATTCAGGCTATAAGCCTTTTGGATTTCCAGTTTAAGAAGGTTTTGGCAAGTCAGCTGTCATTAGACCTTCCGTTCTTTGCCCTCTTCCCTCCCGCCTTTCCTTCCTTCCCTCCAAGCAGATTCATTAGTTACTCCACCATCAGAAGTTCTCATTATTAGGAATTCTCTTAAAATGCCATTTGCAGAAAACAGTTCTCTCCTATTGCCTTGAATGTGAGCTATTTGACCCCGAAGAGCAGCAGCTGTTCAGTGACCTGACACTGTTATAGCTGGCGCGTTCACACTAAAAGCATGACCTTCCAACGTCTGCTAGAGGCACTGCCAGGAGTGGGGCCACACAGGCCCTATCTCACCCACTCACTGCCAAAGGATTAATGCAATGGGGAAGGGACCCTCTATCACACGATCTGGAGAAGTGACGCTTCTAGGACAATTGGCGTTGACTTTTCCCTCACTCGACTGTGGCAAAGGAAACCTCGACCAATCCTGAAACTACCTGCAGTCACACCAGTACACACCACCAAAGACCACTCCCAAATTCCCACCTGCCTGTTCTGTTCCCGTGCACCAACATCTTAGACACTAGGACTCAAGAACTCTGAGTTCCAGATTTGTCTCTATTGCTGTCAGACGTGAGTGGTGACCCTAGGTCAGTCTCCTGAACACCTTCACTCCCCATTGTGGAAGCTGGACAGAGCGGTTCTGAAACTTACCGTTACAGGATGCTGCAGTCCTGCCTCTCAGGCTCCCAGTCCCTGTGTGCTGGGAGTTCACTGCAGCCAACTTACTAACCAGAATTAAACAAACTGTTCTGATCACACTGTTTATCGGCCACAGCCAAGGACCCGGGCTTCTTGCCCTAGCTGTTCGGGAAGGGGAAAGGTGGAAGGGCAATTGCCTAGAGCACATTACATTTCATCAGTAATGAGGCTCATTCCAGGGTTTCCCTTTACTAGATAACTGTGGTAACGATGATCCTCAGGGCCCCATCTAAGTTGCATCCAAACCACATGCATTGATTTCACCATAAAATCAATGTCTATCACTAACACAGCTTTTCCCCATAGAGGCCATTGTGGTGACCTAGGAAGAATGTGGTTGGAAAAGGAGGAGAGAACAAATCAAACTAAACGGATGGGCCCACTACTGTCTTCCCCGGCGGGGACACAGCTGGCGTGTGGTCTCAAGGACACTGCATTTTAAGAGCAACACTGACAAGTGAAAACGCATGCTGATGAGGAGGCTTATGAACTGATGCATAAGCATCCACTGACAAGAAACTTTTAGCCTGCAAAATAAATTAAGAAGATGTGACAGCTGGTCTCAAATATTTAAAGAGAGAGAAAACTTATTCTGTATTTCCCCAGAAGGCAGGGATACCACCAGTGGGTGAAAGTCACCAACCAATTGATTTCATTTTTCTTAACCCACAGAGCACTTTCAAATTTCTCACACTAACCAGCAATTAAACAGGCTGCCCCATAAGATACTGAGTAACTCCTTCCTCAGAGGTACTCAAACCTCTAGACTAGATGCCCAAAGACTGGGTGACCATCACATCAGGGATCTTGTCCAAAGTTCAGGACTAAGTGACAGTTTGGATAGATTATTTTTTTAGATTTTTATTTGAAAATAACTTCAAACTTACAAAAATTTGCAAAAATAAAAATAACACAAGGAACACCCCTTTTCCCAGATTCACTTATTAAGTTTCACCCCATTTACTTCATCATTTGTTCTCTTGCTTTTTATGTGTATGTGTATGGACATTTTTTTTTTCCGAACCATTTGAGGGTAAATTCCATACATCATGGTCATTCATTCCTCAACACTCAAGTGTGCCTTTCCTAAGAATGGAGATATGCTCTTAGACAATTTCAGTACACACATCAATTTCATAAATTTTTTTTTTTTTTTTTTGTTGAGACAGAGTCTCACTTTGTTGCCCAGGCTAGAGTGAGTGCCGTGGCGTCAGCTTAGCTCACAGCAACCTCAGACTCCTCGGCTTAAGCGATCCTACTGCCTCAGCCTCCCGAGTAGCTGGGACTACAGGCATGCGCCACTATGCCCGGCTAATTTTTTCTATATAGATTTTTAGTTGTCCATATAATGTCTTTCTATTTTTAGTAGAGACAGGGTCTCGCTCTTGCTCAGGCTGGTCTCGAACTCCTGACCTCGAGCGATCCACCTGCCTCGGCCTCCCAGAGTGCTAGGATTACAGGCATGAGCCACCGCACCCGGCCCAATTTCATAAATTTAAATTGAAATTTTTATTTAATCATCCCACTCATATTCCAATTTTGTCAGTTGACATAATAATTAATGTCCTTTATACCATTCCCCCCTCCAGAAAAAAATCTAATTGAAATCAGATATTCAATTTAATCGTCATATCTCTTTAGCCTCTCGCACACCCTGGCCTTTCTTTGTTTTTTATAACATTGACATTTTTGAAAAACAGTCCTGTGGTAGGCGGGATAACGGCCCCCCAATGGTGTCCATGTCCTAATCCCCAGAACCTGTGAATGGGGGCTTTACAGATGTGGTTAAGTTAAGGGTCTTGACATAGGAGGATGAATTAGCCTGGATTATCCAGGTGATTCCAATATAATGCCAAGGGTTCTTGCAAGAAAGAGAAGCATGAGAGTCAGAGATCGAGATGTGAGCAGAGAGCAGAGGTCAGAGCAATGTGATTGCTGTCTTTGAAGACTGAAAAAGGTCCAGGAGCTATGAAATACAAGTCCCCTCGCCACCATTTTTTACCACTAATTTTCCTTTTGTGTTTGTCTGATGCTTCTTTTTATCAGACTGAGGTTATGCATTCTCAGCAGGAATATGCACAGGTGGTATCAGGGCATCTCATCTGGAGACACAGTGTTCACTGGGCCTTCACAGGTGACATCACTTCGATCACTCAGTCAAGGTGTTCCCCAATTTTTTCTCTGCATAATTACAGGGTGTTTTTTTTTTCCTCTTTTGCAATTACTAAATGGTCTGCTCATCATCTAAAATTTCCCTTGGATTTAGCAGCCACTATTTATTCTTGTCTGAACCAGTCTTTACTATGATGGTTGTAAAAGATGATTGTTCAACTCCAACACTCTGCACGATGACCAGTTGGTCCTCAGCATTCTACTGTAAGCAAGAGCCCTCCCACCTTCTCCATTAAATAATTAACCTGTTATCAGGATGGGCTCATGAATTCCCATTTTTCCCCCAGCAGTTTATAATTTATAACTGTACTTAGTTATTTTTATGTCCAAATTGTTCCAGATTTGACCAGGAGGAGCTCTCTCGAGCTTGTTCCTGTGTCTATGTCATTTTGCAAAAAAAGTATTTCCAAACTTTCTGGCATAACAAAAGTTTCCAGATTTATCTTATACCTACCCTGCCCCAGCCTCGGGGTCAACCATTTCTCCAAGAAACACTGATGCCTTTTGGTGGGAAACGGTATTAAAGACCAGGATTGATTTTGCTTCTGACCCTTTACATGGACAGAGTGAAGAAATGTATACATCTATATATACATATAACACATAAAAACAAACTCGAATGCATACACACATATGCAAAAACGTGCATAAGTTTTAGAAGCGATGAGTTCACACTAATACCTCAAATTCTACTCCAACCCTACATCACTCTTCCTTGCCTTCTCCTATTCTGTATTTGTACGTCTCTTTCACCGTGAGAGCCCTAACTCCCAACTCATCAGCACATGTCCTCATTTGCCCAGTCCTATATTAAATTTAAGAGTTTGAAAATTGCTTCTTATGTAACACTACTAAAAACTAACCTACTAAAAAGAGTTCGAAATTTATTCACACTTCTTCCCCCTTCTATTCCCCTCCCCACATACCATTCTGTTCCAGAAAGAGGATTATATAATCAAAAACTGTGTTCATAAATGATTTGTATTGGTTCTTTCTTCTTTTTTCTCCCCCTTCAGTATGGTCTTAGTAACCGTATGAAATACACTTAAATTCATTCGTTTCCATTTTCTTTCTGCTGTAGTTAGTTTTTTTCCCTTTCTCATTCTTATCAATTTCATTTGATTTTGTGAATATGTAGGCTAGTAACATACAGTCATGCATCACTTAACAACGGGAATACGTTCCAAGAAATGTGTGATTAGGCAATTTCATCTTGTGGGAACATCATAAAGTGTACTTACACAAACCTAGATGGTATGGCCTGTTATTGCACTACACACCTAGGATATATGGTACAGCTTGTTGTTCCTAGGCTACAAAACTATACAGAATGTTACTGTACTGAATAGTGTAGGCAATTATAACACGATGGTCATTATTTGTATATCTAAATATATCTAAGCATAGAAAAGGTACGGTGATATTAAATAATGTGGTATGAAAGATGGTACATCTGTATAGGACACTACCATGAATGGAGCTTGCAGGACTGGAAGGTGATCTGAGTAAGTCAGTGAGTGAGTGATGAGTGAATATGAAGGCCTAGGACATTACTGTACACTACTGTAGACTTTACAAACATAGTATACCTAGGTTACACTAAATTTATAAAAACTAAAGTAATTGTGCACTATGTTACAATGGCTACAATGTCACTAGGCAATAGGAGTTTTTCAGCTCCATTATAATCTTATGGGACCACAGTCATATATACAGTCCCCCATTGACCAAAGCATCATTGTACGGCACGTGACTGTACCTTCCTAGTCAAAACTATATGAAAAGGGATTGTCAGAAAACCTTCATTCCTTCTTGTATTCCTTCCACTCCATTACCCCCACCTCATCTGCCTTGCGAGTAACCAACTTCAGTATTTTCTAGTTTATCCTTCCTCTGTTCCTTGGGTAATGATAAATAAATTAATATTTACTTATTTATTTTTTTTTATTTTTTGCACAAAAGGGGAGCAACAAGTGGGAGCATCATAACTGATTCGCAAAGGGAAAGCGCATCTTCTGAAGAGTGTCTGCCACAAGAAATAGAAGCAAATTCTGGAAAGCTTCCAGTTTGTGTTCTTTTGAAATCCAAGTAAACATGAGCTCCATAAAATTAGAAGAAATATAAGGGAATAGGAGGAATAAAAATGGATCTAGATGAAAAGTGACTAGAAATAAAAGCTGCTGATAAAAAGAAGAAAACATTGTGAAATCCAAACAATGGAATTAAATTCTGCTTTGGAAGTAGAAGAGAACATAACTAAGCAGATTAAGGGAAGTATATATTAAAATAGTTTTAGAGAATACTTAGGAAAAGGATGAATAGGTAAACATGATAGGAAAAGGAGGATACATATAAGAGTAAGTGACAGAAAATGGAAATCCAAATTATAAGTAATTAGTATCCTTGAAGGAGAACCAAAGTCGAATAGAAGTAAGGTATTAATCAAAGCTATCATAGTAACAAAGTGGAGTCTATGTTATTTTCCTCTTGCTGTTGTAACAAATCACTACAAATGTAGTGGTTTAAACACTACACATTTATTATCTTAGGGTTCTGTAAGCAAGAAGTCTGATTTAACCAGGCTGCTAGCAAGGCTGTATTCCTTTCTGGAAGTTCTAAAGAAAAATCTGTTTCCTTGCCTGGTCCAGCTTTCCCAGGCTTGTGAGCCCCTATCCCCATTTTCAAAGTCACCAATGGCCGGTTGAACCCTTCTCACACTGCATCTCTCTGACCACAGCCAGGAAAAGGCCTCCACTTTTGAAGACCCATGTCATTAGATTGGATCCACCTAATAATCTAGGAAAATATCCCCATCTCAAAGTCATAACCTTAAATAATACCTGCAAAGTCCCTTTAGCCATGTAAAATAACATATGCACAGGTTCCGGGCATGGGGGCATGGATGTTTTTAGAGGCCATTATTCTTCCTACTGGAGAGTCAAAGACAGACCTAAACTTGTAAATAAAAGAAAATATCTCTGAGGTCCAGGTAAAATTAATAAAAAGAAATCAAGACCTTTGTGCATGTTATTTTAATTTCATAAAGCTTAGAGGTGGCAATCTGGTTGCAAGAGAGAAAGGGGGGAAGAGAGGCTGTCATCCGGCTTAGAGGACTTGTCTTTCTGACGTGTCGATGTATCCAGTGGTTCTCATTTCACCAATCAACAGTCCCCACTTCATCAGAGTAAAAGCCAAAGGCTTTACAACGACCCACAAGTTCCCATGCATGCGAGTCCCCTGCTCCATCCCTCTCTCAAGTCATCCCCGAGTCTTTTCTGTTCAGCCAGTGGCCTCCCTGCTGTATCTTGAGCATAGGTACCTCGGAGCTTTTGCACTGGCTGTTCCATCAGACTGTAACGCTCTTCCCCTCAGCATCCACGTGACTGTCTTCTTTACCCTCTTTCTGGTCTTTACCCAAATGTCCCTTCTCGGGGGGGCCCACCCTGCTTGACCACCCTACGTAAAGTTTCCCTGAGCCCACAATCCCAATATCTTTCATCCAGCTCTACTTTGCCATAGCACTACCACTTTCTAATACACTAATATAACTTATTTATATATTTTGTGCAGTGTCAGTCCTCTCCAATCCCACACTAAGGGTATAAGATCCACAAGAACAGGGGTTCTTATCCATTTCATTCACTGGCGTATTCAGTATTTGGGAGAAATACCCACTAAGTATGGTTCCTCAGCTCATTCGTGTGGAATGAATGAATGCACGAATACGTAAATAAAGAGCAAGCACCCTAATTTTACTTAAATTGTTTAATATTCAGGATTGCTTACAGGAATTGACAAGGATTATGGAGCGGGGCAGTAAAGCCCCCAAACTGCCTCTTGATTCTTTCACTGTAAGACATTTACAGGAGAGGGGAGGAATGGGGCGTGGGAGAGAGAGAGAGAAAGGTGGGTGGGAGGGAGAGAGAATTAGTGGTGTATGGAGGGGAAGGAGGAAGAGACTTAGCTGACAACAGAAACGTGGACGCCAGCTGGTGAAACACGTGCCTTTATGTCTTAGTATCTAACGCCTACTAAATAACTATTCACACAAGTGTTATGCTCACTCTCCGTATCTAACCCTTTATAAATGAGTTCTCTAAACCTGTGGTCCCCAACCCCCGGCTGCAGACTGGTACTGGTCCATGGCCTGTTAGGAACCAGGCTGTGCAGCAGAAGGTGAGAGGCAGACTAGCAAGCACCTCCATCTGTATTTACAGCTGCTCCCCATAACCCGCATCACCTCCTAAGTTCCTCCTAAGACCAGCTGTGGCGTTAGGTTCTCACGGGAGCGCAAACCCTACTGTAAACTGTACATGCGAGGGATCTAGGTTGCGTGCTCCTTATGAGAATTACTGCCTGATGATCTGAGGTGGAGCTCAGGTGGTGATGCTAGTGCTGGGGAGCGGCTGCAAATACAGATTATCATTAGCAGAGAGGTTTACCTGCAATAAATGTAATGTGCTTGAATCATCCCAAAACCATACCGTCCTCTCCACACACACCCCACCCCCACCATCTCCATCTGTGGAAAAACTGTGTTGCATGAAACTGGTCTGGGTGCCAAAAAGGTTGGGGACCACTGCTCTAAACCATTATGCTCTAAAGGGATTTTAAACACCCAGACAACCCTCTCCCCAGTTTCCTTCCCCTGGGAAGAAGCAAAAGAAGCTGGAGGCCACCAGGAAGCACCAAACCACTTTGATTTTGTGCTCTCTTACACAAACACAAGAGCTCATAAAGCACAGGCTTTTTTAGAGGGAGAATTCTTTTGCCTCCCCTGGTTGCCAAGAGAATTGAGCTTTCTTCTGGCCTTTCCCTACCCATTTGTTCATTCCGCCCTATGGATTGGTAAATTTCAGAATAAAAACAGGGCATGCTAGGCTCATTCTGATCTCTTATTCTCTTGAGAACAAATGCCCCGGGGTGGGGGTGGGGGGGCTCTGCCACGTGGAGAGGCCTGCTGGGAGCACAGGACCCCTAGCACTGGGCCGGCTGCCTGCTTTTTTCTAGGGCATGGTTGGTAGGCTTAGTTGTTCTCATTTTAAGCTACGTCCTCCAACTGGGCTTCTAACAACATAAAAGTGCTTTTTTTTTTTTTTTTTTTAAGTTTTGTGTATTAGTTGCCATAACAAAATACCACAGACTTGGTAGCTTAAACAATAGAAACTTACTTTCTCACAGTTCTGGAAGCTAACAGTCCAACATCAAAGTGTCATCAGAGTTGGTTTCTAGTGAGGCCTCTCTTGAAGGCTTATAGACAGCCACCTTCTTGCTACGTCCTCACCTGGCCTCTTCTCTGTACAGAGAGAGGGGGAGAAAGAGAGAGGGAGAGAGAGCGAGCGTGTGCACACTCTCTGGTGTCTCTTCCTCTTCTTGGAAGGACACCAGCCCTACTGGGTCAGGACTCTACCCTTATGACCTCCTTTAACCTTAGTTACCTCTCCAAAGTCCCTATCTTCAAATATAGTCATATGGGGGGTTAGGGCTTCTACATAGGAATTTGGGGGGAGACACAGTTCAGTCCATAACATCTTCCGTCTGTCTTTCTTCAATCTGTTCAAAACTCAGGAGGGTAAAAGGGAAAGAGGGGTGCTATTTATTGGGGATCTTCTTAGAGGCCCTTCATACACCCTTTCCCCCAAAATTTCTTAAACATATATTCCAGCCAAATAAGAGATTAATAAAATTTAAGAATTCTGAATTGGAGAAATATAGGTATAAAGACTTACAATGAATAAAAAGGGAAGTCATGTGGGCAATTTCCCAATCTTTCATAGGGCATAATTGGGGGATATACTCTCATTTTTATTTTTGAAATTAGAAAAATTAACTTTCAAAGATTTTTTTGCTTAGAAGTTTTTATATTAGTAGAGTTAAACATTATACATATGAGGTTTTAAATGTCATACATACTTACAATTCATATATTTGTGTATCTAGTCCAGGCCTCTAGATTTG
Organism: Eulemur rufifrons; assembly: GCF_041146395.1. Classification (NCBI taxonomy): domain Eukaryota; kingdom Metazoa; phylum Chordata; class Mammalia; order Primates; family Lemuridae; genus Eulemur; species Eulemur rufifrons. Next base: position 88,782,407 of record NC_090984.1, read on the forward strand.
TGTCCAACTTCCTACTCAATTTCTCCTCTCTGAAATCTAGTGGATATCTCAAACCTAACATGTCCAAAACTGAACTGATATTCTGACTTAAACTTTCTCCCACTCTACTGTATTTCTAATGATAGCAACTCCATCTTTCTAGTTCCTTCGGTCAAAAATCTTGAGGTCATCATTGACTCCTTCCTTTTTCACACAACCCACACCCATCCTATAGCAAATTCTGCTGGCTCTACCTACAAAACACATCCAGAATTTGATCTGTTCTCACAGTCTCCACTGTTACCACCCTGATTAAAGTATCATCAGCTCTTTCCTGGATTACTGCAATAGCTTTCTAACTGTTCTCTCTGCTTCAGCCTTGGCCCGCTCTAGTTTATTCTCAACACAACAGCTGAAGTGATGCTTTCAAAATGTATGTAAAATCACATCACTCGCCTAAACCCTCCAGAAGCCTCCTATCTCATGTAGAAGTAAATGCCACAGTTCTCACAATGGCCTCCTCCACCCTACATGATCTGGACCCCAACCCTGCTGGGCAGCACCCCTCTGACCTCGTCACACCACTTTCCCCCTTCCTCTGTGTTCACCAGCCGCACTGGCTTCCTCTTCTTCCTTGAGCAAACCAAGCACCAAAACCATTTTGCACTTCTGTTTCCTCTGCCTAAAACACTCTTCTCTTAGATACCACATCACTTTCTCTGTCAGGTCTTTGTTCTACTTTGTTCTAATGTAACCTTCCCTACCACCCAATTTACAATTACAAATTCATGCCCATCCCAGAGCTCATCCCTATTCTCTGCTCAATGTTTCTGCACAACACTTATTATCATATATTTTGCATGTAACTTGTTTATTACGTCTTCTGATTCTACCCTACCTATAATAATAAATCTCCATGAAGTCCGAAATGTTTGTCTGTTTTGTTTGCTGAGTGCTGTTCCAGCACTTGGAACAAGGTCTGACATACAAGGAGATCTCAATAAATGTTTGCTAAATTGAATGAATGACTTCCATTTATCATTCTCTTCCTTTGATAGGTCAAATATGAAAAAAAGAGAGGATATGAATAGTGCTATTGATTAGGTTGATTTAATAGATCTATTTTAAACAAGGATATATTGAAAAGATAAGCTTCTCTTTTCAAAAGTTTATTGCAGGGTTTGTCGATAGCAACTATATATTTTGTGCCAATAATTCTTTGTTGTGGGGGCTTTCGTGTACATTGTAGGAAGTTTAGCAGCATCACTGGCCTTTACCAATTAGATGCCAGTACAATCAATACCCTCCACCCCCAAGTTGTGACAACCAAAAATGTCTCCAGACATTGCCAAGTGTCCCCAGGTAGCAAAAATCATCCCAGTTGAGACCACTCACCTATGGTTATTTCTAAAGTTGAGCCACACATACAGAAAAATAGAATTTAATAAAAAAAGTTTAAACAAAAAATATCACAATCATTTGGAAGGAAGATCCTCCAAAAAACACTGGGTCAAAGTTAGCCAAAAACTATATCTAAGATCTGTTTTTCACATGGGTGCAAGACAAAATATAAGAACCCAGTTAAATTCAAATTTCAGATAAACGATGAATAATTTTTTCAGTCTAAGTATGTCCCATGAAATATTTGGGACATACTTAGACTAAGCACTTATCTGTTGTTACCTGAAATTCTAATTTAACTGGGGATTGCTGAATCTGGCAATTTTAATTTATAAAATAATGAGTATGAAACTACAGCATATAAAAAACTATGCCACTATATATAGAATACACCCATGACTGTACTCAGAGGCAAAATTATATTTGCCAATGCCTTCATTTCTTAAAAAGATAAATGACTAAAAATGAACTAAAAGTTTAACTGAAAAATTAGAAAACAATAAAATAAAGGAAACCAAATGTAAGTAATCTACAGGAATTTTTCACAGCTAAATTAATTTGAAGGGGGAACCCTTGCTTCTCTAGTAATAACCTTGCCAATGGAACTGTAATACTCAAAGTCTTTGCTCCTTGGACAGCACTGGATACAGTCTAATCTGCTCACCCTTCTAGGTGCTCTATCAATGTCCCTGTTGAGGTTTTTTCCTTTAGATGTATTACTGCACATCTTTGTCATGCTGTGAAATGTCAGTCAGATTTGTCTACAGCCCCTGATCTTTTGACTTGAGGAATCTCTTTAATCACTGTTAATAGACATTATTGCTAAGGCTGGTGATTTTAGAAAGAGCCGAATTCAGGCCCATTTAGTTGAGTTAGTTGGATTAACTGAGACCTAGAAAGTCTCAGTGTCCCTTTTACACATTATCCTCTAGTATGTTTGCAGATGAGCCCATGTGTAAAGCCAAGGCATTTCTCTCTTATGTCCTTTAGACATTTTCAGAAAGATGGCAATGCCACCCTGAAGGCATTAATGCTGGAGACATGGGCTTAGGATGGACCAGTGAGTGTCTGGACTCCCTGAAGGAAGCACTTCTGTTACTAACTTCGAAAACCAGAGTGAAAACAAAGAAGTAAGGCCTATTGTGAATGATCTGCTATCACTGTGTTGTCATTTCCTGAGCAGCTTTCTTATCAGCATTGGCTTTTTTCCCAAATTTCAATTCGAAAGAGCATTACAAGGGGGAAAAAAATCCAAATTTTTATGTAGTATTTCCTAGGTAGTAAACACAGGATTTCCTGCATCCGAAATGACTTCAACAAATTGCCTGTTCCTTCAAACATGGCATGGTGACAAATTTGGACCCTGTTCCGTTAGGCGCAGATAAGCTTGTTGATTGAAATCTCTAGCTGAGCAAGGAGTTTTGGCCAGCTATGCAATCCCACTGGGCCTGGGAGTCGCAGGAATGAGTTTTCATTTCAAATTAATGTCTATTTGGCCTTAGTATTACATGTGTTTACATCTTGTCTTCCCACGTAGAGTCTACAATCTGTAAGTATTGAAAGTACCATTTTCTTCCGAGAGCTCAAGGCAGCACAGTGATGAATAAAAAGACAGGTAGGTGGTCAATAAATGCTTTTGGTTCATTGGTTTTAGAAATAACAAGATGGGAGCATTCTGGAGGGTTGACTCTGAGTTTCTGAACCCTGGCATTTGTTTCTGGTAGGGGAAGATAAACTTTCCAACTCACAATCTCGACAGGAAGGAAGTATGTTCTGTCAACAGAGGGGAGGGCCAGGAATCTCCCCCTTTCAGATATAATTCTGGTCACACCAGGATAATTAGTAAATCTGCAATAGAAACAGTTCCTTTCCCCCATTTCCTATGCCTAATAAAGTGCTCTTGATGAACTAAGTGAGTGAGTGGAATTCTCGCCCCAGACTTCAGTCACTCTTTGTTTTAAAATCCTTCTTCAGTGAGTTGCTTCCGGAAGCACGTGGTTTCATAATTTCCAGTACACAGTGTTGGCCTGAAACTCATTTGTACATTAGTCATCACAGTGATGTACCAGCAAGTCATAGCAACCGCTCCGGTTTGCCAAAGGACAGGGGATTGACAGGATATAATCAAAACTCTACAGAAATATGGTATTCCATGCCATTATGTGGAAGTCACTAGGGAGGAAACCTTTTCAGAAAAAGCCAGGGTAAATCTTAGGCGTGAGCATTTGTAATGCTCTTTCTACAGTGTTGCCCCAGTTGCTGTCAAATATAAATACCAGTTGTGTACCTGGACACAATCCCTGTGACGTGCCCTTGGGTTCAGGAGCACAAATTTGTAGCTTTAGTGAATTGACACCATTCATTTTGTTAGTCTCCTGGGCTTGGTTGTTGAGAGTCCAAGAATATTTATCTGTTCACCATGTCTCCAAGCTTTAATGAATTTATGAAAATGAACTCATTAAAATATGACCATAAATTTCCATGATTAATATTTAAGAAGGAATTCTCTTTCAGAAAAATATCATTTAATAATAACTACCATGTATTAAGGCCAAGCACTGCAACAAGCATTTCCCATACAACAATCTAATAAAACCCCAATGAAGTATTTTTGCTTATATTTTACAGATGAGAAAGCTGAGGCTCAGGAAAATTAAGAAATTTAACTAAGGTAACAAAAAATCCAATCAAGGTCTGAGTGAAAACTCAAGGCTCTTCACAAATATTCAATAAAAAATTAACCACAAAAGACACTGCCATTATCCCCCTAATTATTTTGTCTTCTGTGTTGATGGTGCTGTTCACCAAGTTTCAACCTAGAGACGGGAACAGAACCTGCAGCTAGTTCGCTGGGGCCAAGGCATCACTTTGGTTCTCAAATGAGAACTCTCTGATAATGCAACAGTAGAATAATGGAACAGTCCCAGAATCCTGGGTTTCAAAGGGACTTCTAAGACACTGTAGTGGGCTCTTGTTGCTTTAGTCTCTGAACATCCACTTCCCCTTCTGCCATCCACCCCCTCCCCAACCAGCCACTCAATCAAAATGGCCCCCGATCAAGGGATAGACACTTGACAATCAGAGCTGAGGAACACCAAACCTGGTTCTAATGACAATTCCTGAAGAGACTGCCCTTTTAGTTCTTCTCTCCCAGAACTCAGGAGCTTCCCTGGTTTTGGTTCCCTTTCTGAAGTTTCATTCTTCAGGTTTCCCAGCAATTTTGAAAACTGGCCAAAGTCAGATTCTGTTGCTTACTAGTGAAGAATTCTTTTTTTTTTTTTTTTTTTTTTTTTTTTGAGACAGAGTCTCACTCTGTTGCCCAGGCTAGAATGAGTGCCGTGGCATCAGCCTAGCTCACAGCAACCTCAAACTCCTGAGCTCAAGCGATCCTCCTGTCTCAGCCTCCCGAGTAGCTGGGACTACAGACATGCACCACCATGCCTGGCTAATTTTTTCTATATATATATTTTTAGCTGTCCATATCATTTCTTTCTATTTTTTTAGTAGAGATGGGGTCTCGCTCTTGCTCAGGCTGGTCTCGAACTCCTGAGCTCAAACGATCCGCCCACCTCGACCTCCCAGAGTGCTAGGATTACAGGCGTGAGCCACCATGCCTGGCCAAGAATTCTAACTAATGCAAAGATCTAGTCTGGAGTCTTCATGGGGCTGATGAGCCAGGCAAGAAAGAACCAGGCCTCCGTTTCTGCTTAAGCAAAAGGGCTCTGTTTGGACCAAGGGTTTTGTTATTAATGAAAAATTTGAAATATCACTAATCTAGTTCAAGCACCCTCAGTCTTGGGTAGCTTAAGTTGTAATCATCTACCCCAGCTCTCATAGCCTTTAATTTTGATTTTCATACTAATTTATTTTGCAAATTAATTAAATTGCAAGTAGAAAGTAGCACCTAAGGAGTCCCTTTAATTGCACTATAATTTGCACCCAACCAAAAGACAGACTTGGAAACAACTGCCATCCCAACTCACAGCTTTTTCAAATCTGGTTCCAAATCACATCTGAACTTTCCTTTAAACAACTTATTTTTATCACCAAGTTTTAAGTGTACAACAGCACATTTGTGTACATTTCCAACATTAGTAATTTTTATTATTTTCTGCTCCATGCCTGTCAAAGGAGTTTTGTTGAATAATTTATTCTTTAGATTTATTGAATTTGAAATTTATAAAATTTTAAGAGACTGTTCCAAATTCAAAAGTAAATCTAAAGAGACCGACCGATCAGAACTCCTAAGATACATCCCTATTTCTTATACCATTCTTCTTTAAAAAAAAAAAAAAAAAAAAGCAAAAATCCAAAGCTCTTTATGAAAAGAAGTAGAGGCTCAAATCTGACATGTAGTTTTCTGGCTTAAGATGAATGTAGTCCAACATTTAACAGTGTACACTTGTCGTCTCTTCTCTAAAACAGGTTTACATGTTTTTTATTTTAATAAATGAAGCTAATGTCATGTGAAAATGGAAGGGTTTCCTAATATAGCAGGTTACATTCGAGCTGGAGTCGTTTCCCATATTTCAGTTGGGAGCCTTGTGGCACAGTCACCAGTTGAATTTCAAAATTTCAGATGGAAATTAGTTGTTTAAAATTTGAAACATGATTTCCTTTGGAAGTCACATTTAAAATAATGGCCATGTCTTCAGATTTAGCCTACAAAGGGCTTTCAGGCAGTACTGTTCTAATAGTCTCAGTGAAGGTGAATACGTAAGAGAAAGGAAGGATTTTAGAATTTGGCACCTCTTTCTGTGCCCCTCACCCCAGCTGCCTCCAGCCCCTTTGATTCCCTAGGTCTCCCCAGGGGTTCTCTCTCTCTCTCTCTCTCTCTCTCTCTGTCTGACTGTACTTCCCTCAGGCACTACTACCTTCAGGTCACCTGCAGTGAGATAGCCAAAATACTCCCAGGAGCTTATTAAAATGCAGATTACTAATCCCATCTCTTAAATAGAAGTTTCTAGAAATGGGGCCAAGGAATCTACATGTTAACCAGTTCCCCAAGTGATTCTTTTAGATACTGAGGTTTGAAAGCCACTATCCTAAAGGTTTTAGTTTTAATTGCCTACTTCTACCTCCACCCCAAACCCAAATTTCTGTTCACTCGAGCTGCCTGAGGAATGAATTAATATGATCTTATTGAAGATTTGGGTGTTGGCGTCCTCAGGGTTCTGGCCCTTTTCTCTCCCTGTGGAAACTCCTGACATAACGATAATCATTTTTAAAGACTAGGTATATTTCCTTTCAGATAGAGATTTTTTTTTTTTTTGAAATTATATATAGAGAGATTTTCACCCTACCTTTTAAAAAACAACTTGATAAAATGCATTTTCCTACCTTTTAGGTATTTTGTGACAACAAAATTTTAAGTGACTACTGAATATTTTAATTGTACAAATTTGACAAGTTGTCAACGTGTTGAACATTCATCACTATTATAAACAAGGCTCTGATGAATATCCTTGAATATAAATCTGTAACTGAATCTCTCATTTTCCCCTTGGGGTTCATTTCTGAAAATAAAAGTCATAGTTTCCCAGTACGGATTGCCAGAATGCCCTCCGGAAAGGATCAGACCAGTTTACACTCCCCGCAGCTGGGCGTGAGAGTCCCTTCTACTAACCACACCATCATCAACGTTGAGTAATATCAGGATTAAATAACTTAGGCACTTTTTTTTTTTAAATGAAGATTGTTGCAAGGGGTGACTTCAAAGAACAAAGGATAAGAGAGATAAATTGGTGTTGTGGGCAGATCCCCGAGTGTGAATCAGGAGCTGAGTCGATGGTACCTACCACGGAGGCACTGAGCTTGGTGGCTGTCTTAGTCTCCCGCAGTCTTGGTGAACTGCACCCAAGGGAAGAGAAGGAAATTATGACGCCACAGTCCAAGCAGAACTACGCACCTGGTGGTGCCTCTCCTACATTTGCCGGCAGAGTTACTAAACCTGTGGTTCATATATGTCAGTATGCAGAAGAATTACCCAAGACAAGAATTAAAACTCAGATTCTTAGCAACACCCCGAAATTCTGATTCAGCTAGCACAAGGTGGGGCATAGGAACTTCCATTTTGATTAAGAACCCCACGTGAGTCCAACATAGGTAGCCTAGGACCTCACCTGGAGAAATATTAAACTAAGGGATGTGAAGAACATCCTTATAAACCCCAAACTTATTTTCCCAGGAAATTAATTACTACAGTATTGCTTTTGCCACGAGGAATCCACTCAACAGTTTCAGAACATTATGATAATCCTTTTTTTCTATTTTGAAGTGAATGTCTGTGCTTGGAGGCAGAACTCCTTGCATGACATGCTGCTATGATCAGCCTAGTTGTCAGTCCCGCACTGGGGATGGATGTCTTCAGCTGTACATGATTCCAGCTTGTAAGGATGGGACAGAGACATGACCTGGTCTTCTTTCCCTCTCCAGCCTCCTGGTTTGGTGCTGTGTGGTGCTAACCAGAGAGCAACGATAGCCAATGCTGGCATAGCACCGCAGATGGCATGTTCATTTGTGGTTCAAAGGCAGCCCACACAGACTTCAGTTCGTGAAGTCAGAGACCACAAGCCTGTTGACATCCTGAGAAAGGGCCCCCAGGCTTAGTCTGTCCATCAAGCCAGTACTGAGAAAAGCTGGAGTCTGCGTTGGCATTCAGGCTCCGCACGTGCCAGTTCCAATTACCATCTAAGTGTGCCCTTAAAGGGGCTCTGTCAACATTGCTTAGATCTGAAGATCAAGTTCAAGGAAGGCAAAAGAGTTTGCAGAATGGATGCACAAGGTAAGCCTTAACTTCAGGCAAAGTGGGTAGTTACCCACTGTTATGGGCTGAATTGTCCCCCGCCAAACGTATATGTTGAAGTCCTAACCTTCTGTACCTCAGAATGTGACTGTATTTGGAGACAGGTCCTTTAAAGAGGTAGTTAAGGTTAAATGAGGTGACCGGGATGGGCCCTAATCCAGTATGACTGGCATCCTTATAAGAAGAAGAGATTAGGACACCAACATACACCAACCAAGGGATGACCATGTGAAGACAGGAACAGGGAGGAGACATCCAGGTACAGACCTGGGAGAAGGGCCTCCAGATGAAACCAACCCTGCTAACACCTGGATCTTAGAACTTGTCTGTAGCCTCCAGAATTGTGAGAAAACTAATTTCTATTGTTCAAGCCTCTCAGTCTGTGGTACTTTGTTACGGCAGTCCTAGCAAACTAACACACTCACTATATTATGATTTGAACAAATCTCTCTCGTCTGGGTGCCTAGAATACTCCATTGGAGACCATCAGTGCTTTGGCTATTCCATTGAATAGTTTCTTCCTTAATAACACACACACACACACACACACACACACACACTCTTAGCACTCGGCTGGGCCGGGCAGCTGGCTTACTCATCTTTGTATTCTCGGGCTGCATGTCAGGGTTTCAACCCAGCGGAATTCACAAACATTCATTAACTTGCTATAAGCCAGACATGCTAAGTGGTAGAGATTTCGAACATGTAATCCTGGTATTTGAGGTACTCACCATCCGGGAAGGGAGAACCCTGCACGATTTAAGGGCCGTGACACCATAGCTTTGGGCGTAGAGGTGGGAATGACTAACTTTGCCTGAGGGAGCTGGGGAGGCTCCACAGAAAAGGTGAGTTTGAAAGGATGCGTGGGAGGTTAGCAGACAAAGAAGGGGGAAATTCTGACTAAGAGACATAGTATGTGCCAAAAGACAGAAGTAGCAAATGAGGTATGTTTGGAAGTGATGAGAACTTTGGGGAGACACTCAAACACCACCTGCCTGCAACATCCTCAGAAGTGGACGGCAGGGCAGGACGAAAGGACCCTGCTGGGAGCACGTTGGCCAGGAGGGCCCTCCAGTTTCCCCAGATTCTTCCAGCATCTCGGAAGCATGTGGATGGTCCCTGCAAGCCAGAACCGCCCCTCACCCCCACACTGCCCCTTGGTCCTGCTTTCCTGTGCACTGGTTTTTGAGAGAACACAGGAAGCCCAGCATAAGGGCCAGAGTTCCCACAGCTCACTCACTAGCAGTCGGGGTTCCCAGGCCCAGCTTTCCCCTTTTGGAGAGCTAGAAAGTGACCCCGTGAAGAGATGAGGTTTAAGCTGGTCCCTAACATCTGCTCAGGAGAACGTAATATCTTTACTGCTGTCTTTGTGTTCAAGGTTCACTCAGCTTGTCAGAAATCTTGATGGTGTTCCTTCTCCTTTCTGTGTGGTCACACCAGAGTCTGTGTGTTTTGGCGAATAACTGATATTCTTCCTATTTATAGACTGTTTCCCATGTTATTCACTTGCAGGGTTTCTGTGGTCCAATGTTCTGTCAAGTCCCAGCTGGCCAGGAGTGCGTAATAGTCATTAACACCACAGCTGCTTGTTTTATAGTCTCCATGTATAGCCCAGTTGGTAAGCGCTCTTAGATAAGTCTAAAACTGTTTGTGTTAAAACACATATATCCAGCTGGGGGAAAAAAATGCTCATTTGTGCTAAGTGCCTTTCAAAACTAATATCAAAGCTAAAAATATAAGTTCTTCATTATCCAAATGATAACATATTCATTTTTGCCTTTTCAAGATATAGAAGAGAAAAGTGTATTTTGGAAGAAGTATTTCCTACAGATCCAAACCAAAGAATAATCTTTGATAAAAGTAAAATGTCCTGGGAGACTGAGCAGAGAATGAAATACCTTTTTCTTTGCATCTCTTCTGCTTCCTTATAACCTGTTTTGAGAAGGAGAAAGTTTGGTAGGTACCTATTCAAATGCTGAATTTCCTCTTTCAGATAGAATTTTTAGCATCTTGTGTACCACTGACTAGCTTATCTCCGCATCCCATAATAATCTTGGATAGCATTTCGACTGCTTTTAAAATAAAAGCTTTACTGAGATATAATTCACACACCATAAAATTCATTCATTTAAAGCGTACAATTCAGTGGCTTGTAGTGTGTTCACAGGGTTCTTGCCACCACCACCACAATCACTTTTTTATCACTCCAAAAAGAAACTCCACACCCCTGAGCAGTCACTCCCCCGTTTTCCCCCATTGCCCTGCCCCTCAACCCTAGACAACCACTAACCTACTTTCTGTGTCTATAGATTTGCCAGTTCTAGACATTTCATCTAAAAGGAATTATACAATATGTTATCTTTTGTGACTTGCTTCTTTCACTTAGCATAATCTTTTTAAGGTGCATCCATATTGCATTATATATTAGTATTTTATTGCTGGATATTATTCCAATGTATGATTCCACTACTTTTATTTATCCATTCATCAGTTAGTGGACATTTGGGCTGTTTCCACTTTTTGACTGTTACGAATAATGCTGCACAAGTTTTTGTGTGGACATGTAGAATTGCTGGGTCATATTATTTTGATTGTTTTTTCAATGTTGAACAAGGCCATCCCTAGATTTCATAACTGATGAGCACAGGGAAGGGCATTGGTTAATCTTGTCTTTATGGACTTAGAGAAGTATCCATTTTATTGCCAATATTGTTACATAATTCTCTCGCACAAAACAAGAACTAGGTAATAACTTTGGAAATAACCTCTGACTTACAGAAGAAGAATCAATTGATCAGCAACAGTGTCCACTGATCACCTAAGGAAGCTTCTATGTTATTCAGATGTGCAAACCACACAAAGTATTATTGTCAAAAGTCAACCTTTAGTAAGACACCCTGTCCTCTTTTGTGTCATATTTAACGGTTTAATTGCTAGATAGAACACCATGATTTTCAGAGAAGACACAGGGATTTTTCTAAGAAGTTCTTGCCATTATTTTGCCAACACTAATGCTACATCTTGTCTGTTTGTTAGGAGACATTTCAATGCTGAGCATCCGGGATATGCCAGGTTTTGTGCTCAGCGTAGGGAGTAAAAATAAGGCTAAGACAGTGTCGTTGTCCTCTTAGAGCCCCCAGCCTAGTGATGGGTATGAGACTGGACAGCTCACCAATCACTCATGCCAGGCATGTATTAGTGTGTGGTGCTCAGCTGAAGGGCAAAGCACCACCAGTTGGGGACATGAGGAGAGACTCCAAGGAAGAAGTGGCATTTAACATATGTCTTGGCAGATGAGTAAGATTTTGATATGTAAATGTATGTGGAGAGGACATTGCGGAATTGCACAGATAAGCGAGAAAGCAAAGGGTCCATTTGGGGAGTTCAGATTTAAATCCCCTCCACACTTCTTACTACTCTTAATGCTTTGGTAATTTACCTGAATTCTCTAAGCCTCAGTTTCCTCATTTCTAAAATGGGCAAAATAATATCATCATATATTGCAAGAATTAAATGATAATGTATTTAAAACATTCATCATGGGCCAGGCTCAGTGGCTCATGCCTACTGGGAGGCTGAGGTGTGAGGATCTCTGAGGGCAGGAATTCGAGGCTGCAGTGAGCCTCGAACTGTGCCACTGCACTCCAGCCTGGGCAACAGAATAAAACTCTGTCCCTTCCCCCCACAAAAAGTTGTTCATCACAGTGCCTAAAACACAGCAAGCACTCAATGAAAAGTTGGTTTCAAGGGGTTTGGTTGCATATAGGTAGATAGGGAGCAGAAAGTAGGTTAGATCCATATTGCAGAGAACCTTGATGTGGGAGGAGATGTTGGACCTTAGATCTGTAATACATAAGGAATTGAAAGGATTCTGGAGTAAGGAGCAACCTTATTAGAGCTGTGTTGGGCAGGAGCACATAGGATGGGATGAAATGGGATTAGTCTTTAGAAAGCCATAGATGTGGTCCTAGGGAAAGGAGATGAGGCAGAAAATACAGAAATTAAAATGAGGAGTCACTTCAAAGGCTTTACAAAGGCAGACTATCCAGAAGATACAACTGCTTAAATTTCAGAGACAACAGAGAGGTTGAAGCTTTTGAGCCTGCATAGCTGGGAGGATAGTAACGTCACTAACCAGGGAGAATGAGGACAGACGAGATACTACTTTGGCTCGGAAGAGTTTGTGGTACCTGTGAGACATCTGTGTGAAGGTGTCTAGCAGACAGAAAGGAGGACTACAGCATGGAAGAGAAGTCCAGGCCAGAAACCCTGGACTCACCTGCCAAGAACAACTGGTGGAAGCGAGGGGACGGGCAACACAGAACTTCACAGGACAGTGGAGATTGCTGGAAAGAAGAGAAACAGGAACTGAGGAGAAGTCGAGGAGACCCGTCGTGCGTGCCTAACAAGGTTACTAAGAGGAAAACCCTTCCCAAACTGTCAAGTACCGCAGAGGCTCAAATTGATGAGAAGCAGAGGACCGAACGGCTGCTGCAGAGAAGGCCACGGGAGCCCTTTCCTGAACCTACAGCACAACTGTGATTTTTTTGATAGTTCTGATAAGCAGTCTAATGAACTAATCACACTGCTAGTCCTTGGACAGGATGACAAAGGAATCGTTAAACCAAGTTTTTTTGACAACAAAATTTGCTCTTGAATGCTTCAAGTAACTATGTTAGTCATTCCAGCTTTCCTGATTTCAACTGCTTCTTGAATCTATATGTGCAGCCATTTTTTCAAATTAAATAGTGATGTTTAGGGGCTTCGGCGGCAAGGCATTGGTATAGGGGTCAATGGTGCCATCTACTGTCGTCTCCTCTGAAGGGAACAACTTCAGGAACAAACTCATGTCTCCCATCACACATTTTGCATCAAGTGTTTCAAGTAGAAATAGCCGCACATTTTACACTGTGTAATCAGTCAAAGTATGCCGGCCTGTTAGTAGCACTTGTCCCTTAAGTTCTAGCAAAATCTTTCTTGATGTCTCCCCTGATGGTGATTGGGGAGGTCAGACCCTGAGGCCCGAGGAAGTCAGGGACCATAAAGGAAGGAAGGTCACAGGCTCAAGCTCCCAGGTGCTAGCACTTAACACTCACAGCCCCAAATCCCAGTGGTTTGCCCCCATGGCCTTAAGAGGACACTACTTTATCTCCAATTTTCAGACAAGGAAACTATGACTAAGAAAAATTAAGTTGACCGAGGTCAAATGCTTCTAAGTAGTTGAGCTAGAAGCTGAATTTAGATCTGACTGCAGTGGTTCTTGTGCTGAATAACTTCTTTCTGCCAGATTTGTGAAGATTCCTATAGATGTTTGCCTCCCCGGTTCTGATGCAGCCATTCTCAGACTCCAGCTGGAGGAGAAGCTGCAATTCATGCATTGGATCTTTTTTTTTTTTTTTTCCTTAAATCATTTAGCACTTCACCGTATATGCTAAATTTAGCCATTTGGTATATTTTTCTGGATACATTTTAGTTTCAAATGCCTCTATGATTAAATTAAAGAAAACCACACCTATTTCAGCTTGGCTATGTTTCCTATGCTCTTCTTAGGCAAATCTATGACAAGAGAAAGGTTAAAATCAAGTCCATTTCAGTGAGAAGGTATATCTTTAATAATATCTCTCAAATACTTAGATATAACTTAATACATAAATGCTTTTTTCATAATCAGGATTGGAAAAGTGAAAAGGTAAACTTACAAATATTTAGTAACAATAACGCTCTATTGTAGAAATGTAGACATTAATACTAATTATATATTTAGTTATTCACAGATAATGTGAATATAATAGCCATTTTGTGCAAAATATATGATAAATCAGAATAAACTAAGAGTTTATGTGTAAATTAATTTATGAATTTAATAGCTTTCATGCTTCCTCGAAACAATATGCTGAAGTGGTCTCACTTGCCCTAGGGAAGCACATACACATAAAGCATGCCTAGTGAGGTCTGCAATTTTACTAAAATAAATTACTACTTGCCAACATAAAGGGGAAACAGTAATTTATAGGGCTGCGGCGAATACAGGTTTTTTAAATTATGGTCTGTCCTAGGGGGAAATTACCCCTGTACAAATGCATTTACAAGAAAATGGTCGGAAAAGTTTGGAAGCCCAGGCACTGTGGCATAATATTTTATTACCATCATTATTTGCCTAAGTTAAGGTGCTTATCAGACTTGATCTCAGCCCTAACAAAATTTAAAGTAGTAAAACTGCATTCAAAGGAGACCTACATCATTACAACAATATCCCTGGTTCTTCGTGCTTGAGGAGCTCTAAAGTTTTCTAAGTTCTTTATCACACTGCCTCTCAAACAAGGTTCCTTACCCAGAAGAAATAAGAAACTAAATCGTACAGATTTATAAGCCGCTTGACAAGGGTAATTTGTACATTAGCCCGGTCCCAAGGATGAGCTATGATGGTCTTATTGAGAAGATTAAAACTAGTGTCCAGTCTCTGTGGGGGATTTTCTTCTCTCCAGCCAGAGCACATTTGAAAACTTTTCCTTTTATGGCTTTGGCTAAAGAACTGATGAGCTCACATAGAGTTGTGTGTTTTTGTGTATCTCCCCCACAAGCACCACTTCATGTCATAGCCAACCTAGGCCTATGGTGCTCCGTGTTCATCCCTCTCTTGCTGGTACCCAGATCTGTGAGCGAACGCCTTCCCTGGATTAATCCCATTGTCTGACTTTTCAATATACCACAAAGGGCTACTACATCTAATGGCAAAACAGACACACCCAGTCAAGTAGATTGGAGCCACTTCAAATTCATGTCCTCTGACATCTCCCCTCCCCCAGCCCCAAGACTGTCCCCTGGGATGCCCTGGCCACCCTTCTCTTCCAGCCTCTTCAAGGGCCATTGCAAACTTCCTCCTCTTTCCTCAAACCCCATCACCTCTCCACATCCCATACTCTCAGTAGACAACCTGCCTACTCTCATGCTAATCTACTCCGCACCCACTTTCATTCCTGTCCTTCCATTTCAGGGGACAAAGCTACTCCAACCACCTTCCTCAGGAATCTTGCTCCATTAACTATTATCTCTCTGGTTGGAATGTTCTATCTCTCCTTCTTGGTTGATTCTTTCCCTTAGCAGACACAGAGTCTTCTGGATTTCCCAACTCCCTGGTCTACTCCATGGGCTGACAGCCTTTAAACGTAGGTGGGCCCCATGTTCTCTTCAAAGCTCTGTTCTTTCGTTACGGTCTGCACTATACTTTGGCATCCTCATATTCACCCTGTGCCAGTCAGGGTCCAGTCAGGAGATGAAACCACACTAGTTATTTTAACTGAGATCAATTAATACATAGAATTGTTAACTAGGTAACAAAAAGTGTGAAAAGAGAACTCTAAGGTATGGCAGGAGTAGGGTCTACAGGAAGCAATTCCGCCTCTAGGGCTGAAGAGACTGGAATTATTAAATCTAGAACTTAGAAGGTCTGGGGTGGGATCCAGACCTCCAAGGAGGGGGCATAGTTGGTCACTGCTAGTGCCTCCAAGTGGAGGTAAGAGGAAGCTGGTTTGCAAGTGCTAGAAAAGGTGTACCCTGGGCCCAACAGCTGCGACTGGAATGAACTGCAACTGCTGAAGGAAGAATCGAGGCTGGGGGGAGACAGACGCCTCCCGTCCTCCAGCCCTGCAGCTTCCTCTGTTGGCACAGCCTAAGAAGGGGCCAACTGGTCAAGCGGAAATGTGGTTTGCAGAGTCCTAGCTTCAGTACCCGAAAGCAAGCACAGATAGTGAATTTGGAGAAAGATAAAAATTGGCACAACTCCACAGCTTCACATACCGCGGAGGACTGAAAGACTTATTTCCCCAGCCCAAGTTTCTCTCTTGAGCCCCAGATTCATTTAACCAACCCCCCATTGGAATATTTATTTGAATTCCCTGTGGTAACTTCTAACTCAATTTATGTTCTAAATTGCTCCCATTTTCCTTTTCCTTCCCAACCTGTCCTCTTCTTCCACCCTGCTTTCTCCAGCTGCATGAATGCCACCATTATGTGTGTATGAAATGCATAAATGTTATTCCATCATTACAGCTTTGGCCCTTTGCTCTCTGCATTGGCTCAGTCGTCAGAGTTCTTTCACTTCCCTTAATATCTCCAGAATCAATGCCCTCCTCTCATTCCCACTGCTACTCTCTTGGTCTACACCCTTGTCGTTTCTTTCTGGATTAAGGCATTGTCTCCTGGCTAGTCTCACCGTCTCACCTTTTTACTCTGTTGCCATGCCCTGGGCTCTGATTTCCTGCCAGTGATTCCCTATACCAACAGAATGATCTTTCTAAAATGCAAATCTTGTTATCCTGTTCTCTCCTCAAAATCCTTTACTGGCTTCCCTCAGTATTCAAAATTATATTCTCTTTGGCGTGGCTTAGATAGCTAGCTCTCCAGCCTTAACTCTTACCTCTACTTCTGTCCCCAACTCCTTTCCTCAGTTCAACCCAAATTCAATGATCCAAGCCTCTTGCACCACGTAGCTGTCCTCACCTTGCCATACTGTCCCTGGCCTCTGTGTATCTAGGGGTCCCATTCCCCTCTCTGGGTTAATCTTCCCATTTCCCACCTCTGACCTTTCTTCTCCTTTCTAACTCCTTTCCACTCGTCAAGACTGAGCACAAGTTTTGATTCCTAGGTCGGTTTCCTCTGTCTCAGCCCTCTCACCCACACCCCCTCTGTCAGGGTCTCTCCTCTGATCCCCCATAACCCTTTGCGGTGGTGGGCTTCTTGGAGGTATTGCTGAGTGGTTAGGAGTGAGAACTCTGAAGCAAACTCTATGTTCAGTTCGTAGCACTTCCTCTTACTCTCTGTGTGACCGTGGGAAAGTTATTTAGGCATACTTTATCCCCCAATCCCTGCATATGCAAATTGGGACTTAGTGTTATGGGACTAACCACTCCTGATAGGTGGTTATGAAGATTAAATGGGATAATATATGTAAAAGCCCAATCCCAGTTTTTCATCATTCTTTTCAAAGTGCCTCACTTCTCTGGCTGTGGGTATTTGTAGATTATGTTGAAAGCAGGGCACAAATTGATAGTATATTGCTTGAGAACAACACTGCTCTCCTGTTAAAACCCTCAGCCAACTTTATTTTAGAAGGGCCAGGACCAGATGGATACTATCATTGCTTTGATTCCATAATTACTTGGGGATGGGCTCAAGTCTTGCATTTTTTAAGGTCCTAGGGCCTTTTACTTCCTCTAGGAAAAAGAGCGAATGCTTTGCCAGCCCTAGATCCTGTGACTGGTGTTAAAGTGAATTTAGTGGGAATGTCATTAACTTTTTCATGGGAAAGATGGAGTTGGCCGGCACTCGGTTTCTCCCTTCCAGTTTTGCTGGGGTCTTGGCTGCGTCTAGAGAGAGCAATCCAATGAAGCATGAGCTGAGGCAGCCCAAGCTCTTCCCCAGGGCCCAGTCAGCCAGCAGGCCTCAGTTCTACCTTGAGGCAACACTCCTAAACATTTATTTGTGCTTTTGGACCCAAGGTCCAATGGGAACATAAAATACATTATTCCAAAAGAGATTAACCTCCACTAATTCCTTGTACCACACACAGAGAAAAAGAAAATCATGTACAAGCCAATAGCATGGAACTTCTCCAGAAGCCTTCTGACCACCATGTATGAAATCCTCAGATTTAGCTGTGGGGGGTAGCAACGTTTGGGGAAGGTACATATGCAGGATGGAGAAACACGAATGTTTTTTGTTTCGATTTTCTTTTCACCAGGATGGCCTTGACTTTTCACAGATTTCCCAGCAGAAGAATCAATATGGATGATAACATAGGAGAAAAATGTTCCACTGTGGCCCAGTTTGTGTTCCTCCAGAGAGCTGCCTGCACGCACGTGGACGGGCGGCCTCGAGTCCTGGTTGGCTCCTGAAGCGGGTGGGGAGGTCATGCTCCTCCCTGGGAGCTGGGATGGAGTGACCTCTGTCTTTCAGTCCTCTGGGAGGATGCGGCTCTCACTGGCTCTCGTCCCGCAGCAGACTGTCACCTCAGATGGCCTCACTGAGGCAAAGTGAGTTACTGGCAAGTTAGCAACAGCCTGGCTACAGCATGCCCTCTTGTGTTCCCCTCCGGGAGGACCAGGAGTGACACTCCCACCAGTGGGCTGTGAAAATTACCAGGAAAAGTGTGGTAGGGATAGCTTTTTTTTCTCTCTCTCTCTCTCTCTCATGACAAGTTTGTTAGCCTTGCTCAAAAAACATCTCTCCTTAAGGAAGAAGCAAGAGGGCCTGAGTATGGGGGAAAAGCTAAAATACTAATGTCCCTAGGGGAACTTCCCTCCAAGGGAATACAAGATTGCAGTGTGACTTCTGTTCCCTGGGAGTGGTTTATATCCTAATGGCTAATCTATAGAATCACAAGATCAGATGGTGTGCAAGCATTTCACATGTATTTGCCATCATTGTAACATGTTACAAGTATGTTACACTTATATCTAAGGTGTTGTAACTGGATGTGTATTTCCTTTTTATTCCTCCACAGTGCATGCTCCCTGCCTGACACATAGAAGAATAATTAGAGTGCTGTCCAGCATGAAAGGAAACTGTTACAGACTATCAATGACAGATGTTTGAGCCATTTTAACATTGGTGAGAGATACAATTTTCATTTTTAAAAATTAGAGTCAGCTTGCAATCATTCCCTGTAAAGAAATAAAGGAAGAAAACCATATTGGCTTAAATAGTTGGTTTTGGAATATATTTTATATAAATATATTTGAGTGTATTTATTTTTACTTATGAATATAACTTTTGTCTAGGATTGTGGGAAGTCATTTTCTACAAAATAATCTGTAAAATAGATGAAGTAAGTTTATTTCACACTTTTTTTTTTTAAACAAAGGAGACTCTGTTTAAATGAAATTGCTCAGAAGCCCAATATGTAAAATGGGTACATATGGGAAACGGTTTGGGCAGAAGCCGAGGTTCCAGGCCTTAAGCCTAGCTCCTTTGGCTGTCATGGCCACCTCATAGTGCCGCCAGATGTGCTCTGGAGACAGCAGTTTAAATAAGCAAATGAGCACATGCAAAGATATTCACCATAATTAGCCATTAGAGAAATCCAAATTAAAACCACTATGAGATATCACTGCACACCTATCAGAATAGCTAAAATAAAAGAGAATGATGGTAGCAAATACTGGCAAGGATGGGGAGACCCTAGATCACCCATGCACTACTGGTGAGAATGTAAAATGGTGCAGCTGCTCTGGAAAATAGTTGGTAGCTCCTTAAAAAATTAACCATGCAACTGCTATGCAACCCAACAATTGCACTCCTGGACATTTATCCCAGAGAAATGACAACTTACATTCATACAAAAACCTGTGTATGAATATTCATATGAGCTCTATTTGTAATAACCCACAAATGGAAACAATCTAGAAGTTTTTCAACAGAATGGTTAAACTGTGGTACATCCACATGACAGAATACTACCCAGCAATAAAAGAACTGATGATGATTATCATTATTAGAGATGGCATCTTCCGATGCTGCCCAGGGTGGAGTACAGTGGTTATCACAGGTGTGATCCTGGAGCACTATGGCCTCAAACTCCTGGGCTCAAGTGATCCTCCTGCCTTAGCCTCCTAGGTAGCTGGGATCACAGGCACACACCACCACACCCAGCAAGAGCCAATTATTAATACATGCACCAACCTGGGTGAATCTCCAGAGAATTCTGATGTGTGTATAAAGCCAATATCATGTGCTAATGGGGAGCAGGGAATCTGCAACCTCTAGACTCTTTTCAGATATGACAGAGGCAGTGACGTGGCCTGATCTGGGTTCCTTTCCATTTCGTGAGGCTGCCTCTGTGTTCAGCTGCTTGGTGGTACGAAGAGCTGCACAGCAAGTGGCAGAAGATAAATTTGTAGTTATGGTATCTGATTATTAAAATAATTAGCTTTGTTGGGGTTACTATGCTGAGAATAATCCTATCTCTGCACAACATGAGATCTGTTTACTTTCTTATTACTATTGAAATTGAATGCCACTAAGGCAACTACTAGGATTTGTCACAAATATGAAACAAGTTACTAGCTTCTAAAATTTTAGGCCTTACATATTGGAGAAGAATGTGAAAGACACTGTAATACGTCCCAACATCAATTTCACCGTCCCCTTTTGTATAGCTAAGTATTGGGTGAGGCTCATTCCACTCCCAGCTCCAGGGGAGCACCCAGATTAGGCTAAACTCCTTTTACCACATAGACTGATTAAGGATGGACGTATGACTTAACATTGGCCATCCAAGTGGAATTCAGTGGTTGTGAGGGACAAAGCTATCTCCTTTCCCTGGCTGCAATTGCACCTGTCAATCAAGAGGAAAAGCAGTTTAAAGATAAATTCTACACATGGGAGAGGCCAGAATAAAGGATCTCTCTCTCTATCTTCCCTTCTCTCTCTCTCTCTCTGTCTGTCTCTCTCTCTCTCTCTCTCACACACACACACACACACACAAAATGGAACAGGGTTCTTGATCAAATTGAATCTGAAGCTCACACTACCAGCCTTTCTCAACCAAAGTTTCATAGAAGAATTAAGCCCTAATAGTCCTAAGACATACATTGTATGTAATAAATTAACTTTTCTCCTATGCATCTGGAATTGTACTAACTATGTACTATCTTTGGGAGAACTGAAAAAACAGTCACTCAAATCACCTTCTGTGTTCTGTGGTTCAGATGAGGAACTCGGGTTGCAAAAGCAAGTTGACTTTCCAGCTGTGTGAGCTGATAAATCATCTTCATTGTTTAAGCCAGTTTGAGTTGGGACTTCTATTTCATTCAGCTGAAAGCTTCTTAACTGACATAAAGATCAATGTCCTTTTGGAGACATCCTCCTTTATTGCACTCCATCTGTTGCTCAGATTACGATTTCCACAACATACTGGAAAAATTTCAACAAAATTACCAGAAAATCTGGCTCAGCAGATGCAGACTTCTGTAGGTTATCTGCTGTGTCCTCACTTAATTCACTTCCCAAAAGATGTTAAACAATGTCAAAAGGTCAATCTATCAGGAAGATATAACAATTATAAATAAATATGCAACTAACAGAGACTGGAAATACATGAGGGAAAAACTGAAAGAAAGGAAGACAGAAACAGACAATTCAACAGTACAGAATTATATACCATTACCACCATTATATACCCTTTATCCTAAGAATGCAATGTTGGATTAACATCTGAAAATCAATCAACCATATTATTAGACTATAGGGCAAAAATCACATGATCAACTCAGTAGATGCATAAAAAGCATTTGATAATATCAAAAACCCATTCATGATAAAAACATGCAACAAACTAGGAATAGAAGAGAACTTCCACAACCTGACGAAAGATATGTATGAAAATTTCAGAGCTAATACTTACTGAGGAAAGACTGAATATAATACTTTTTCTCTAAGATCAGGAACAAGACAAGCTGTCCACTCTCACTGCTTCTATTCAACATTGTAGTTGAGGTCATAACAAGGGTTATTAGGTAAAAAAAAAAAAAAAAATGAAACAAAAGGCATCCAAGTTAGAAAGGAGAAAGTAAAACTATTTTTGTTTGTAGATGACATGATGTTGTATATAGAAAATTCTAAGAAATCTACTAAAACATTAATAGAACTAATTATTTAATAACAAGTTCAGCAAGTTGGCAGGGTAAAAAAATCAATATATAAAAGTCAGTTGTATTTCTATGTACTAGCAATGAACAATCCAAAATATAATTAAGAAAAGAATTTCATTTTTAATAGCACCAAAAAGAATAAACACTTAGGAACAAATTTAGCAAAAGAAAGTACAAAACTTGTACCCTGAAAACTACAAAATATTGAAAGCAATGAAAGAACACCTAAACAAATGGAAAGACATCCTATGTTCCTTGACTGGAAGACTTAAAATTGTTAAGATGGCAATATTCCTTAAGTTGATCTACAAATTTAATGAAATTCCTATCAAATTCCCAGTTGGCTTTCTTGGAAAAACTGACGAACTGATTTAAAAAATCCATGCGGGAATGCAAGAGGCTCAGAAATAATCTTGGAAAAAGAAGCATAAAACTGGAGGTCTCACACTTCCTGATTTCAAAACCTACTATTACAAGTCTATAGTAGACAAGATAGTGTGGAACTGGCATAAGAATGCATATGTATCCTAAAATAGAATAGAGAGTCCAGAAATAAACCCTCATATTTATGATCAATTGAGTTTCAACAAGGATCAAGATAACTCAATTGGGAAAAGAACAGTCTTTTTAGCAAATGGTGCTGGGACCATTAGCTGTCCACATGCAAAAGAATGAGGTTGGACTCCTCCCTCATACTGTATTTTAAAAATTAACTCAAAACAGACCTAACTAAAAGAGCTAAAAATATCAAACTCTTAGAAGAAAACAGATATAAATCTCTGAGACCCTGGGTTATGCCTATTTAGATATGCCAACAAAAGCACAAACAAACAAATGCGAAAAGTTAAACTGAACTTCATCAAAATTAAAAACTTTTGGGCATCAAAGACCCTATTGAGAAAGTGAAAAGACAACCAATAAAATCTTTGCAATCTAGGTATCTGATGGAACTTGTATCCAGAACATACAAAGAACTCTTACAAGTCAACAATAAAATGGCAAATAACCCATTTAAAATGGGCAAAAATTTAAATAGACATTTCTTCAAAGATGATAAACAAATGGCCAACAAACCCATAAACAGATGTTCAACATCATTATTTATTAGGGAAATGCAAGTCAAAACCATAGTAAGATGCTACTTCACACCTATCAGAGTAATGAATATTAAGAACAAAACAAAATACCAAGCCATAACAAGTATTGATGAGGATGTGAAAAAATTGGAAACTTTATACATCACTGGTGAAAATGTAAAATGTTAGAGCCAGCTTGGAAAATGATTTGGCAGTTCCTCAAAATGTTCATAGAATTCACATATGACCCAGCAATTTCACACCTAGGTATATTCCCCAAAGAAATGAAAACAGATGTCCACATAAAACTCATACACAATGTTCATAGCAGCACTATTTATAACAACTAAAAAGTGAAAACAACTCAAATGTCCATTACCTGATGAATGAATAAACAAAAATGTGTATCCACACCATGGAATATTACTTGGCAGTGAAAAGAATGAAATACTGATATATGCTACAAACTGGATGCTTAGATAGTGGCGATGGTTGCACAAATCTGTGAATATACTAAAACCACTTGACTTTTACACTTTAATAGATAAATTTTATGGTTTGTGAATGATATCTCAAAGCTGTTATAAAAAAACAAACATGCCAAACAGCTTTTACAATTTTGTTTTATCATTTACTATTTCTCAGTCCCCTTTAACATCAATATGGTTGTGAAGTGAACTTTTAGAGACATCTAACGTAGAACCTCCCAATAGAGAAATAAAATTTCAACAAAATAATTTTTAATGAATTCTGAAACTTGTTGTATTAGACAAATTAAGCCAAACTGCTGAAAGCATGAGGGCAAAAAATAATAAACCTTAGGCTTAAAAATGTGTTTCATGATTACAAAGCCTAGGTTTAAAAAATATGATAAATTAAAAACATGGAGAAGTGAAAGCTTATCATCACTGGGGTTTATTTCATTAACCTCAAATGTTATGAAAAGAACTAAAGCAGTTTGTTTTATTTGGCTGAACATATATTAATTACTTAAAAATAAAACTAGCCATAAAAATAGCATGCTTACAATGCCTGTAGAGACTGAGAACTAATTACCAAATATTATTCTGTTTCTGAATCTTCGCATTTGCTTTACTGAAGTTTTCTAAATGAGTTAAAATAAACTCAAGCATAGCATATTTCCAGCATATTTTTGATAAAATGTGTCACAAACATACATCTTTCCACATACTTTTTATTGTGGAATGGTCCCAGAAATTAAAATTGTGAGGAGTTAAGGAAGAAGGATTGGGGAAATAAGAGAGTTGAACAGTGATGAAATTGCAAAAGGGACTCAGCTAATCTTTTAGGGAGCTCAGGAGCTGGGATGGTTTTTCTGAGTTGTCCCAAATTAAGGAAAAACGGTGTGATTTGTGTACCCCCACGTTGGCCAGTCATTGGGTGTGGGCTGCCCCTAGGGAATGAACATAACCTTGGGTGAATAAATTCCTTTCACCTGAGGGCAATTCTCAGGGAGGGATTTGCCGGGAGCCATCAACAGGTGATTTTAATAATTCTGGTGGCTGGGGAAATGAGTGCTTTGGTCCTGAAGGGAGTATCTGGACTGGACATCACAGTATCCACCACAGTTCACCCTGGCACTGCTAGGATCCATTTGCTTTGTATAAAACATTTACACCATCTGGGAATAGCTTCCTTCTGGTTGGTCTCTTTTCCCAGGAAAATTTGCAAGAGGAAAGTGAGTGGGGTGAAGTATAATCCTCGCTAGTGCAGCTGATCTCAAGGCTGCAACTAATATTCAGCATTCCCCTTCTCTGTTACTCACATTGAAGTCTTACCCGTGGGGTGACCCAGACCCTCATAACTGTGCAGTCCAAAGCCCTGCTCACTGTGCCTTCCCAGGGCGGAGGTGCTGCATCATTCCCTTACTGTCAACATCAGGCAGGAGAATACTAAGAAAGGCTGCAGCAGATCCCATGGAGCAATCCTATTTTTTCCTGCCCCATTATGGAACAGCAGTCCTGCCTCCTGCAGAACTTGCGGTTTTTGAAATGCAGTCCCCAAGCACAGCTAGTTTGTCACACGTGGGGAAGCTAGCACTTAAGAGTCCACACTTGGATCTCCTGCTCTGTGGACTATTGATGTTCTAAAGTGCACTAAACAAACTGACATTTCTTTCAAACTGTGTCCTCTACATCTTTTCAACGTAGTGTCAACAGCCAGGTTACTAACATACCGTTTTAGAAATGTTGAGAAGATCTCCAAAGGCAGAGAATATGTTCCAGAGGAATGGCCTCTCCCCTTGTCCCATGTTTGCTATGCTATTGGAGGACAAATAGTATTGGCCATACTATTTCCTGCAAAGGAGTAGCTTAATTTTTAATGGATTAGAAAGGAAATTTAGTCCATGTTAACTACATGCCACTTTCCCCATAATTAGGTGGATATTTATTTAGCCAGGATGCAGAAAAATACATTTTAAGGCACAGCCAGCATCTGTGTCCATGCCATACTGGTTGTTAAATATGTTGAGTATCACACCTATAGTTTGGCAAATCAAAGGTAAGTTGTAGATACAAAGTCAATTAACCTTTTTGGCACCAAAGGCAAAGAACCAATCTGGAAACTATTTAGAAATTACTTGACAGCGCTGACCTCAAGTTCGCCTTTGTTATAGACTTAAATGCTTTGATAAACAGGAGTAGTTGATTTTGTGTGTGAGTGTGTGTGTGTGTGTGTGTGTGTGTATGTGGATATGGTGTCAGTTCATACACTTAATGTTAAATCCAACATTCTGTATTTAATTTCAGATTATTTTTGTCTTGTATCTATACCAATTATTGATTTAAAATAAAATCCATTCTTGACACTGAGTTTTTCCCCCTACACATTTTTCAGGAAAAGTTTTGCAAATAGGCTGATCAAGTAGACTACATGGAAATGAACAAATACTTTTTTATCAGCTCTTTAAAGAATACATAGACATACAATAATACAAAAGCATTGCCCTAATTAAGAAAGCAAAAGTACAAATATAGTTAAATTGGAAATATTTTTTGAAACAATGTAGAGTGGCTAGGCATCATGGCTCACATCTGGAATCCCAGCACTTTGGGAGGCTGAGGCAGGAGGATCGCTTGAGTCTAAGAGTTAGAGGCTACAGTGAGCTATGATCATACCACTGCACTCCAGCCTGGGCAACAGCACAAGATCCTGTCTCAAAAAAAAAAAAATAGTGTAGAGTAGTTCACTTCTATTTACTTCAGTTTATGGATAGAATTTATGGGGATTAGAGGAGTCATGTAAAAATAGAGTGAACTAAGAATTTATCTACAACTTAATTTACTTCAATTAATAAATTTTGTCCTTTCCCCAATATATTTGCTCCATAAGACAAAACAACTATCTGCTTCAGTGCTTTCCACTGGGGTCTAACTGACAGCCTGGCTCATAATAGATGCTCAATAACCATGTGTCAAACTAACACATGTACCAAGTTTTTATTGTTCATGATACTCCATAACTCACGCAACTAACTCCTCTCCTTCCCTCTTCTCTTTTTAAAAAAATTCTCTTCATCCTCTTCATCCCCTCCTCAGCCCAGCCCCCTCTTCTTCCTTTCCTCTCTTTATCTCTCTTTCATCTCCTGTCTGTTCTTCCCTCTCTTCTCTTCTCCCTTCAAAGTACGTCACAGGAAGAAGCTATGGAGAAACCCATGTCCAGTAGCAAAAAAGAGAGCAGAAAGTTTGCACAAAATCATATTTTCTATTCTTTCTTTTTTTTTTTCTTTTCTTTTCTTTAATTTTTTTTTTTACCAACTTGGGAAACCCTGAATTTATGTGACTTTGTTTAATATTTAAAACGGGTGTTGCCCTGTTGCATAGGTGTCTCATGACAAGAAACGTAGAACTGAAGAACATTTCCATCCTGCCCTTGTCTTCTTGTGCACAGTTTCTAAAAGAATCTGACCTTTTCCAGCTGCTAGAGACAGTCTTTGTGATGGATGATCTGTGTTAGTCTTATACTAAGACTGTAAGACTAACCTACCCTTTCTAAAGACAGAACTGGGTGAAGCTTCTTCTTCTAAAGAGGTGGGTCTGTATATAAGTTTAGAGTGATCAAAGCAAGCTTCAACCCAGTCTCCTGTCCTTCTTGTGGGGAAGATAGGAGCGGCTCCCCAGATGCAAAGGTGAACAAAGGTTGCAGGTTCTCACCACTGCTGACATTGTGGGTGTGTGCTGACCCGGCCAGGTGGGGAGGGAATTATTCAGGCAGCCTGAATATCCCTAAGGGAACTGGGTTCTTTCAAGTGCACAGGGGAGAGCAGCAAGTCTCAGTGAGTTCATAACCACTTGCCTCGGGCTGCCTGGACACATGGCCACTAAGTCTACTCTCTCAGTGGGGCCCGCTAGGTGTGGTCCTGATCTTTATTAAGAGCAACCAGACATTTGGGAGCTGGTTGCCTGGGCACCCAGTAATCATTTTAAAAAACATCACAGAAAGTCAATTTCACTCTTACATTTCAAGTCTAATATTGATGCTTAAATTCAAGCTGATTGGCAAAATAGAGATTCGTCCACCAGCAGAGGGACTGATAAGAATGAGGGAAGCATGCTAACAGATATAAATTACTCTTTTTGTGAACTCTCAGACAAGACTGTACCCTTGTTTCATCCCATCCTGCCTCCTCATCACCCTCAGACTCCTAAAACTCCATCCCCCGTCTCTCTCCCCATCCACCCCTGTTGTGGGTTCTAACTCCAGTTCTGCTATTGTATAACTGACTATGTGACCTTGAACAAGTTATTTCTTTGAGTTTCAGTTTCCTCATCAGTGGAATGGGAATAGTGATACCTAGCCAACAGATATGAAATAAATGAAATAATACAAACAAAGGACTTA
The DNA here is from genome assembly GCF_041146395.1 of Eulemur rufifrons. Lineage (NCBI taxonomy): Eukaryota > Metazoa > Chordata > Mammalia > Primates > Lemuridae > Eulemur > Eulemur rufifrons. The sequence continues at coordinate 88,810,180 of NC_090984.1, forward strand.
ATGGAGGCAATCAATAAATGCCAGCTACATCCAAATTCCCACTCTGTATGGAAGAATAAAGTCTTAGAAAACTAAAACTCCCAAATATAAACCCAACTCTATTTTGCAATGTAAGAAATTTACCTTATTTCTCAGTTTCCCTGACACATTCTATCCACACAACATATGTTATGAAATAAATGGTTTAAATGCAAAGTTAATTGAACATTTATAGCACTAAAAGTCATATTTATTCCAAGTTCTTTTTTTCAGAGCATTAAGGAGGCAAAAGGAAAAGCTAGTTTCGACCTCATACATTGAGAGATCTTAATTGTAACAAATTATTTATGCATATATTTAGTTTATATTTTCTGTTTACTCCAAATATATTTATGGCCATCTAGAAATGTTATTACCAATAGTTTAAGATATTAAATCATCCAATAAGAAGTATTCACTGTTTTAATTTTAAAGAATAATATTAAAATAATGCCTTGACCATATATGTTATTGATTAGGTAAAGAGCTACTAAGCAGCTAATCATATTTGGCCTTATAAAGGTAAAGAATTTTAGCCGAGGTTCATCTTCTTTCTGATTTGTCTTACAAAGCTGAAGTTGAACCTATGTGACAACTGATCAAATATAATAATTGAAGCATAAGGAAATTTCTTTTTATTACAATTACCAATCTTCTACCTTCCCTGTCCCCCCAAAAAGAGTCTTATTCTGTATACTCAGCTGCATTTAAATGATTGATTTAACATGTGATACATTCGTCTTAGCTTTGCATAGCACTAAGATGATACATTCCTTTTTTATATGATAATGAGAGCCAAACTGTTCTCAAAAAGGATGTTAAAGTGCTTAAAGATTATGACACTTTAATGCATCATGGTGTGTCGCTTTTAAAAATGGTTGAAGCATTCCGCTTTGAAAATTGTTGTACTTGACAATGGAGCCTCCTTGTGGAGGATTAGTAGTATGTCAGGCTTTCAAATAGCAGGTGAAATGCTTTTTTAATTGTTTTCCGCTTCACAATGGGAGTACATGTACTGTAGAAATGCTATTAAGAAATAGGAACTTGCCTCTGGAGCCCTGATATCCCGAAATCAGCAGGTACTTAAGGACTCCCAGGAAGCGGGGAATTATGTGCTGCCTCTCCCTTGGTTTGCCTGTAGTCCTTGTAGCTAAAGATAAACAAGTGTTAATTTTTTTTTTCCAGTCAAATCGATTGTTATGTTCTTTGGAGAGAAAACAAGTTGGCCATTGTTTTTACTTGGTCTGTGACCAGTTCTGTAGACTAGCGAGTGTAGGAGCCAGTTGGAAGTGGAACAAGAAAGGAATGTGAGTTGAAATATTAAGACAGGAAGTACGGTGGGACAGTATCTTCAAATATTATTTGAGAGGTTTCTTCTCCTCAAATTCCTTTTACACTCAGGCTTTTTCTTACTTTTAGGATTTTCTGAACTAAAGGGGGCTGTGCCAAAAACAGGTTTTTGGTTTGTTAAAGTTTTGGTCCTGCCCGGAATAAGAAGACTTTGACAAAGATAATAAAACAGAGAGAACACGCAATTCTGTGAAAGCTTAGCTGACCATCCTGGAGACTAGATAAAGGCATTTTCATGTCGGATGAGAAAAGCTTAGAAAATCAAATTTTCCATGTGGATAGATCTCTAAGAAGTGTTCTTATGCTCTGTCCATCTTTGCCCACCCTTGGAGATTGGCCTAGAATGACGGGGCAAAGAAGGCTGCCTGATCAACTAAGTTAGTTGCTTCTGAAGGCAGAGAGGACCTGTGTCTTGATCCCCATGTAGAGCTCAGGAAAGCAGCAGCAAGACCTCAGAGGAGAAAATTGTTGCATGATTCAATTTCTTCTTCTTCTTCTTTTTTTTTTTTTACTGCAACCCATAAGAAGGAATTCATTTCATACTGAGACCTAGCACACACTCATATATAACGGAAATAAATGTTTCATAAATTCATACTTATTCTTACTATGTATATTAGTTATTTATTGCTGTGTAACGAGTTAGTCCCAAATTTAGCAGTTTAAAACAAACAATTTTATCTCAGCTTCTCTGAGTCAGAAACTTGGAGCAGCTTAGTGGACGGTTCTGACACAGGTCTCTCTTGAGGTTGTAGTGAAGCTGTCAGCTGGGGCTGCTTCCAAGATGGCTCAGTCACATGGCTGTTGGCAGAAGGCCTTAGTTCCTTTGGGCTGTTGGCAAAAAGTCTCAGTTCCTCACCAAGCGGGCTTCTCCACAGGGCTGCCTGAGTGTTCTCACAACGTGGCAGCTGGTTCCCCCTAGATGGATTGATCTGAGAGACAGCAAGGAGGAAGCCACAGTTAATACCTTTTTGGTCCTAATATTTCACAGATCTTCACTTTTGCCACATTCTGTTCCTTAAAAGTGAATAATTATAACCTTAATTATTGAGGGGGAAGAAAATGAACTCTGCCAAAAACATTCAATTTTTCAATCTGTCTTGTACCTGGGAGTAGCCATGTGATATAGTTCTTATATAGCCAATAAGAGGTAATCAGAAATCTCTGGAAAGGCCATCTCCTGATAAAAAAGTTAAAATTTTTTGGGAAAAGCTTTTCTTGTCTCTTTTCCCTTTCTTGGAATGGAGAAGGGAGACCTGGAGGTGAAGCAGTTGTCTTACAAACATATGTCAGTGTGAAGCCTACAGGTCCAGGCTGGAGCCCTGGAAAGCTGTACCTCTGGTGGCATTGTCTGACTGCTCTTTCCTTGACTTGTTTTTGAGACAAATAACTTCTAATTAGTTTTTTAAAAAGTAATAAGTCACTAAGTATGGCCCATACTTAAGGAAAAAAGAGAATTATTAAGTTTGACCAATTGACGGGAAGAGTATCAGATAATTTGTGGACGTATTTTACAATTCTCAAACTATGTACGGTAAACTCTGATCTGTTCATTCTATCCTATATAATTTCATTTTGTTTTAAATGTTGGTTAATAACCCATCAAACTAACTTCATGACTTACTATTGGCTGTGATCCACCGTCTAAAGTAGTCTAAAATCACTCTGTTGCCAAAGATGTAGGGAAACAATTACACTCATAACTTGATGGTGGGAGTGAAAAATGGTACAACTTACAGAGAAGGTAATGTGGCAATATGTATCAAAATTATAGATGTACTTACACTTTGAACCATCACTCCTACCTATGGGAATCTACCATATAGAAATACCTGCACACATGCAAAATGTTTTATGTGTAAGTTGCTTCACTGCAGCATCATATTCTAATATTGAAAGATTAGAGATAACCTGTCCATCAAAAGAAGGTGGATAAATTTTGATGTATCCATACAGTGAAAATACCATGTAGCTATTAAAAAAAAGAATAAGAAAGCTTTCAATATATCATATGGAATGATTTCCAGGATACACTGTCGAATGAAAAAAGCCATCTGCACATAGTATGATAACTTTTGTGTACAAAAGAGAGAAAATTAAGAAAATGTGTCCTTGCTTGTATTTATACAAAGAAACAAAATATTAATAAAAAGTGGTTGCCTGAAAAAGGTGAGAACAGGTTGAACAGGGAAGATGTAGACAAAAGACTTTCTTGAACTCCTAGCCTCAAGTGATCCTTCTACCTCAGCCTCCTAAAGTGCTGGGATTACAGGCATGAGCCACCATGCCCAGCAAGACTTTTAATGTGTATTTGGTGAAAGATAGTTTGGCTGAATATGAGATTCTTTGTTGACAGGTTTTTTTTCTTCCTTTCAGCGTTTTGAATACATCATCTCATTACCTTCTGGCCTCTATTTTTTCTGACAAATCAGCTGTTAATCTTATTGGGGTTCCTTTGTGCATGATAAATTGTTTCTCCCTTGCTACTTTCAAGATTTTCCCTTTGTCTTTCACTTTTTGCATTTTTACCACTAAGTGGCTGTCTTTGTATCTCATTGTGTTTATCTTACTTGGAATTCATTGAGTTTCCTGAATGTATGTAGATTAATTCTCTTAAAAATCAAATTTGGGAAGTTTTCAACCATTATTTCTTCAAGTATTTTTTCTGCTCCTTTCTCTCTCTTCTTCTTCTTCTGGTAGTCACATTAAACATATGTTAGTGCACTTAATGGTGTGCCACAGGTCTTTGAAGTCCTGTTAATTTTCTTCATTCTTTATTCTGTTTTTCAGATTACATAATCTCTATTGAGCTACATTTAATTTTGTTCTTTCTTTTTCCAGTTCAAATTTACTGTTGAGCCCCACTAGTGAATTTTTAATTTCAGGTATTGTACTTTTCGACTCTAGAATTTCCATGTCTCTTTTTCATGGATTCTATCACTTTAATATTCTCTATTGATGAGACATAGCCAGCATGACTTCTTTTACTTCTTTAAGCATAGTTTTAAAAAAATTCTTTGAACATATTTATAACGGCTACTTTAAAGACTTTGTTAAATCTGACATCCGATCCCTCTCATGGACAGTTTCCATTGCCTGCTTTCTTTCCTGGGTTTGGTTCACACTTTCTGTTTCTGTGCATGTTTCACACATTTTTATTGTTGCTGTTGTTGCAAACTGGCCATTTCAGCTAGAACCAAGGAAAGAGACAGCTAAGAAAAGCTCACCTGGAGCAACTCTGTAGCAGTTCTGGATACAGGTTTCCACCCCTTCTTCTCTGGGTCTTGTTATAATTGTTTGCTTGTTTATTTGTTTAGTGACTGGCTAGACTATGTTGGTGTAGGGTTTTTGCTCTGCAGATACGGCCTCTGGTGTTGTTCCTCAGAGGGCATAACCTTGGATATGCCCATAGACCCCCTCATATGATAGTGCTTTTAGTAGGACTCCCTTTGTTTCTTTCCCTGATCACATCTAGTGGCTAGGTGTCACTAACTGTTGGTTGATTTCTCTATTGCTCTGGGGCATAAATTACTCCACAGTATGATCCAATTGCAGAGGTAGTTTTTGAGGTTAATGTTTGTTTTTTCTGACCTCAGGAGGGCCCTTCTTAGTTTTCTCTTTTCTTAGTTCTCTCTAGTAAACTAGTTGCGCTATGGTTTAGCTTGTATCTCTCATTAAGCTACCACCAGCCTCCTCTTAGCTGTTCACCACTAAAACTCCATTGTTTCTGAGAATGCCCTTTGACTTGAACTTCCCCAAACTTTGTTTCAAATAATATTGAGTTCCTTTGGGGAGAGCTTCAGAGTTCTCTGTTTAAAGGTCTGTCTAACCCTGAGCAAACTCTTTGAGCCATGGCTCTAGAACTGGGAGCAGGGATGGTGGCCTGCTTCTTTTGGAGTGATTGCTTTGGGAGTAGGGCACTGGGTGGGAGTGGATAGTCTCTGGTTTCCTCAGCTTGCCTCTCCTAGCATGGAACCTGTCCTACAAATGAGCTGGATTAAGAACAATCATGGCCCCAGTATTCTCAGCCTGCCACAGCCAAGGTAAAGCTCCATGAGCAAGAGCTAAGAAGAAGAAAAGAACCTCCAACTTCTAGGCTGCACTCACCTGGAATTTAGCCTCTGCAACAAATAGCTGGGGAGTTAAGTTCTTATGCTCTTTCCCTCTGAGGAAAATACCATAGTTCTGGGAGCTGGAGGGGAAGAAGGAGTCCTGTGCTTTAGACTATACTCACCTGGAATGGAGTCTCTGTCATGCTGAGCTGGGAGCAGAGAGAAAGGGAGTGGGTTATAATTCAAATGCTGCAGACTTGCTGTTCTTACTGGGTGTTAGTAGATTTTCTTAAATAAATGTTCCTTCATTTTCTGTATAGGAGACAGAAATTGTAGGAGATTTCAAAGGGTTATTTTAAAAATAATTTTCATCAATTATACTGGTTTCACTGGGGATCAGGTCCACAGAGCTCCTCGTTGCCATTCCAGAAGTGGAACTCTCAATGTATGTTTTATATATAGTTTTGATTTATTGACCCAACAATATCAAAATGTATCAAAAATCAAAAATATTTCTTAACAATTTTTAAAAAGCAGCCTGAGACAGCCCTATGGGTGTGGCTTCAGCCCTCTTTGGTGCTGAGGTGCAGTAATGGTCATTCTGTGTCCAGAGAAGAGCTCTAAAATGGTCATTAGACCTGGGTCCTCTTGGACAGATATGGGGGATAATTACTCAGCAAGCTGTGGATGTGAGTCTGGAGACAGACTGATGGATGCCTCGGTAGATGCTGCTACAGATGGATGAGGACTGAGGACTTAAGTTCACCAATGCCTTGGCACTAAATAAGACCATAGAATCTAGATACCACCATCTTAAGTTTTGCCATCTGGCAGAACAGGAGATTGGGAAAAAATTGAGTTGCAGAAAAATAGCGACTTTCTTTCCTGCAGCACTAAAACTGCAGGCTAGGATTTTAGATCAGTTGTAAAAGTATAGGCAATTCTTTTGAGAGTTTGGCTGAAGGCAGGGAGCTGGGGTAGAGAAAAGGGTGGGTGAGGAATGGGAGAGGTTTTTTGTTGTTGTTGTTTTTTTTTTTTTTTTAGAGCATGCTTAAGTGCTCACAGGAGGGATTTGGTTCAGTGGGAAGGCTAAGGATACCAGGAAATGGAGATAATTGATGGCGTGAGATTCCTGAGGTTGGACAGGGGACCAGTTTCTTTATTGGAATTGGTAAGACAGAGCTGAGAAGTGGTACAAATCCACTTTAGTTTGCTAGGTTTGGTGGCGAAAATATGAAGGGATATGTATCTGATGGATCCTGTTTTCTAGGAGCAAAAGTTATCGTCTTCCAAGAGGATATGGTTGGTTAAAAGTTTGAGGGGATAAAACTTGAAGGGTTATAAAAAGGGGGCAAAAAGAGTGAGCTGGCAAGTGAAAAGGTTTGGATTTCTGTGCAGGGTGGAAGGGCCAGCAAGTCTGTGGATTTTAGGCGCAAAGGTACTAATCAATCGGATTCTGTAATTTTGCTCCAACTGTGCTCACCTGCCCTGGAGCACGAATGGAGAAGATGAATGGTTAGGGTCATTCAGGATTGGGCTTTTTCTAGAAAATAACTGCTTAGAACCTCTTCATATATTTAAAAAACACACATCTAGCTGTTCTCCAAATTTAAAAAATCCTTTCTTTTAAATTTTATGGTGTCTATCGTCCCATCCCTTTGATAGTTGCTTTTATTTTCCCTCTTTTCCAGGTTTCTCCTTGTCTTTTACAAATGAGAGAGCGGTACAGTACAGGGGTTGTTAAGAGAGGACTTTTGGCACCAGTTTTCCAGGTACAAATCTTAATGTTTAGCACTTACCATGATAGCTGTATGACCTTAGGCAAATTACACAACACCTCTGTGCCTCAGTTTTCTCATCTGTAAAATGGGGGGAGTGATTATAATAGTACCCCCTTTCATGGGGTTGCTCTGAGGATTAAATAAGCTAATGATACTGAGTATTACTTGCTGCTGTTATTTTTGCAACCCAAATGAAATACTCAAACTGGGAACAGAATGAGGCATGAAGGGTTATATTCTGGCCTTTCATAGCATGTAATATATCCCAATATTTCACAGCTTTTCTTTCCCCCTTTCCTTACAAAGGCACTATAATCGCACACTCACAGGAAGCATGAAGAAAGGTCTAAGTCTTAGATTTATTTAAGAATCATTCTTTCTCCATCTTATTCAAGGCATTGATTTTTGTCTCAAGTATTTATACTGAACCAGTTGGTTGCTGACCAATGTCTGCACATATTTTGCTTCCAAATTTATCTCCTTTCTTTGATAATCTCTTCTGAAATGTTGCACCTTTTCTTCTCCACAAATAAACTAGAGTCCTAGTTATGGCTGATTCTTATAAAGCACAAGGTTCTCAATTTGGCTACAAGCCTTCTGCAGACAGGTATTGTGATTTCTACCTTCTTATCAGCCTTAGCACCTAGGAAGTAGCCTGATAATCTTAATGTTTAGCACTTACGATGTTTAGCACTTCCCACTAAAGTAGAAAACAAAGATGGTAGTTGCTGCCGATGATAATACTGCAATTTCTCATCTTCAGTTTTCCTACCCATCAACTTTTGTGGGGGCAGCAGAATGTAAAGAAGGGAACATTGCCTCTGAGACCAAACAGACTGCAGTTCAGATCCTCGTTCTACCACTGAATAGTTGTATAGCCTTGGATGAAAAAGCAATTTACAACATTGTAAATTGTTCAGTAGCTTATTAGCAATTTTCTCTCTTTCTCCTTCAGTTCTTGCCAACTGTAACTCTTAGAGCCACTAACAGGATGGTCTCTTTCATAAGCCATTTCTTTCCTAAAACTTCCTACCACTGACGAGGTAGGGCAAGAATTCCTTTTCTTCCTTAAAGTCCTTCATGCCATGATGTTGTCACTTACAATCTCTTGGATTTTCCCTTCACTCACCAGGCAGGTTTATTCCATGTCATGTTTATTTTTCAACACCTTCCTTCAATTCTTCTTCTCAGGCGATACCCTATTTTACAACATGCTCATCTTTTCCCCTTAAGATCACGAACTCTCTTTCTGCCCTTTATTCACAATTGCCCAATTCCTATTCTATGATACCTTTCATAATTGGAAGACTTTATCTTTTCTCTCTAAATCCCAGAAAATACTTCCATTTTTTCACAGTACCAAAAAATACACAACATTTTTGCCTTTAACTGCAGATATCTGTTCAATGTTACTCCGGCTGCATTAGTCTGCCTATGTTTTATAGTAACAAGTGCTAGGGAGGAGAGATTATCTCATCTACTTTGTACTACACTGAGTGCAGCAAAATACATACAATTTATAAACTTCTGATTGTGATGATACTCTGAGAAGCAGAAAAAATTAAAACATCTTTATCTCTGACACAAATCATGTATTTCCACATTTAATTACAAAATAACAACATGCACCCACCTGTCAAACAACAAATTAAATACTAATAAACATCTTGAAATACTTTATAAGGCAAAAATGCTGGCTATTTCACATTGAAATCTTCATATGACAACTGGTATCTTTTCATACCTAGTGTAAAGTACTTATTAAATTAATGCTGTGAAATATTGAAGAAAAGAGGGGCAGGATGGAGGCAAGGAAAGAAAGAAGGAGAAAAGAACAATATTTTTTAAAATTCTTAGTAAATGATTCTGTGTACAGTGGCATTTCATGTGAGAAATTTCACATACACAAATCCTGAATTGTGCTTCGAATTATTTGTAAAAAGCATGTTTGTTTTTGCACATTTCTGAAGATATTTTCAGTTTGATTGAAGTACCTCTCCAACTTTATGCCTATGTTTTTAATACTCTATTACATATAACAGTCCCACACCTAATTGTTCCTTTCTAATAAAGATTCCATTATTTTAGACAAGTCATGTCTATAAAGCAACAATCAGCTATTTTTAAAAAAAATACCCAAACTTCCAAATGTAGGAGAGTATGATCCTCTTGGAAATCTCCATGTTTATTCCAAGAATATGGCCACTTCTCAAAATAGTTTTAGAATTCCTCCTTCAAATCATCATCAGTTAGTTAAAAGCCATATAGCAATGCCAATATTGTTATTTTATAGACAAATTTTTAAAATGATAATTTAAAAAGTGGCATCACTCACCTTATTCAATCAACTTGACTTCAAATTACATTTCTGGCTGTATCCAAAAATCAAATTTACCTCAAAACACGAAGATTTTGTACTATGAAAATAATTTTTAAAAATATGAAAATATTCTGAGAGCAGAATTCTAAAAATTATCAGAAACAAAATCGCAGGTTAGAGTAAGGGCAAAGCTTACTTTCCAAAGTTTTCCAAGGCAGATCATTTTGGGAGTATGAGAGGGGGTGGAAGGAACATTAAATTTTATTATAATTTTGGAATACTTTTTAAAACAGAAACAGAACAGTTATGCTCATACTTCTATCTGCTCTTCACATGGTTGATTTTTTTCTAGTAATAAACCACCTTTTCAGAATCTTAAAATGTTTTAAATGGGATATAATGTACAAGTTCCCAAAAAGGTTATAAGGGTGTGAGGTGGAGAAGTGCACTGACGTGTGTAAGGGTAAGAATTTTCTGCTCCCAACCTAAGCACCACGCCAGAGGTGCAAGTTCTAGAATCTGAAGTTTTGTTGAATGCTGGTGATTTAGAAGGGCTTTCAAGCAGCTCTGAGGATCTCCATTCATTCCTGAAACTCTATGTATTTGAACAAATACTAGCTGCATTCAATGTTTATTTCACAGTGTGATCATGTAATATGAGCTATTCAGTAATAGTGAATATTATTTTTTGTCATTTTTTTGGCACTTACAGTTCACAATGCTTGGTTGTGTGGTTTAAGATTGTTTTAATTTTTGCATTTTACATTTCTTTTGGCACTTTTGAAGAAATGGACATTGTCTTTTATGTTGTTTGGGGGAAGTGGTGACCCTCCCCCCGACTCTTTAGTTTTAAATGTTTGGCTTTATGAAATCCCGCGATTCTCCCAGGAATCCTGTATCATTAAATGAAGCGAGTGGAAATTTGCCTTCACAAGCTGTCCATACCATCCTGCCTCAGTCAGAGACTGGTATCCCCGGCTTCGGATTTAGGCTGTTTGGCCACTGCTGTCACAGGCTCTGGTGGCCCCTCCCGAAAGAAAAGTACAACTGGATTTTTGCGGGCCCACATGGCCAAATCCCCTCCCGCCCCACTGGCTGGGTTGGAAGAGGACATCCTGCTGCAGGCGCCCAGCCGGTTGGCATAGCGGTTTCGGAGGCGATTTCGGCTTCTGGCTTGCAGACCCGGGCCCTGGCTGGGCAGGAAAGCGTCCACATTCCCAGTCCGGTAGCCCTCTTCGCGGTTGCGCCCTAGGAGCATCGAAATGTTGGGGTTGCGGATGGCATAGATGACAGGGTTGATGGCTCCATTGGCCCAGGTCAACCAGACAGCCACCACGTTGAGGAGCGAGGGGGGCTGCGCGGCCTGGGCCTGCCGGGTCGCAGCCAGCAGTACCAGGAAGCAGTAGGGTCCCCAGCAGCAGATGACGAAGACGATCATGATAAGCACGGTGGTGGCTGTTCGCACCTCACTGAAGAAACGCAGCACGCGCGCATAGGTGGTCACGGGCCCCACACGCACGTCCGACAGTCGCACCGTCTTGCAGATGTGGTAGTGGCAGAAGCACATGAGCAGGAAGGGCAGCAGGTAGCAGGCCACCACCAGCCCCACGCTGTAGGCCGCGCCCAGCTGCGCCGGGTCCGGGGAGGTCCGGTAGAGGCAGCCGTGGAAGCTCTGCGCCGCCGGGGACTCCCGGGGCGCCCCGAGCAGCTCCCAGGGCAGGGAGAAGCCCAGCGCGGCCAGCCAGGCGCCCGCCAGCAGCTGCAGCGCGCGGCGGCGGCCGATCTTCTCCCGGGGCGGCCGCACGATGGCGCAGTAGCGGTCCAGCGAGATGAGGGCCAAGCTGAGCGTGGACACGATGCCGAAGCACGAGCTGAAGAAGCGGCTGGCGGCGCAGAAGCCGCGCCAGGGCCCCGCAGCGGCTGCGGGCGCGGAGCCTCCGGGCGGCGTGAAGAGGTCCAGGAAGGCGGCGGGCAGGCAGAGCAGTGCCGTGAGCAGATCCGACAGGGACAGCGACAGGATGAAGGCGTTGGTGACGGTACGGAGCTGCCGGTGCTTCACGATCACCCCCATCACCGCGCAGTTGCCCAGGCTAGACAGCAGGAAGATGAAGAGGAGGACCAGCGCCTGGGCCGCCACGGCCGCCCCGTGCGACAGCAGCGGCGCCTCCTCCGGCCCCAGCGGCGGCCTCCCCGCCGCCTCCGCCGCCCCCGCCGCCCGCGCGGACCCCGCCGCCCCACCCGCGCCGAGGCCGCCGCCACCCGTAGCGACAGCGCTGCCGCCTCCGCTCGCGTTGCTCTGGTTCCCCAGCGCCTCGGCCGCCGCGGTCGCCACGGTGCTGAAAGACAGCGCGGCCGCGGTCGCCGCGGAGGAAGTCCCGCCAGGCGCGCCGGCCGCGGAGGGGGCGCCGGGGTGCGGGCTGCCCAGTAAGGCCATGCTCGCTGGTGGGCGGGCCGGCGGCGGCGGCCGCTGCTCCTTCATGGGGCCCCGCGGCGGCCGCGGGTCTGTTCATCCCGCACAGGGGAGGCGGCTGCTCGGCTGGAGGGGCGGCCGCTGCGGACAGCCGGGCTCGGCCGGAGGGTGGCGGTCGCCGGGGATGGCAGAGCCTTTGACGTGGGTTCCAGGCGTTTCCGAGGGAACCGCGTGTTTACGCAGGAGCGCGGGGCGGGACGCCAGCCCAGTACCCTCAGGAAAGCCGGCCCACGACACTGCCTCTCCCCGAGGTTACCCAGTCAGCGGGTTGGGCTTCGGAGAGTGCCAGGTCGCTCTTTAGGGACCACTGCCGGGGCACATAGAGCAGGACTGGCCCGCAAACAAATGACCAGATTCAACAAAGATTCACTCTAGCTCTCTCTTGTAGGGTACAAATGTGCGACAGGGAGGCCTTTGTTGGGGGCGCTTTGCTTCCTGTGGGTATTTTTGGCATGGACAGGTAGGAAAGAAATCTAAAACCTAAAGTGAAAAGCAGTCCACATCCAGAGCTCTTAAACTTGCGGGGCAGAATAATTTACACCAATCGTTCTCAAACTTGAGTGTGTAACAGAATCACCTAGAGGACGCGTTAAAACACAAGTGACTGGGCTTCAATCCTAGAATTTCAGATTACTTAGGTCTGGGGTAGTGTCCAAGAATTTCTGACGAGTTCACCAGTGGTGATGCTTGTCCGAGGACCACCTTTGAGAACCACTGATGTGGTAAGCTTGGTAAAATGCAGATTCCCTGGATGACTCCCGGAATTACTGAGGATGGGCCCATGAATCTAAACATCATAGGTGATGCTGATACAGGTGCTCTAAGAGATATCACCTTGTTTTCAAGGGCCTAGACCACAGGACCATAACTGGCTAATAAATGGGGGACAAGAGAGGGACTGGTTCCTTGCCCTGCTGGCAGCCTTCATCTGTTCTCAGGAATAGGGTGTGTTTTGAATTTAAGGTGCTGCCAGCCCAGCTGTCATCACAGATGCAGCTCCAGGTATCTGGCTGGGAGATTCAGGAACAGGAAAGGCATGGCTGCCCAGGGAAGCCGCATCTCAAGTTTCTGGGCATGCCCTCTAATGGTGAAAATGTGATAAACCCTCTGGCTAACCTGGGGTCTTCTTGAAAGCAGTGATGCGCAGTGTGTGGAACCTGGACCAGCAGCATCAACATCCCCCGAGAACTTTTAGAGATGCAAATTCTCAGGCCCTCCCCCAAGTCTGCTGAATCTGAACCTCTGGGGCTGGGGCTCAGCTACTTGTGTTTTAACAAGTCCTCCAGGTGATTCTGTCTGATGCACAAATTTGAGAAACACTGTTCTAAAGAATGACTAGTATATAAAGATGAAAACTTTGCAAGGACTAGGCCTTTCTTTAAAAATGTAACTAGTGCTTTTATTTCTGGAAATGCTAAGTGAATTAATTCAATAAAGTAGGTGAAGAAAAAAAATAAAAAAAATTAAAAAAAAAAAGAATGACTAGTATATGTGTAGGTCTTAGATTCAATATTAGTACTTTGAGTGCTTATTTCATTGAGGAAAAATATCTTACTGGAAATTTACAGCATAAATATTATAGAAGAACAGTTAAGGTGGTAAACCAAGGCTGGGTTTCTCAGCCTAAGCATTTTTGACATTTTGGGCTGGAGATTTTTTGTTGCAGGGGTGATCCTGTGCATTGTAGGATGTTTAGCAGCTTCCCTAGCCTCTGCCCACGAGATGCCAGTAGCAGCTCTCCCAGTTGTAACACTAAAAATATTTCTAGACACTGCCAAATATCCCCTTGGGGGCAATCAACCCCATCTGAAACTGAGATCGATTTTGTCTTAATTTTGTTGATCAAGACAAAAATATAATTATTATAGATTAATTTATTTAGTGAACAGAGTCTTCCAAGATTGTGCTTAGTTTTAGGGGGCAACAAACAAGATGAGGATCCCAGCCCACAGAGGATTAGAGTCTTAGGCAAACACAATTAAGTCCAAAGGTTAGTGCTGAAGTTAGCAGCGTCTGAATCTTAGGATACCTGTAGGCGTAGGAGCTGGGCTTTGCAGCACAGAGAGTATCCCAGCAACAGCTATAAGTATTCCTAGTCAAAAAAGCTGAGTGGATCTGTCTCAGGCTATTAAGTGTTAATAATCCATCTCCTTTACATGCTGCTTATAGAGAGGGCATTGTTTTACTCAAAGACTGGAAGACTAAAATAATGAGCTTGCAAATCATTGTTGTGAGGGCTACAATTCCAGATGTTATTCAAAGAGCCTGTAAAACAAAATATCATAGTAATTACCAGAGTAAAATTTAAAAGTAACTAAGTTTTAATTTTACCTGATACATTAATCACTAGAAAAAGATTCTGAATTCTGGCATTTTGTATGCTAGACATAAGTGACATTTATAGCAATATACATTTGCAAATATGAGGTATAGTAACTTTATATTTAGCCACAGTGTACTACTTTAGAAAAATGGAAATTAGCTTATATATAATTTGGACATTGGTTTTCACATAATTTAGAGGAAACATCACTATGGACAATCATTACTTTAAAAAGACAGCCCTTAAACGTCATGGAAGAAGTCACTTGAGAAGAAACCCGTCCCTCAGTGGATCGTCATCTTCTACTGTAAAGCTTGCTGTGCCCGTATAATGTGCTTGTCCTGATACTTCCACTATGACAGCTTGAAAATCACCACATTTTGCTTCCTGCAAAAAGAAGAGGAAAGGCGTATACTATCAAAATATTGCACGCATATTGTATCTTGCCTAAAAGTTGTACTCTTGACTTTTATCATTAGCCCCAAGTTAATCCTATAGGCAAGGGACATAAGGAGAGTGATATGGTCAGACTTGTGTTTTAGATACATTAGCTGTAAAGTGGGGATGAATTGGAGAGGTGAGAGACTAGAAACCTAAACATCTGTTAAGAGATAACCTCAATTCACTGATTGAATCCAGAGTCACTAGGGTAGTTTTTAGTGAAGATGGAGAAGAATATAATATAGAGATACCCTGGGGCAGAACTAACAGATCTGTTGAACAACATATGTGGGAACTGAGGAGAAGGAATAAGTCAAATGTGATCACAGTCTCTAGCTAAGAAGTGATGCTAATGATGCCATTAACCAAGACAGGGAATGAGAGAGGAGGAATATGTTGTAGGAAGGAAGAACTTTTTAATAAGGCAAGTTTGAGATCCCTCTGGGATGATCATTTACAGATGAGTATAGCGAACAGCTGGAACCAAGAGTGGTAGATTCAGGAGGGAGTACAGAGTAGGCATGGTAGGGATGGGGGTTGGGGAGTCATCAGCAACAGATGGTTGAGAATTGAAGCCTAGTAAATGGATGGAACTGCCCAGTGGCATCAAACTGTAGATGAGATGAGAAGGAAGTGAAGAATGAAATGATGGGGACACCTAACTGGAAGGACAGGGAAAGGGAGCTGGGGCAAGTAAAGAGACAGAGCAGGTACCCTCACAGAGCCTGGAAGAGCCCAGGCAGAGAGGGAAAGAGTATGGTAGAAGAGAAGATATTCTGGCAAGCACGATAATAACTGTAAAATAAATAACTTCAAATTGTAACTATAGGATCTTTTTATTTTCTAATTTTTTAAATAAGAATACCTGAAGCTAAAGGTAAAATGCCATATATAAAATTAGGGTACAGTAATTTATTATCTTTTTATTAATATAAAGCTGCTATAATACAAAGCCCCAATGAACTTTTGCTTTGTCTGGTAGCAATCTACTATAGTGCTTAACAGCATAGGGTCTGCTCAGAGAGGTCCCCGTTCATAGCCTGGTTCCCTTACTCATTAGCCCTGGCAAATGACCTAACTTCTCTAATTCTCCATTTTACCATCTGTTAAAAAGGGATAATAAAAGTATAGTATCAACCTCTTAGGATTCTTGTGAGGATTAAATGAGGCTGTACGTATAAAGCACTTAGCTTGGAAACTGACAGATAGTGAAGTACTCAATATATGCTATAGATTATTATTTTTATGTTCAATCTTGGATTTTGAAGACAATGTGTTCCAAATTTTTGCATACAACATAAATGGTTTGGTTTATCACAAGATCACTATATGATATAGGAATCCCTAACTTAAAGAAAATTCAAATTCAGAAAAACCAAACTTCAAAAACAGCTATATTAAGATAGTTTGCTATGTTAAAGGACCCTCTATGAGTAGATTCACTTAATAAATGTAGATTAATCATTCTACAATAGATTACATTTACTACTATGAGTAGATTCATTAATTAGCTGTTTTAGCACATTTAAAATTTGATCAGAGCTTCCATGTCCTATTATATAACATGAAACACTACTATGGAATAAAATAAAACAAAAACAAAAAACCTCTGAAACCCTAATTTAGTGGTTCTTAAAACTTTTAGTCCCAGGATTCCTTATAGTTTAAGATTTGAGGACCCTAGAGAGTTTTTGTTCGTGTATTATCTTTCAATATTTGCTGTATTGGGAATTAAAAATATTCGTTCATTACTTCATTTAATAAAATAATAAACCCATTACATGTTACAATATAAATAACCTATTTTAATGAAAATAACTATTTGCCAAAACAAAAACTGTTTAATGAGAAAAGTGGCATTGTTTTACATTTTTGCAAACCTCTGTCATGTCTGGCTTAACAGAAGACAGCTAGATTCTCATATCGGCTTCTGCATTCAATTGGCTGGGATATCCCACATCATGTAGCTTCTGCAGAGCTCCACTGTACACTCTTGAGAGGATGGCAGCGAAAAACAAATAATGTCTTAGTATTATTATGAACATAGTTTTGACCTCTGGACCCATGGAAAGGACCTTAGGCACCTTCTTGGGTCCCAAGACCAAACTTTGAGAACCAATGTCCTAGTCGAAAAGAAGTTTTTAAAGGCTTGCTTTAAAATTCTCTTCTGAGGGCCGAGTGAAGAAACTTATCAAACACCCAACTCAGGCCTCTTCAGTCCCATAAGGAACACATTTACAAATAAGAAGCTAAGGGTGTCACTCACCCTCACAGCTTTTCCTGTGAATACTGAGCCAGTTGCACTGCTTTTAAAGGCTCTGGTCTGGTTCAGTTCTAGAAGCCCTTTGCGATACTGTAAGGCAATTCGGGCTGTCACTCCTGAACCGGTAGGACTTCTGTCAACCTGTTTTGAAATAAATGAAGATAAGAATGTTCAGTGTTTTGGTTCCATCTTCTGGCTTTTATGCCTTGAAGTTACAGTTTTAGTACCTGTTCATCTGCAAACACACAGATGTTGGTGGTTGGTTCCTCACTGTATGCATCTTTTCCGTCTGTTATTATAGTTCCGTATAGAAAGGCAAGGTCTTCACTATCAGGATGATTAATTTTAAACTGCAAATAAGAACAAAAATTATCAAACACATGGAAAATAAATATTTTGATTCAAATTTATTTGTATAGATAATGTAGATAGAGCCCTCTCAGATGTAACTTTTCAATCTTTATCATTTTTTAAATACCTTTTAGGGCAAGGAACTAAATGCTAGAAATTGTCTTTGTCTAGTTTGAATAAACATAGTTTTATTGGAAGTTATGATTCTTATACTTTGAATCCCTTCTAAGGAAGTTAGGAATAGTCCTGTTTTATACACACCCCACCCCTCAAACTCTCTTTGAAGCACTGACCCCAGGATAGTCAACCCACAGGCGGGCCGTGGCTGCTCCAACAGGATGAGCTAAGGCAATCATATTCTCATTCCCAGGAGCTTGAAGGGATTAATGTGGAAAAATCAGGCAATGAGTACCTAGAACTGAAGTTAATAACATTAATAGAGACGAGTACTATGAGAAGACATGAGTAAGCAAGCGTTCTAAGGATGCAGAAGCTACTAGGTAAGAGAAACAACTGGATAGAAAGATTTATTGTAGAGGATGAAGTCAGCTGGTTCCATGAAAAGCAGCAGATGCACACAGACAGAGGCAGGCCCTGGCAGGGTAGCTAAATCTCTCAAAGGTACATTCAGGCCCAATTACGCAATGTTTTCTTTTGTTCTTGGAAGGTCTAGTTGTTTAACTTTTCCTGGATTTCTGTGATGTCTGACAGTGTGATACAGATTACTATACTCTTACTTCCCTGTGTATCTGGACAATTAGTACATTCCACTTGCACCTACCTGTCATTTAAAGCAATTGATAGAATTGGGTTCTTAAAGTCCAAAGAGTCCATCTAAAGATGAGTTAAAGAGGCCTGCAGACTGGACCTTTGTTTTCCATCCTCTTAAAGCCCCTATGCCCCACCCCTGCGTCAGCACCATTCCAGCATAACACTGTTCATAGCTATGCCTGCCACTCCCACTAAAGCAAGATCCTTTGAGTCTCTGGCATCTAGCATAATGACTGACATACAATGTGTTCTTGATAAATGTCTGTTTATGTCTTATGAAAGAATGAAGATGAATTTATATTATATCAACATTAGCCCCCACAAAAAGGCCTTTCACTAAATCCACTTCAGCTGTACAAATGGTCAGCAGTTCACAAAGTAGTTGTACTGCCTGGCACCTCAATAATAGAACTCGTCCTCATATTTTTCTCAGAATCCCTCCTTCCTCAAAGTCCACCCCTTGCCACT
This sequence comes from Eulemur rufifrons, assembly GCF_041146395.1. Classification (NCBI taxonomy): domain Eukaryota; kingdom Metazoa; phylum Chordata; class Mammalia; order Primates; family Lemuridae; genus Eulemur; species Eulemur rufifrons. The sequence continues at coordinate 88,828,788 of NC_090984.1, forward strand.
TTGCTGAGAAGTTCAAGCTCTAATGAGAAGTTCAAAATTACTCCTTTTAATAAGAAAACCATGACTTTATCTGTTGAGTTCATTAAAAGTCAGGAGAAATTATTTTGTGCCCAATTAAATAACTCAAACTATTATCTGTCTACTTAATGGAATAGAAAATTGATGTAAATCCAGAGCTTCTGAAGTTACTGTGATAACATAATTCCACCTATTAGTATTGACAGTCCCGGAAAAATAATTTAGAACAGTGATACAGTCTATATTTTCATTTGGTTATTTAAGTTAAAAATTATGATAAAGCTTCAGGAATGTTAAATAGCCCTCTAATAATTATTAGTACAAGTACATTAGACACTATCTTTCATATTTTTTTTTACTACTACCAATAAATTCTCATATACTATTCAAATATTGTACTTGTATTTTATTTATAGTCCCAGTTTCAAGGTAAAATGGCAGACGAAACCGATTTTATCAGAATAGATTTCCCAAGCCAAAACTAGAGTTACTTGAGTAGTTATTTAACTTCTAAGCAATATAGGAAATGATTCACTAATTACGAATTAATGTTCCCTGTGAATAAGAGAAAGTCTTATAAGACTTAATGAAATCTATTTTGTAAGCTATATTTTACATTAATTATTTTCAAGTTTTACAGAATGACCACATATAGCAAAGCATATGCATTTTAAATTAGTGGAATTCTATATATTTACTATACATTTAAATAACCACAAACTATATTAGTATAGAAGAATTAAAATTAATAATAATTTATTGAACATTATGGACCCGATACTATTCTAAGTCTTTTACATGTATTGATTTACTTCATTCTTAGAACCCTATGAAGCAGGTATTTCATAATTTCCATTTTGCAGATAGGAAAAGTAAGGCATATGGAGGTCATGTAACTTATCCAAGGTTATGACCATTACAAGTGGCAAAGCTAGAACTCATAGGTAGTTTTGCTCTAGAGCCTAAGATTTTAACCAGTCCTCTATTCTTAGTACTACTAATTTAAATATTAGATATTAGATATTTAGTTTTCTTTACAGACATAATAATTTCTATTTTGTCCATGCCACAGAGGAGAACATTTGTTATGAAGGCAGAAATTGCACTGACCTGAGCTTTCACTGCTTTTGTTACTGTACTCGCTGCATCTACAAGGTCCCTTGTCTTTGCAGAATAAACATCAAGTCCTAACTTTTCAGCACTAACAAATGCATAAAATGCTCCGCCATATGCGATGTCCACCACCACCTTTCCATGTCCAGGAACATCTACCATGAAATCTAAAAAAGATGTGTTTGGAAATTAGATGTGTTTGTTAATAAATATTTTAGCAACAAAATTCACAGCATTTTTAATATATTTCCAGTAAGGGGGGGTGTTCTTTTCCTATCATAAAGTGGAATGAAGAAAAAAAATCAATTTTTAAAATGAGTAAGCATTAGGTAAGTAATAACTAGGTGCATCTTTCTATTTTTAACTTGATCTTTACATAAATTATTATACTGAATGCCACGTTTTCCCCAACTCATACATATGCATTTGTTAACTACTCTGAGCAGCTTTTCTAGGAAACATCATTTCTAGGAAATATCCTAGAGGCTGAGAGAGGGAAACCCCTGGGATATCCCTGTGAAAACTACGAAGAAAAATATAGGTACCTGCTTATACCATTAAAGATAGTTTAAAATGGTGAGGATTTTGGATCCTATTCACAATTTGGTTTTCTTCAGCTGTAATGTCAAGACAAATTTTTTGAAAAAAGATTTCTCTATATAAATTATATATATTTAATCATCTACATATTTTCATCTCATTAAAGTATCCTGCAGACAAATACTCAGAATAAAGGCATTGTAGGATCACTAACCTCTACAGTATCATTTAGCATGTTTGAGCATTTTAAGTCCCTGACATACCCAAAGGTTCACTTGAAGTTCAGTTGTCTGATATCCTTTTTTTTTTTTTTTTTTTTTTGAGACAGAGTCTCACTTTGTTGCCCAGGCTAGGGTGAGTGCCGTGGCGTCAGCTTAGCTCACAGCAACCTCAAACTCCTGAGCTCAAGGGATCCTCCTGTCTCAGCCTCCCGAGTAGTTGGGACTACAGGCATGCACCACCATGCCCGGCTAATTTTTTCTATATATATTTTTAGCTGTCCATATAATTTTTCTATTTTTAGTAGAGATGGGGTCTCGCTCTTGCTCAGGCTGGTCTCGAACTCCTGAGCTCAAACGATCCGCCCACCTCGGCCTCCCAGAGTGCTAGGATTACAGGCGTGAGCCACCGCGCCCGGCCCAGTTGTCTGATATCCTGAATCGGTATTTCCAAACAAATGCAACTGGGTGATATTTTGGGACATGAAACTGTTTACTCTTCGAATTTTCCTCTCTTCCTCCTCCCCAATTCAAGCTGGCTTGATGATCACTGTCTCTGGGGGAAGCATATGATAGGGGAGATAGTAGGTCTTTCTGTTTTTGTTTTATGGAAATCTAATCTCTGGGGGATGGAGGTGGGCAGAAGGCATTTGTTGGCAAAGGAGTATCCTGAAGAGAGGAATATAGAGAGAAATGTCCTCTGGCCTGGGAAGAGAAGAGGCTGGAGGTCCTGAGTACAGAGGACCTGTGTTGACTTCCCCACAGCATCACGGGAAGGTGACGTGGTGAAACAGAGGCAGCAGACAAGGAGCGGGAGGCAAGGGCAGAGGGCAGGGAGTGGGAGGCGATGTTCTGCTTTGCTGGTTAACAGTGCAAGCCTAGGACAGAAGGGCCCTCCTCTCCAAGGTCTTGGCACTTTTAAGAAACCTTTGTTCACACATATCAGGGAAGAGGACAGCACATAGAAAGATGAGGCTCAGCCAACCAAAAGGACAGAGTAGGGTCTCAATTTCAGAAATCAAGTTGTTAAAAAGGAAATATTTCTTGTATTCCTGAGTTTTCACACTGAGTCATAGTAAGATCCCAGTGTGCTATGAGTTCTGGACTAGTCTACAGAAGCCCTTTAACACATGATGTGTCAAACCAGAGCAAATTTATAACCAAGTAAAACATGCCTGTGGATCTTAACAGCAAAATTGAACCAGAAATGTCTTTATCTTGATGCTGGCGCAACATGAAAAGTAGGTTTAATGAAAGGAGAACGGGGAAGCAGATGGAAATTCGGGACTGCCCCAATGTGGAGAGGTAAGGTGGGTGTGCATGTGAAGATGGGCAGCTATCAGGGACAGGGGTGGCAAGCCTGTGTCTGTCTGTCTACCCTCTTCTCTTGATTGTATAACTGAGTGGGGAATTGGCCACCAATCCTGGGGCCAGGGCAGAATGGGTAAGCTGGCTCAAGAGAAGTGATCACTGGGCATACGATCATTCCCCTGGCTGCCCTTTCTAGAATTTTGGGGTGGGCAGTTGGGTAGGGTACTATACCTCGCTGAGTTTCAGTTTCCTTTTCTTTAAAATGGACCAGATGTCCTTGAAAGTTACTTCTGTCCATTAATTATCTGTGAGTATTTTTAATCATGAAATTACCAATATTAAAAATTAAGATACTTGTTTTACATGAGTTCATTCTATGTACCAAGGACTTTAGCCCTTTAATTCATGACATTAGCTCCTTGATCACTACAGCTCTGGGAGGTAAATACTGTACTACTTGCCATCCTCACATTATTCCCCAGAGTTATGCACCGAATAAGTAGCAAAGCTTGGAGTTAAACCCAGGACCAAGTGACTCCAGAGCCCAAACACTTTTTACTAAAATATACAACTGTTATCCAGAAGTCAAAACATAATCTAAGGTTTTTCCTTTCCTTCATACAGGCTTATCACTGAAATTTCAATTTGATTTACTTTGCTCAAGATTTAGTGAGCACCTACTATATGCCAATTACTAAGGGGGAAGAGGATAAATAAAACAGTCTTTACCCTTCTTCCTTGTCCAACTGAACTCCAATGGACAAGAAAGACAAATTTTAAACTATGCTGTGTGAATGAGGTGTAATATATTAAATAGTTTTCCAGAAAATTAAAACACATCTCCTTATACTGCAAACATTTTAAGGATACGAGGGAAGAAATTTGATAAGCCTAGGCTCTAATCCTAGTTCTGCCACTTAGTGTGGCTTTAGTGTGCTCTTGTGTAAAATTGCTATTACCCCTAAAAGGGCTGTTTTAAGAATTTCATGTGAAATGTGTGGGGAATGCCTGGCATAGATTAGGGATACACTAGATGTTAATATTAAAGCCAAAAGTTTAATTTCTAATGGGAATAGGGTTCTCAACAGAATCAAATATTTACATTTGTTAATCAGCATAATCTCCAAATTTCATTTAGTTACTCAACAAGTAGTCATTGACTACCTATTGTTCTAAGCTCTTGGAATACGGTGAACAAAATAGAGTTTCCATTTTAGCATGGTGGGGTGGAGATGAACTCAGCAACCCTCTGAGGCGGGTACTGTTGTTGTCCTCATTTTACTGGCTGTGACACTGAAGCATGGACTCCCTTGAACAAGGTCACCGAGGTGGGGAATAGCAGAGAAGTGATCTTATACACCATTAGCCTGCCTTTCATGCATTTTTCAAAGTAGAAATACAGGATTTCATTTTCTTAATAACTCAAAGTGATCATTAATGCCCTCTAATTATTGTGCTGTCACACAGTGAGGCTGTCAGGAAATATTGTGCAGAGGGGTTGGCTGCCTCTGCCCTAACCAACCCAGGAATATGATGTAGTTGGTGATCCTGCTGCCAGCTGTCAGTGCCCACTAAACGTAGAGTGCTTCTCATCTGCTGCTGGGGTTGCTTACGGGGAAATCAGGTAGCCATACCAGATAAATTGTTGAGGTTTTTTAGACGCAATCCTAAACATAATCCATCTCCCTCAAATGCCCTGCCAATCCTGACATGACACCATTCTCTCCTAAAGGGCAAAATGGCATCAATTTCTCCTGAGACATTCTTCCACAACTTGTGTGTTTCAGCTGCCTGAAGTTGCTCTAAGAGTGACAATGCTTGTTCTATTACTGTGGCATTCATAATCAGGCTAATTTGCAGTCCAATTCCTTAGGGAGGATAAAGATCAAACTTTCCAACAGATTGGTTTGCATGGCTTGAAGACTTTGAAGAAAAGGGGTGATAACCCTATTCCTGATTAACCAAATTAGCTCCCAGCTCACTTCCAGTCACAACTACTGAAGTATCTTCATGGATTCACAGAATTCAGCCCCTTGGAGGGAATACTCAGATGAGACTAGATGCCAGCTTGCCAGGTCATCCCCATGAGGAAGCTCCCTCTTGTAGGGTTATGGTTATAGAGGTGCCCTGCTTTATGTGATATACTGTACTAGGGAACCCAGCAAAACCTTTTAATGGCTCTATATGCCTAGAAACTCTAACTAGCAATCCTATGCATCCTGCAGTCTTTCCATCTTGAGGAATATATTTTATATATTTTTAAGTATCTCGCATACTCTAATCCTAACGAAACAATTCTATGAGATAAATGAATATAGGCACAGAGAGTTTAAGTAATTTGCCTGAGGTTTCACAGCTGTAAGGGGTTGTCAGTATTTGAACAAAGGCAATATCTGTTCCTGTTCTTAAAGAATAAAAGCAGCAACATCTGTACCTTTACGATTTATAAATTGTCTAGTTCACTCATTCTCATTTGATTCTTCCCCAAAGAAGTGGGGAAAATGAGGGAAAAAAGACTGTGTTTAGTAAGTAATTAGGGGTAATAATGTGTCTACCAAGCCAGCCTGGAATTCTGGTAACGGGCTGTTGTTTGCTCTTTCCTTGACTCTAGCATGCCTTGCTTTATCAGCTGTGAATTCCCTAGGAATGCCTGACCAGCGCAGAAGGCTGCGCTGAGTAAGGGAAATATGAATTCTTTACTCCTCAAGGCTCTCCCAAGACCACGAGCGGATAGATTTGCGGGATAATCTAATTGGATGCACCAAGCAAATTCGCAAGGCTAACATGCAGACACATGTTCGCAGTGATTTATAATTACTTATTCATTAATTGCAAGGGTATGCGGGGTGGTTAGTTGCGCCGCGGGGTTCCATCCCAGAGAGACGGTTAATGTAGTTAGTTGCAACCCGGGTTGCAGCTCCGTCCGGGGCTGGAAGGGTCTCGCGGGATACCTGTGGCCAGCACGAAGGCTGGGACGCTGTGGAAGCGCACCGGGCCACGGCTGCGGCCGCCCTCACACTCCACGAAGGCGGCCACCAGCCCGCACGGGCAGTGGATGTTGACGCGGGCCTCGCGGGTGCCGGCCGGGGGCGCCGGCACCAGTCCGAAGTCCAGAGCGAAGCGGCCCAGCGCCAGCACGGCGTGGCCGCACATGGAGCTGTAGCCCTCGTTGTGCAGGAACAGGACCCCCAGGTGCGCGTCCGGCAGCTCGCTCGCCACCAGGACGGCCCCATACATGTCCCGGTGCCCTCGGGGCTCGAACATGAGCCGTCGACGCACATGGTCAAGGTGCTGGCGCATGTAGCGCCGCTTGGCCAGCAAGGTGGCCCCGACCACGTCCGGACACCCCGCCAGCACGATGCGCAGGGGCTCACCACCCGTGTGCATGTCCACCACCGACAGCACCGGCGTCCCCCGGTCATGCGGGGGCAGCCGGGGCACGGCCAGCGCGCACTCTATCGTCTGCATCCTTGGACACAACCACTGCCCCACAGCCCTCGCCTCAAGTCCAGATCCTGCCCTGGTTTTCCGCGGGAGAGGGCGGGCCGCGAGGCAGCCCCCCCAGGAGGCGGGGCCTCGGAGCCTAGACCAGGAAGCGGGGGCGGGACTTCGGGGCTGTAGCCGGGGTTACTAGGAGGCGGAGCCGCTCGGAGCCTTGTGGCCCGGATGTCCGGGAGCTGCGGCTGGATCCGCTGATCCTGGAGCTTCTCCGGAGAAACTTACAGGCGGCCAATGGGTGAGTGGTCGCCGAGATGCGAGAGGCGCTTGTCTTAGTCCCCGCTTCTTCCACACACAGCCGACTCCGGGCTCGGCTCCGGGCGGCGGCCTTCGGGTAGCGGCGCATGCTCGCTCCTGCTCTCGTCCACCCTCGGGCAGGGCCGGGACTCCTCCCGGGGTGGGTGGTCGCTGCTCCTGGCAGGCTGCAGAGAGAAAGCGCGCAGTGTGCGGGAGGGCGAGGCCAGGTCTTTATTGTTCTTGTGTTTGAAATGTCACTTCAGTCCCTTTGTTTAATATGGAGGAAACACATGCATCAGGGTTGACTTCAAAATTAAAAGCGCGGGCGATAGTGCAGAAAACCAGTAAAGGAAGCAAAGGCGAATTGCTGCATAACTTATTGTCTCCTGCCTCAACCTCAAGCTAAGTTTACAGGGCTCCTCACAAAGGGGCAAGACCGTTGCAAAAAAAAAAAAAAAAAAATCTTAAAATTTTAGTTATCTTTCACTAAAGGAAATGAAAGGGGAAATTGAACAAACACTTGAGGCCAGGATTTTCTTTGGTGGATGATGAGCTGTTGCTTTCAGTTTATTATACTGGTTTTCAGGCCTTTTTGAGAAACTTTAGGTTATTTACATTCAAACGTATTTATGAAGCATCTACTAGATATGAAGCCCATACGAAGTCAGAAATTTGTTAAAAGTGAAATTTTAAATTTAAGGCATTTTAGTCAGTGTACATATATTTTTTCTTAGCAGCATAAGGAGAAAGAAATGAAGTGTACTTGAATTTGATTGTAGACTAGTCTTTTTTGTGAATTCATGAAGAATTTGGAAAATGATCATTCAAGAATAGTTATAAAATGCATAATTTTCCAAATTAATTCACATTTAGACCATAGTTGTTTAGAGTTTATTCCACATTAGACTATAGGTTTTTAAAGGGCAGGGACTCTGTCATGTTTCCCTATGTACATTGGTGGCCCCTAACCTGTGAAATCTGACATTTAATACATGTTTATTGAATGAATGAATCAATAAATGAAGGGGATCAGGTGTCACTGATGATAAAAAACTTCAATAATTTCTCCCTGTGGATGAGGTCAGAGACAATCCTGAGTAGGTCCTGAGGTGTTTTTTTTTTTTTTTTTTTTTTTTTTTTATAAAGAAGAGTTCTTTTTTATTTTCCCTAAACCATGAGATTAGGAGATTAATTCTAAGGCAGTGGTTCCTAAATGTTGGTCAGAAACCCAGTGACAGCCTTGATGAAATTTTCACCTGCCCTCAACAGAAAATTATAAAAGCTAGGACAATATAGCAGGATTTTTATAAAGCTGAATTTATTTACTGTAAAGGCTTGCCCTCTATTCTGAAATTATGTTCTTTATGCTTTTCTGATGTGAGAATGTGTTCTTTTATGAACAAAGGTGACAATAGATTGTGTACGTACATGTATGTGCTTAATGTCCTGACTGGGCAAGATAAAAGGTGATGACCTTCTATTGGTATTCTAATTTTTTTAAAAAATTTATTTTTGAACTTATAATCAATGAAATTCATAAGTCTACTGTAATCAAGGGGAGTGGCTGGCTGGAGCATTGGAGACAAGCGTTAGGTTTTAAGTTCTGTGAATGGATTCTGCTCTGCTGGTTGAGGACTTTAACATAAAGAACAGTATTAACTCCAAATTTCCAATATAACTTTCTACAATGTCATGGTATAAAAAAGAGAAATTGAAATTTAAAAATAAATGCTTCAAGATGTTTGTCTAATATATAGCATTTTAAGATTTGAAACTGTGTTGAGATATTTCTGCAAAGTGCTTCAGCTATTATTGCATTATTTTTTTTATAATCACAAAAGATGTTACTATACTGGCATTTGTTTTTAAAAAGCTGTCGATATTCAACCAGCATGCCTTGGACTTTATTGTGGGAAGACCCTATTATTTAAAAATGGCTCAACTGAAATATATGGAGAATGTGGGGTAAGTCTTATGTTTGAATTTCATTTGTAAAATCTGTTTGCTTTTGAAATATTTTCACGTGTAGAATCTTTATTCTTACATATGCTCAGTAATTTGTAAAAGAATATGGAGGCACTAATAAAAGACTTGTATTATCATATTGATGTCTATAATACATTACATCTTTCTTGATAGTCACAGTTATAAAGTATTTTAGAAAACATTTTCAAATTCCTTTTTTAATGATTTAGTATAGTGATTTGTATAGTAAGTTAAGAATACAAATACAGGACATTGCAATTCTTCTTATATGATGTTAATGACTAGGTTTTTCATTGAATGTTAGTCGACTATTTTAGTAATAGTAAAAGAAAGAAAACTTTAAGAACACTGTACAGATATAGCACCTACAAAGTAGGTTTCTTTTTATTTTACTTAAGTATTTATGTTTTGTTCATTTCTAAAAGTTACACATGTAAACTTTATAAACTGAAATGAGATGTCTTATAGAATGATTTTTTTTTTGGAGTGTGTCAGTATTCTAAAATAGTATCTGTACACAAAATATTGCTTTTCTATATTGTAGGTGTGCCCAAGAGGACAAAGAACAAATGCACAGAAATATTGTCAACCTTGCACAGAGTCTCCAGAACTTTATGATTGGCTTTATCTTGGATTTATGGCTATGCTTCCTCTTGTTTTACATTGGTTCTTCATTGAATGGTACTCGGGGAAAAAGAGGTTAGCACATTCTATAAATATATCTGGATGGGCTGATGTTGGAATAATTATAATTTAGAAGACCTTATCAAGTAATTATGCTTTTTCTGTTGTGTTAAAGGTGGTAAACCTATTTTTCCTTTATATTCTGATCACTTTTTACTGTGACAAGAAAACTTAATGATAGGGTGTGCCTTAGTAATTATTAAGGGGACTGTCCTCTGTCTATTTTACTCTAAATGATCTTGAAGGAGTTTTTTTTTTTTAATTTCTCAATTATAATCCTTATTGGTTTTCTACAAAAATATGATTACAAGCTGTTTTTTGTTATGGAACAAATATTTGTAATTTAGTACTAATAATCTAGTATATTGTAGTTAAAATGATATAGCTGTAACCTAATTATGAAAATTCATACTAACACATTAAGTCAACACATTTACTGAGCACTGTCTTATGTTTGGAAGATTGGGGGGAGGAGATACAAAAGTAACTGACATGGCTTATAGTCATAATCTTGTGGAGAAGACAAATATATACATCATTAATTATAAATCAGTCTTAAAAGTATAGTGGAAGCATTATAAACAAAATTCCCTGAGTCACAAAGAATTGAGAGATAATTGTTCCTGATGAGATCTGAAAGACTTCAAAATAAGAACATTTTCGGCAGAGGAAATAGCATGATCAATGGCATGGAAGTATGTAATGTGTGATCTGGGTTGGGTAGGAAGGGACATAGTCTGGAGTGGTCGAAGTGTGGGTTGCAGTAAAAGAAAGGTAATATAAAGAATATTGGGAAAGGTAAGCTGAGGCCAGAAGGCAAATGTTCTTGATCAGGATGTGAACTTTATTCTGCTCAGATCAGGGAGCCAAATTCTACTTTAGTACATTTCAGCCATACTGATTTTCTTTTAGTTCATCTAATTTCTCAGGATCTTTCCTACTTCAGGTCCTTTCCCTCTCTCCAAACTCTTTTTGCTGCCTGAATTTCTCCCTTCTCCATCTGACTGCACTTTTTACCTAGCTACCTTCTTTAACTTCAGATTTTAGTTTAACTGTCACCTACTTAGAGAGGCCTTCCCTGTCCCAATCTAAAGTAAGTCCGTCTCCCTTATTTTTCTTTTTTAATAGCATTCCTCATTTTGTTGTTGTTTTCTCTTTAGCACTTTACATTCCCCCTGCCCCTGATTATAAGCTCCACACTGGCAGTGGCCATCTCTGTCATTGTCCTCCATGGAATCTCCAGAGCCTTGCACAGCAGCTGGCACATGATAGATGCTTACTATTTGCAGAGTGAATCATTTATTGGTAAAGGTTTTGGTGTGGGGAAGTAGCATCATTGGATGTATATTTTAGGAAGATAACTTCTGTGGAGGGTAGATTAGAGGTGAAATATATGAGAAGACTGTTGTCAAAGAAATAGTGATGGGCAGACTATACAATAGTGGGAATGGAAATAGAAGGGTCATATAGAAATAGAATCAGCAGTTTTGTGGATCCCCCTAATAAAGCCAGGGAAGGCTTTATTTACGCTGGGAAGGCTTTCATTATTTTTCAGAAGGATTTATAAAAAGACTTTTAAAATAGCAGCTCTCAGCATGCTTTTAATTTCTGTTATGGAATGATGAAAGATGAGGGTGAGATGTGATAAACTTAAAGCTAAAATAGAATGTTTGCTCAGTTAATTGTCTAGAACTTCTCAGCCCAAAATAGAGAAGAGATGGGGAACAATGCACCAAATGCATTTGAATTGAAATATCAGATACATTTTGGGGGAGAGACTTAGAGCAGAGAGTAGAGGTTGGTTTGAGGGTAGAAGAGAGGAGGGACCACTGCTCAGGCAGGCAAGGAGGTGGGTTTAAAAAGAGGGAGTTTGTACAACTATGCTTTGCCTTGGAAGTTGGTAGCAAGGAACACAAGAGCCATCACTTGCATTTTCCTGAGACATTGCACTTACAGTCAGGAATGATTTAGACTGGAAGAATCTTAAGAAGTGTTCATAAAACCTGGGGATAGCCCCAGAGCTGAACTGGAAGGATCCACAGATGTGTGAAATGTGTTTTGAGGTGGAGGGCGATGCATGTCCGCATGTGTGGGGCCGCAAGGGAATTAGTAATTTAGCATGGCCAGGAGGTGTAGGAGGTGATGCTGGTGAGGAATATTTTTCCAGAAAGGCAGAATGGACTTAGAAGTAGTTTAATAAGGGGAGCTTTAGAATCAGATTTCATTTTATAAAAGATCATGTGGCTGATGACATAGATTGAAAGAGAGCATGATGAGAAGAGACTAGTAAGTTTACTATAGTCATGGCAAGAAATAATGAGGTTGGGATTTTGCCTCTAAAAATATAAATTCTACAAGGAAGCAAAATACCAGATTACATATTATGAACATATAAATGTTTATGTATTCGGTGTTTTCATCTTTGCAAAATGGCACAGGAGTTCTGCTTCCAATGTGAGCTAATTAGGAGCTCCAGGTGAGCCACTTGCATGAAGTAACTAAAGTCTGGGAAAGACTTATTATTTGAGAAGTTGCCAGTCCCACTGGAGGCAGCAGGGATTTCTAAGAAATGTTCTCCGTCAGAAAACAAACAAACCCACCCTGAGGTGGATCAGAGTGACAAAGTAGGCAATTGGGAGGTTAATTGCTGATAGCAGCAGTGCTATCTGGAGACTGAATCCTGGGCAGCCTGTGCTAAGCCTAGCCCTAGACCCTCGGGGGCTTGAAGCCCCGGTAGTGGTGGCCATGACTGCTGGGAGAAGCAGCAAATCTTTGCTAGAAAGCTTCCCTATTCTCAGTTCAGGCCTATCACAACAAACAATATATTTACACTCCCAAAGAACTACAGATAATGAACTTTAACCTACCAGAATATATAACTACTGCCCATAAAGAAATAAAGGATGTAGTCACAAAGCTGTCCAGTCAATAAGAGATTATTAGGAATAAACAGACAGATTTGGTGGGGGGGAAAAAAGGGAACTTTTAGAAATGAAAATTTATACTTGCCAAAATAAAAAATGGTAGTCAACAGATTAAACAGTTGAAAATAGAATTATTGAACTAGAAAAAACTACATATAAAGAAATAATGGCATGTATCACTGAGAAAGGAGAAGATGGAAAATATGAAATATGTTAAGAGACGCCAAGCATAAAATGAGAAGCTGTATGTATTTGTAATACCTACTGGGACTCCTCCTAGGTTCGATTAAACATTCAGACTCATGAGACTACCACAGGTCATGCTACTTGGCAGCAACTCAGCTTACCAGGAGGGTAGCATGACACATTACTTGTCAGCAATAGCTTTTGAAGCACATCAGCTCAGGTGGAAGGAGATGAGACCCACATTGGATGGGTGTGGGAGTTGGCCAGGCTTAAAGTCTTATGCCCCAGAAGAGCCAGTTTCTCTTGTAACAACTCTAGAAGCGTAGCTTCTGGAATCCTGCAAGGGACATGCCAATCATGAGAATCACTGAACTCAGGAAAGCCAAACCACAGTGTCTTCATCAGGTATTCATAGTTCATTTATAGTTCTGCCCAGTCCAGATGTAATTTATCAATTAGGGATCATTTGTATTAAGTGCAGTGTTGCCTAGCATTCAAAAATGAGTAAAACTAAAGAGTAGTTTTGAAGCATAAATACAATTGGGGTAAAAACTGTTTAGAAAAAGAGATAAAAGCAATTTAGTATATGGTTACCACCAGGGCAGAGATAGAGGTATGGAAGGGAGGAACAGAGAAGTAAATTGTTGACTATGTTCTAGTTATTGGGTTTGGTGAGCTTACAATGTTTGATGTATTATTATACTTTACAATGAATGTATGTTACATATCATCTTTCATGTATTTTTTATATTAGGATAATTGGAAATTTAATAACAATTTGGCAAGATACTAAAGATGTAAGGTAGATCTGATTTCTGCTCTTATGTTAGATAATACTGTTATCTGGATGAGTATTATCCCTTTTTAAAAAATAAGTTTATACTTTTATGAGTAGTTCTTATATATGTTTGGCTTTTCTAATCTATTTAGAAGATTTTTTAGTTTCAAGATTTTTCAGTTAAAATTTTTTTTGAGAACCCATATCTTGAAACATATATATGTTTTATTAAAGTCATTTAAAGATATAAATTTTTCTGGTAATCGTGCCTCTGTTCTTTTGTTCCTCTAGTTCCAGTGCACTTTTCCAGCACATCACTGCATTATTTGAATGCAGTATGGCAGCTATTATCACCTTACTTGTGAGTGATCCAGTCGGAGTTCTTTATATCCATTCATGTCGAGTATTGATGCTTTCTGATTGGTACACGATGCTTTACAACCCAAGTCCAGATTACGTTACCACAGTGCACTGTACTCATGAAGCTGTCTATCCACTGTAAGTATTTATTTAGACTTAAGATCATTTTTTAAAAACTCTTAGGATTATTTATAGATTTCATGGACTTTGGAGACAAAAACAGACTTGGGTTTGAATCCCAGGTCTGCCAGCTGCTATTATTTTGAGCATGTTAACAGCCTCTTGTAACCTCAGTTTTCCCATTGGTAAAATGGGTATAATGATACCTTATAAAATGTCGTGAGGATTAAGTGAATCCACACATCATCAGATACCATGTGCAGTGCCTTACATACAGGAGGTACTTTATTGTAGCTGGCATTAGAGTGCTTGGGTTAGTATTCTTTCTGGTTTTTTTTCCTCAACTAAGTGTAATTTCTATAAGAATATTTTGTTAAAAATATCAAATTCATAAGATTCTGGATATTATTATCTCAGAGTGTTTCATTTTTAGAAATTCTGTAAATTGTTGGTGTTCATTTTAATGTGTTTTTCTTGTTAAAGGTATGAAAGAAAAGTCTGGTATTTATGTTCTCATAGTTGTAGCCAGTTTCTATTACATAATATGCTCAATGAAATTAGTCCTTTTTGAGCAAGTTCATCATGGTAAAGCATCAAAAACATACATATGCATATATGTAAAAATATAATTTTCAAAAACAAGATCTGGATATGGAGATATAAAAATCTTCTTTTCTACCTGCCAGCCATTAAGTCCTGCAATTATTTTTTATATAACTATATTTTATATGTAAAAGACTGTATTAAAGACTGATAGTGTCCTCTTTGTTGGTTCATAGAGCTGTAATCCTCAGCTTCCATTACTCCACTGTCATATGCTCCCTGGGGACCTGTAGAACTTAAACTGGTCCTATTTATTAATAGAAAACTTAAGTGAATGGGATATCATATTTAAATAAGTTATGTAGTCATTTTATGTGAAACAAAATCAGATTCATCTTTGGATAGTCACATTTATATTGTTTATTGTAGTGTTTGTAAAGCCTATAGTGGGAGGGTAAAAAAAATATAAGATTAGAAGAGTGATAGCAAATAGGTGCTCCCAGCCGTCATTCTGCACCCAGAATAGCCACATCTAATTTCTTAGAGCACTTGTTCTTGCCGAGGTGGGTGTCACTTCAGAATCTTGTCCACAGCCCTCTTGGTCAGTCAGAATCATCACACAACTTCATTGATTAGGACATTTTCCATCGATTCACTGTCTGTGAATTAAGTAGTTCTTTTTTTTCTTGGCAATTTTACCAATAGTTATTGTAGAATAGCTTGCCTGCCTTGTTTTATTAATTATAAAGATAATGATTTTTTAAAATTATGAGATATTATGGTATCTTATAGCATTGGGTTTATACATATTATTTACTTTATTTAACCATTCTAAACTTAAATATATGGCCAGACTGAGCTATCAAAATTCATAGTAATTTTTTTCTTTTGCAAGTCAACAAAAAGTAATGGCACAGAATTACCAGAAATGAAGTCTGTTTTTCCCAGTAGAGTATATAATCTAGTTCCTTAAAAATTGAAAAATATCATGGTACTTTACTGATAATTATAGTTTTGAGGGTAAACTCATGTGGATGAGGCATGGAAAAACATGTAAGCTTCTGTCTTTATAACTTACTATTAATACAAAAAATAACTTTTACATTATTAAACTTTAAGGATGAGTTATTAACAGTGAGAAGTTATTACTGTTGTAGCAAAAATTAGCTTTAGCTTGTTAGAGTTATCCTATCCCAATGTGTTGGGGGGTGGATTGAAAAGGAGAAAAGAGTAGAAGATGAGGTCTTCTGGTAGAGAGCAGGGGTGGGAAACAGTTATCCACTTCCAGAGATTAGTTTCCTAGTTCATTAGGAGAGGTAACACATGACGGTTTCCTCCTGAGTAAGATAGTAATCTTTTTGGAGCTCTCAAGGAACTACAAGTTGTGGGAATGAACTATGAGTTGTGGGACTGGACAGATTTCATTTTCTGCTGATGTTGGTAGCAGGTGGCATAACAAGACAAAAAACTCATCACCCAAGAGGTCAAACATGTACTAATGCATTAGAGTATAGGACTGGACGTAAAAGCATCATAAGAGCACAGGAATACAGTATCATTGTGCTGTGTGGGAGGAAGCACATGGTTGGAAATCGGAAATGACTCCTGTACTTCCTAAGGCTTTCCCCTGTATAGAGAGAGGATGTGAGTAGTAAGATAGTAAAAATGACATGAAAATACTGATGAAAAAGAAGTTACAGAAAAGCTGTAGAAGTTGCAGAAAATACTTATGAAAAAGAAAAAGTTCTGTATATATTGAAATCCCATTCAAAATATAATGCTAGAAACTATAGTCTGGTGACAGCTCTTTTTACAACTTTTTTTTTTTCTGATTATAAAAATTACATTTAAAAAAAAGAATTACATTACAGGACATTTCTTTTTCGTTTGGTTTTTTTTTTTTTTTTTAGAGACAGTGTTACATTCTGTTAACCCAGGTTGAAGTGCAGTGGCAGGGTCATAGCTCACTGTAACCTTGAACTCTTGGGTTCAAGCAATCCTGCCACTAGACTTGCTAGGACTAAAGGTGCATGCCACCATCCCCTGGCTAATTTTTAAAATTTTTTTATAGAGATGCGGTTTCTATATGTTGCCTAGGTGGGTTTTGAACCAACCTCCCGCCTCGGCTTCCCAAAATGCTGGTATGAGCCAGTGTAACTAGCCACAGGACATTTCAAAAACATAGAAAAAGCACATGTCAAGTAAAATAATCTGTAATTCCATTCCTTGCGATAACCACTGCTAAAAATTTTGTCTTTCTAGTTTTATTTCTGCAAGTGTATATATACAATTTAAACTATTAAGGCTATATTATAACATGCCATTTTGTAACCTACTGTTGTCACTTACTGTATTAGGCACAGTTACTTTTGTTGTTAACATCTCTTTCATAACCAGATTTTTAACGGCTGCATAGTATTCCTGTATGAATGTACTATGAATGTGTGAATGTACTATAGCATGAATGTACTATTATAAAATGTAACCAGTTTTCTATTGTTAAATGTTTTTTCCTGAGTTTTATTATAAGTGATTTAATAAAAATCGTCATATAGATAGCTTTTCGTGCATCCCTGATTGCTTCCCTATGCTAAAATTCTATAAGTAAAATTGCTGGATCAAAGATTATAAACATTTTTAGGATTTTTGATGCATATTTCCAAACTGCCTAGGAAAGGAACCATTGTACCCTGGCTAGCAGTATATGGGAGTCTGTTTGGCCAACTTTACACCATTCTGAGTGTCCAATGGGTTTGGACTTAATGTGCTTTTTAAACTGTTTTGTAAAAAGTTTTTTAAAAATTTGGCAACAGATCTTTGATTTAAACATGATCAAGGATAAAAGCATTTTTAAAACATAGTTTTGATGTTATAAATTCTTTATTTTATTTTACAGATACACCATCGTATTTATCTATTATGCATTCTGCCTGGTGTTAATGATGCTGCTCCGACCTCTTCTGGTGAAGAAGATCGCATGTGGGTTAGGGAAGTCGGATCGATTTAAAAGTATTTATGCTGCACTTTATTTCTTCCCAATTTTAACCGTGCTTCAGGCAGTTGGTGGAGGCCTTTTATGTAAGTTTGATAAGTAAAGTCCACGAAATATTTATTATTATATGTAATAATATTTTCTCTGAATTTAACTTTGGAGCTTTTTTTTAAATAGTTTTTTTTAATCCTTGAAAATAAACCTTAGTATATATTTTTACTAAAACATATAATCAATATTATAAAAAAATCTTGAATTTCTTGGAGTAGAAATTCTCACAAAATCAGTGGCAGCTAATCAAAACTGATTTCTATTTAGAGAATTCGTTACATTTGAAGCTCATAACCAAATTAAAAAATTTCAAAAACCTACGTATATAATAAAAAGTAAACACTGGTTTTTATTTGAAAGTATTTGGAAATTAGTCTTGATAATATATACAATTTATTATTAAGTAGGGTCTCAGGTTTCTAAGTTCCTTTATGAAAACCTTTTAGATACAGCCAAAAAAATCCTCAAAATATCCTTTATTTTAATATAACTATTATTCAGTAACCATGTAGACTGAACTGTGACTCAAAAGAATAAGGAAAAGTCACTGTTAAAAGCCTCACATACTACTAGAAGATAAAGCAGGCAAGCTATAAATAGCTGAGAAAACATAGTATGGTTCTTTTGAATATGTGACATTGAGCATTGCAAGAATGTTAGATACCGTCCTTTATATGGAGCCTACCAGGGTGCAGAGGCCAAGTCTTCTGGCGTAAAGGAAGTGGGAAGGACTGGGTATCATTATGCAAGTAATGTAGCTTGGTAATGTAATCTGGTAATATAGTTTGGGAATATAATTTCATTCAAGGTAAAGCTGGAGCTGAGGGTAAGGCTAAGGGAAATATTAGAGACTAGTCAGGGGTCTGTTGTTCCCCGTATTCTGGTTTACAGATAAACTGTTTCATTTGGCCTCCACAGTATTTGAAAAGCTATAGTTCCCTCTAGCTCCTACTGTTCCCTGGTTCCCCGTGAGATTTGGGCCACTTCAGTTATACACGCCTGGCTAGCCTCTGTAGACATTTGAGGTTGCTATTCTTGCTCTAGGGAATAGGGGCCTACTCTTAAAAAGATTTAGGCAGAAGAGTGACATGAGAGTAGATTTGCATTGTAGAAATACAGCTTGATAGCTGTGGAAGATGGATTGGCAGGGGAAGAGAACCTGGAAATCAGTTAAGAGATCCTGCAGTAAACCAAGCCTGTTTGCCTGCCCTACAGTAGAGAAACACTGGGTATGAGGAGCTGTTTTAGAGGTAGAGTTAAGTAAGCTAGGTAATATTAAATATAAGGGGTTGAGGAAATGGCATGAGGGTATGATAAGGTAGCTCTCTGACTTAGAAACTGGTGGATGGATAAAAAGTGAGTATTTGAGGAAGCAAATAGGTTGGTGAGGAGAAGTGAATTTGGTTTTGGTATTCATGGAATATCCAAAAGCTTACAGGTAGTTGTTCGTATTAGTCTGGAGGTTAGGAGAGCTATCTAGGCTGGAAAGAGTTAAGAATTGGCAGCTCTAAAATCCAGTGGTGCTATTGTGTAGAACCTTTTGGTTATAAAATGGGGGAAAGGGAAAAGCAGGAGAAGGTTGAGAAAGTTAACCCAAAGAGACTGCCAGACAGATTGCTTTCTATTTCCTATATGGTAGCTGCCTAAATTGACAAATGCCTTTTCCCACACTGAATATTTTTACGTCATTCAAAACACATTCATAGGGAGAATCACCCCATTCGCAATAAGCATAAACTTATACAATCTGCTGAGATTAGTCACAGAGGTTATTGTACCAACTCATAATTTTATAATGTTGAAGAAAAAAGAAAATAGATAATTTTGGGTTTGTAGGGGATATAGGAAGTCTGTGCAAAGTAGAGCAACAGGAAGCTTCTTGTAGCTTAAGGTATGGGAGGATTGAGGGTATAGAGAGAAAGACACTGGGGATGACTAGGAAGATGTCAGGGATAAACTTTTACCTGCTTGGAAGTTTACTGAAGTCAGTTTTTAAGTGTGGTCTGCATCTGAACCACCAGGGGAACTAAAATGTAGATCCCCAGACTCTATCCCAGACCTACTTGCGCAAAATCTCAAATTGTTTTACACACTAGCATTTAAGAACCACTCTAAATCCTGCCTCCAGCCTAGGACTTCCTTCTATTCCCACATACTTTCTCTTCTTCCTTTTTACTTTATACAGCTTTTTACTACCAGGTCTTAAATTTATATCATTACCAACATTGTTTAGTTACTTATAAATTAAATGGGTTTTTTTTAATGGCTTAATCACCGTCTATAAAATAAAAGATTTTAAGTGTCAAACAAATCATTCACTTCTTTAGTAAGTTGGAATCAGGCCTATATAGATAATGCAGAGTTTCTGGCTGCTGCATCCTGAATTAACATTGGAAATTGTTCCAAATAGATTCTACTGCAATGTAGAATGACTGGTAGTTTCATAAACTGAAGTTGTTTTAAAAGAATTGTATGAAAAATAATTCAAGGTATTTTTTCTCAATTTGTCCATTTATTTTGGAGTGCTATAAATTTGAATCATTTTAAGAGAAAAATGGTATTTTGTTAAGAAGAAATTTTGCTTAAAGTATTATTACTGTACTATATTTGAAGTTGGAATTTCTAGAATTTTGATATTAAGGATACTGAGTGGTCTGTTTATCCTTTGAGGTTTGTTGATACATGAACTTTTCTAAAGATTAATTAAACCTGAATTACTCATATAGATAACCCTTTTCAACCAAGGTTCTCCATCTGGACCACAAAACACAGAAAAGTATTTGAGTAACTATTTTCTCAATTTTCCTAAGTTTGGTACATAATTGGCACCATTCTAGATGCTTAGGAGAGAAGTTAATTTTTTATGTTCAATGATACCTTAAGGCAGGGATCTTCAAAGCCTGGCTGACAAACGTTAGTTTTTATGTTTTAAAATGATTAAAAAAAAAAAAAAAATCAAGAGTTACGTTTGTTGACATATGAAAATTGTGTGAAATTCATGTTTTACTGTCCATAAAGATTGTTTGGAACACAGTCACGGCTATTCCTTTATGTATTGTGTATGGCCGCTTTCGCTTTCCCTGTACAGCTGCAGAGTTGGGTAACTGAGACAGAGATTTTATGGCCAGCAAGGCTGAAACTATTTACTGTCTGGCCCTTCCCAGAAAAGGTTTGCTGACCCCTACTGTGGAACCTTAGCACTTAAGTCTCTCACAGAACTGGTTGAAAAAGGCTTCAACTCTAGGGAGAATTATACTGTTTGAATTTTGTAATGGTTTATTCAGAAAATTTGTTTAATTTCCAACAGAGTACCAATGCTTGCCTTTCAGATTATGCCTTCCCGTATATTATATTAGTGTTATCCTTGATTACTCTGGCTGTGTACATGTCGGCTTCTGAAATAGAGGTAGGAAGTCTTTTCTTTCCTTTGTTAAAGATTTTTTTGAGAAATTTGACAATTGACTAGAATGGTGCGTATGATACAAACAATATTATGGTGCAACTGTTTTAGTAGTCCTTGGCTAATTGAAGTCACTTGGTAGCTTTTAGCTCATTGGTTAAATTTATGAAAAGTTGCATGCTAGACTATATATTTCCTTGGGATATTAGTGATATAGTTAAGTTGTCAGGTTCAACTATTCAGCGTGATGGAGAAAAATCATTTCACATAATTTATCCACATAGCAAACATACACTTATTGAAATGCTGAAACCTATTAACACTATTTTGAGAGAAACATAAAAGTGCTTTACTATATACAGAACTAATTTTAAACTATTTTACAATGGCAACACTACCAGAGTCATCAATAATTATATTGTGTATTCTCTGTCCTTCTATTTTTTTTACCTCAATTTTATTTTCTTGATTATGGGTGTTTATATATACCCCATAATATCTATAATATTTTGGTGATTTGGAGATAATATTAATAGCCATGTTATTCTGATACTGTTCCTTTTTTGAGGTATCCATTTTGTGCCTCTAACTTTTTAGTGTTTCAGTGGAAGGCCACTGTTACAAAGAATTATTTTTTGTTTGCTTGTTTTATTTTATGTCTTTATTTTCAGAATACTTTTAGTCAAAAAAAAAGTATATTTTGATTCATTTATAGGTCAGTGGGTAGAATAGAACATCATGTCATCACATTTATATTTTTAAATATTTTTAAGGAGCTAAGCTATTAGTAAAAAATTGAATAATAAATGAGAAGTAATAGTATATTTGACTCTATATCTAACTAGGGAAAAATATATTCATTAAAATTGAATCAAAATGGGCATTTTTGCACATTTTGTTCACATGCAATCTTCTGAAATTTTATTTCTAAAATAATTCTGTGGCTGTCTACTATTTATTTTAATGTATTACATTTAAATGCTTTTAAATACATTATGTCTGTGATTTAAGAACTCTTTATTTTGAGGCTCAACTGTAAAGGGACAAAAGTATAAGGTGTCTCAGTACTCTTCCGTCTTATGCTTGCTAAATCTAGTGCCTGTGAACTGTCTTAAACTGCCCACTGTGGTTGATGAGATACATGCTTTTTCATGATTCTTAATATAAAAAAGCTCAACCCAAAGGAAATAAGTTGTAAACTATTTTGGAGTGCTGTTGATGCCACCTTTTCTGTTACATGAGTGAAAGAGTGAAGGGGGAAAACACCTGACTATAGGCAGAATAATAGTGCAGGAACTAGACAGAATGTTTTTATGGTGATTATTCAGTTCTTTCCATCTCTAGACTATCCTCATTTCTCCTTTGTAATCTTTAATCAGCATTGCAATATGATTAATTAAAGAAGATAGGCAAATTAGTTTTGGTACTTTTATCAACTCTAGAGAAGGATTTGAGGCAGGAAACAGTTGGATATTTGAATAAAATGAAGTTTTTGAATTTTTGTTTTATCCATGGTTAGGAATGAGCTATACACTGCCAAATTAGCTTGAAACTTATTTCTCTGCCCGTGTGAATCTCTCCTCTATAAAATGTTCACATACTTCAATTAGCACTCTACATATGAATCAGAAATAGGAAACAGGAGAAGACAGCCTAGTTCTGGGTGAGTTGATGAGCCATTTAATGATAAGAGAAAGTTAGTAACTTATTATACATTATATTTTTGTGTGTTTATTAACGCATTTAGATATTACTTTTATATTAATTTGGTCTTTCCAATTTTTTGCATATTATAGAGCTGTGTTAAAGATTAAAAGAAAATCAGAGTATTTATATGTCATTTCTGCTCTCTTCTAATTATTCAGGTACAGATTCCAGGAATGCTGGAAATTGGGTTTATGGAAATTGGGTTTATGTACCTCCTATTTCAAATACTACCTATGAGCCCATAGCTACAGTGGGCAGGAAGAAAGCATGTAATGTAATGAAGAGTTTCCCATCTAGTTTATATCTTTCAGAAGAAACTATAGTGCTTCCAGGAGTGAACGGTGGCATAGGCTAGGACTTAATACATGGGTTCTTGTTATGGTGCTGCTGCTGTGTGTGCTTATACGACATAGGAAGCCTCAGTTTCCTCATCTGTAAAGTGTGGTAGCTACACTGGGTGATTTCTTAAGTCCTTTCTAGTTCAAACATTCTATGCTTTTGCAGTTATGATTATGTGTGAAAACAAATAATACATTTTAAATTAAAATATATTGAATTATCTAGCTGATTTATCCTGATAATCTCTTTTCTTTCTTTTATAAAATTATATAGAACTGCTATGATCTTCTGGTCAGAAAGAAAAGACTTATTGTTCTCTTCAGCCACTGGTTACTTCATGCCTATGGAATAATCTCCATTTCCAGAGTGGATAAACTTGAGCAAGATTTGCCCCTTTTGGCTTTGGTACCTACACCAGCCCTTTTTTACTTGTTCACTGCAAAATTTACCGAACCTTCTCGGATACTCTCGGAAGGAGCCAATGGACACTGAATGAAAAAATTTTACATGCCAAAAAACCTAAGAAGTATACTTAGTTAAAAAGTAAAGAAATTTGAAAAACTTATTAATACTATTCTGTCATATATGGGAGCAAAATTGTATCTTCTGTTTGGGTTTTGTTTTGTTTTTTTGACTTAATAGACTTTATGGTTAGACCTGTAGACTTGGAAAATACAAAATACCGTAATACCGTTACTTAGTATGACATTATCTATTTCACTAGAAGCCTATTGGGAAGCACTTGCCTTTCTCACAGTTCACTTATTCTCTAGAGCAAAATCATGTTTCTGTGTACCTAGCAATGTGTTGTTCCCATTTTATTAAGAAAAACTTGAACAAGTATAATCTGAAATCCTTAGCAGTGGCATAATTGTGCATGCCTGCTGTGTTTCAATCTGTTTTCCACCTATAAGGAATTATAAAGACAAACATACTTGTGGGGTCTTTTAGCAAACATGGAAGTAAAGTATATTGTTTTTTGTTATCTATTTATTTTCACCAATACAGTATTTTGATATATTACAAAAATAAAGCATAATTTATATAGCAGGCTTTCTGTTTATAGATAGTTTGGTTGAAGACTTGTTCAGATGATTGTTCCTGTAGAAAAAAACAATAATAAAAAGTTTACAAAAAATTTCAATGTTTTGACCTTTTATTTTTTGGCACAATAATTATGGAAGTAATTCAAAATGTTAAGTAGTAAGATTAGTATCTATTTCCCAAGTGAATAAATACATGTACTTAAATATTCCCTACTTCTCATATCTCATTTTTGAAGGATATACATACATGCCATACTTTATTGGTCCAGAGACACATTTTTTTCCCTCACATTGTGACATCTCTGAGTTGGGATGCATCTTACAATTGATAGCTTCTTAGATTTAATGAAATAGAGAATATATATAGTATATGGACAGTTTTCTTGCAGTTGGTTTGTGATAAATGTGCTGTGATGTTTACACTCTCTGAAGGCGTCACAAGACTCATCCTCACAACCATGGAAGCAAAATAAATTTTTTAATACTTAACCTAATAACCTGACCATATTTATGCATTTGTATTGTTTAGAAGGTTACTTACCGATTCTGCTACTTGAGGTAGGGCAAATTAGTTAAATCTCAGACATTTAAGATTTCTATTAGAGTAGCAAAATATGAAAGTAAGTGCACTCACTTTTCCTGTAGTTTTGTTTATGCCTTTTGAATTCACAGCAGTTGTATCCTTGAGTTATTTTGTTACTTATTCTTTGTTAATCTTTTTTTCCCAGTACACGCAACTGCTGCAAAAAGGACTGTTTTAGTACGAATATGTTTCTTCTTTTCTGTAGAAATAAAATGTAAAAATTCTATTGTATTTCATACAGGTTTGGGTGGTTTTTAGTGTCCCTTAAAATTCTGAGTTGCCCAAAGAATCCTCAACTGGATAATTGTATAATGGGGGTAGGGGGTTGAGGAGGGGATGGGGAAGGTGTCATGTATCTGATTACCAGGATTATATCTTGTGGTCCCACTATATTTGCAACCATTTTAACAATCATCTCAGATCTCCTATTCTAGCAAAAATTAATATATGCAAAAGGAGAAATTATGCAAGACATTATGATTACAAGTACTGAAAGGCAGAGAATTTCAGGAATACTTAATACATATCTGCATTTTGAATTTGCTTTCATAAGAACGAGACTAGAAAAATTCGCAGCCACTATATTTGCTAATGTTACTAAATAATTTGTTAAAACATGGTCATTAAAAAAAAATATACAAAAACAACACTTGTCTTAGCTTTCTTAAGTTTTGACTTACGTCCTTATAGCATGTTACAATTTTAACTGCTACAGTGTGTGCCAATTATTTTGCCAACCAGTCCTGAATATGTTATTTATTTAATTATTATTTTTTTTTGAGACAGCGTCTCACTCTCTTGCCTGGGCTAGAGTGTCGTGGCGTCAGCCTAGCTCACAGCAACCTCAAACTCTTGGGCTCAAGCAATCCTACTGCCTCAGCTTCCTGGGTAGCTGGTACTACAGGCACGTGCCACCATGCCCAGATAAATTTTTCTATATATATTTAGTTGTTTGGCTAATTTCTTTCTATTTTTTTAGTAGAGACGGGGTCTTGTCTTGCTCAGGCTGGTCTCGAACTCCTGAGCTCAAACGATCCGCTGGCCGCGGTCTCCCAGAGAGCTAGGATTACAGGTGTGTGCCTGGCCCTGAACATGTAATTTAAAAGTCAAAATACAGATGGAGTATTCCACATCCAAAAATGCTTGGAACCAGAAATGTTTCAGATTTCAGAGTTTTTCAGATTTTTAAATAGTTGCATTATATTTACCAGTTCAGTATCTCTAATCTGAAATCTGAAATGCTCCAAGGAGCGTTTTTTGGGGGCATCATGTTGGTGCTCCAAAGGTTTCGGATTTGGAGCTTCTCGGATTTCCGATTTTTGGATCAGGTACACTCAACCTGTATTTTCTTGATTAATTTGGGTCAATTGGTAAACTTGACAACTACTTATTTAAAACCATTGGTTTTCAAGATTTGACTGCACATTGGAACCACCTAGAGAAATTATTTTTAAAATATGCCTAGTTCTAACCCCCAGAGATTCACATTGAATTGGTCTATGGTGTGGCCTGAGCATAGGTTTTTTTTCTTTAAAACCTGGTGATTCTAATGTTTGAGAACCACTGATCTACTCTTTTCCTAGTTCAGATCTTAATTTTTCCAAGAGGCCTTTTGACAATTTCTGGGCAAATGATTTTATTATCTCTCAGTGAAATTTTGATTGCACTTATTTATAAGGAGGTTCTGAGAATTAAATGATCAAAATGTAGATAATTGTATCAAGTCCTTTTTCATAACAATAACAAAAAGGTAACTGACAGTTTTATGAATTGATTTTTTTAATGTTTTTTTTAAAGCATCTAGTGGCCTAAAAAAGTCTTCTGTAAAGCATGTATCCAGTTAAGATATTTGGTTAATAGGCAAATTACTTATCTATATATCTAATATAGATATAGATATCTATATCTAATATATTATATCATATATTATAACCTAAGTTATATGATATAATACTCAAGACTTTCGGAATTTTAAAACAAAATTCTTTTTAATACTTTAAGAATAACTGCACTAAATTACACTCTGGTTTAGGCATACAATCAGAATTAACTTGTTTACCTTTTGATTACAGGAAAAATTAAGGCAAAAAGTAACAATCTTAGCTTTCAGGATGAAGTCTGGCATTTACCATTCTGACAAGCCTATCCCACACCCTTGCCAGTTGGTTCCCCAAGCAGATCTCCACTCAGCCTCACTATGTGCAATTCTTGGCCAGCCAATGTCTATTCTGCTCCCTCGGGAAGACATCCCTGTGTACTCGAACATCCAAAAGACTTAGAGCTTTACTCTCCCATAGCCACTTGTTAGAAGGAATCCACTGTATTCTAATCTCTTCACTTGTCTGTTTCTCACAGAGTATGGGCTTTAAGGTCAGGGACCGGGTTTTATTTAACTTTGTCACTGGAACATCTGCTCCAGTGAGAGGCTTAAAGGCGCCCAATATATTAATGAAGCTAGTGCAGTGATTCTGAAGGAGCTCACAGGACCGGCAGGGCTGCAGTGATGTATTGTGGCCACAAGGGGACAGGAGAGGGCTGCTGAGCGGGAGGAGATCCCAGGGCTCCTCCAGAAGTCGTGTGGCAAAAGCAATTCAACAGGAAACATTAAAAAGCTAGGAGATTACAGTTGGCTCAGAGACGGCCAAGAAATTCAAGAAGCCAAACTTTACTATTACCTCCCCAGGAGGGTGGTACATTTCAGGGATCTGATGAGTGCCTAATATGGGTCTGGTGTTTTATAACTCCTGTTATCTGCGATATTTTACAACTGGGGAAACTGAGGAATGGAGGTTAAATAACATGTAAGAAGCAGAGCTGGTGTTTGAGCCCAGGTCTACCTCACTCCAAAGCCCACATGGCGTCAGTGCTCCAGGAGCAGAAGTAAGTAGAGCTATGGGCAGCCAGAAATCTTCCTTTAGGTCTCAGCTCAGTTCAGAGATCTCTCCCTTGATTCCTTAACCAGGTTAAGTCTCCCTTTTAGGTTCTCTCATACCTCTATGCTCCACCTTCAGTACACTTGGGACTTTATATAGATTGTATAATATCAGATCCTCCTACTATACCAGAGATGAACAAGTTATAGCCTAAGGGGCAATTCTGCTACAATGGCCAAGTTGAGCAGTTGCTACAGAGACCTCATGGCTGGCAAGGCCAAAAATATTTATTATTTGGCCTTTTACAGGAAAAGTCTGCCAACCCCTGTACTAGACTGAGTTCCACTTGGACAGGGACTGTATCTGTTTCATCCACCGTTGCAACCCAAGTATCTAACATGGTGGTTGGCACAGAACAGGCACTCAGTAAATACTTGTTGAATACAGTTTAGTATTAATAATGAAAATGGAATGGAGCCTAAAAAACTGGAGAAATTTCAGGTATCAGTATGCCCAATTATCAACATTTCAGTGGTTGCAAATACTACTGATTTTTAAATTGAAATGCTTCTGGTCAATAATCTATTGACTGAAAATGATTTTTGGTAAGAATATATATTTCTTCATAAATTAAGTAACATTCTTTTCATTTTCAATGAAAACCTTATTTTTCCCACATTGTTCATTGTGTAACAGTTCATTCTTCATGTGTGACCTAGAACAAAGAAATCTATCACTCCGCTACACTCTGTCTCCTTACTTCTCCCCAGCTCACCAACACCCACGATCCCATCTTCCCAAGGGGTTCCACCACCGGGCCCTCTGGGTTGCACTTGTGCAAGGACTCACCTCCACTCCTCACTGCAGCCCTAATCTGGACAGGGTTTTGTGGCCTTGTCTAGTGTGACATTATTGTAGGGATTGAGGAGGAAGTTGCTATGCCTCTGGAGAGATGGAGCTGCTTGCTCATGAAGCCAGGATATTAGACAAGATGTGTCAACCTCTCAGAAGCCCCAGAAGGCATCCCGAGATTTTCAGAGAATGCAACAGTGGCTGTTTTTAATGCTAACCTCAGCTCAGGAAGAAAAGGTAAAATTATGTTCAATTTCTTGTGTTTAAGAAGACAAGAAAGTGTGTAAAAGGGTTTTAAAAAGACCTCTCTGGAAAATGTTTAAAATAAGAATTTTTTAAAAATCATAAAGAAATTAAGATTCAGTTATCTAGAAAATTCTCTCAGGTGAAAGGGAGAATTGGCTAACACGGCTGCACTACCATAACCCACAAGTGAGTATCAATGTTCAGGTGAATATTTGTGACGTTATTGGGGATAACTAAGTTATGTAGTTGGCACTTTTTTTTCTTCTTTTGATGTCACCAGCTACAGTAAAATAGCCAGAAGCCCTATGTTACCAAAAGCTCTGAGCTGTTGCTTACGAAGAAGGTCCGTTGGTGACTCCTGTTTCATGAGAGTATGCAACTCTTTAAGATTCCCTTCTAGCCAAGTACTGATACTCTCGATTTTTTTATCCCTTTCGTACAGCTTCTTCATTAGATCTTTTATGTCTTGTAAGACCTCTTCACCATTGCCCGTCAAGTCCTGAAAGAAATGGGATTTGGAGGTATATAAATATCCATTGCAACAAAATAAATAAAGACACATTCTCTCTGAGTGGATCATGTCCAAAATAAAAAGTATTATATATGCAAAATTGGTATTAGTCATACAAAATAAGTGTTGTGTACACAGCCAGTTCTCAAAGTTCTATACAAGATCTCAGAAAAATGAATTATCAAATGCAAAGATTTAATGGACTGCTCACTGAACTGAAATTTTTAACTGGATACAGTAGTGGTGGTGGTAGTATGAAAAGCCAGTTCACTCTCAGAGCAGCACAGAACTGCAGAAGAGATTCGGCTTAAGGGAAAGAATTTTGGAATCAGGCAGGATCTGAAGTTTCAAATTCCCCTAAGTTCATTTACTGTTCGGTCTTGGGCAAGTTACTTCAATAATCTGAGCCTCATTAGCTTCATTTGAAAAAGACATTATTAACACTTTCCTTATCCAGTGGTTTTTAAGGGTTATATAAACTTTAAATATTAATACATAGAAAGTGGCAGAGCCAGGATTTAGGATTTAAGCCCCAGCCTACCTGACTGTAAAGTAGGTGGGAGGTGGAGATGTCGCATGGCTGGTAAAACATGAAGGCAAATGGATTTCAGAACTGACAACTTTGTCCTAAAACAAAATGTGTTCAATTTGAGCTTGTAAAAAAAGGGAGTCTTTCTCATTCTGGGTGGTAGAGCAGGAAGATAGTTTCCCAAAGGATTAAGATTTCATAATGACCTTCGGCACAAAGGACACATTTTAGGATGTGGTGGTCACACAAGCTCTGTCACTTCCTTGCAGTTCTGAACTCCTAACCTTATGTGTGCATGTGTGTGCGCACACACACACACACACACACTTATTAGGAGGTGAACATTTTTGGAAATATGATACTTATAGTAAAGGTAACACACAAAAAACTTACCTTAATTATGGCCTTAAATTCAGCCCACAAGTCCATATATTGTGCTAAAAGAGAGATTTAAAAAACAGAACAGTTACTGAAATAATTTAAACATTTTTATGAAAGTAATATTTTCATTTTTTTCGAAAATTATTTTTATCTAAAAATTTCTACTTCCAAAATGACAGAATAACTGGATCGGACTTGCCCTCCCAATGCAAACAAGCAGAAAAAAGAGTAAAACAGATGAAACAAATGTTTTCAGAGGCTGCAGACTGGGCAGCACAGGACTGTGACACCTGGGACAGGGAAACAAAGGAGGTGAGCCCTCTGACCCCCTGGCTCTCTGCTGGGGGACACCTTCCAGACCACAGCACGGGCAGAGCAGGGTAGTCTCACACACACACACACACACACACACACACACCCCTGCAAAGATTAGCAAATTGAATCTAGAAATAGACAAAAACGATAAAAACTTTTGAACAAGTGGGCTTTATGCTAGGAATGGGAGATTGGTTTAACATTAAAAAATTAATCAGTGTAACTTACCACACTAACAATATAAAGGAGAGGCACCATCTGAGCATCGCAGTAGATGTCTGAGCTGCTAAGGCCAGTCACACAGGCGCTGTGTGCCTCCATGATTGACACGCCCTGCCCCAGTAGACACCCTGGACACCCAGGCCTGGGTGAGCCTCCCTGGTTGGCAACACTCTGCATATATGGTAACACGTTGTTGCTGGGGAAATTTAGTGCAGCCCTGAGACTCCACTGGGAGAGGACTCCTGGAAGCTTGCACCTGATTTCCTGCCTACTTTGTCCTATGTGCCTTTTCCTTTTGCTGATTTTACTCTTTATCTTTCACTGTAATAACAATAACCATGAGTATAATAACTTCTGAGTCCTGTGCATCCTTCTAACTAATCATTAAGCCTAAAGGTAGTCCTGTGGACACCCGATACTACACTAAAAGCTGCAAAATCTTATTGAGATTGAGCAAATTAAAGAAGACCTAAATAAATGGAGATATATACTGTGTTCTTGAATTGGAAAACTTACAGAAAGTCAATTCTCCTAAAATTGATTCACAGATTCAACACAAACCCAATTGAGATCCCAGCAGGATCTATGTGTGTGTGTGTGTAGATTAATAGGCTGATTCTAAAATATATATGGAAATCAAAGAACTTAGAATAACCAAAATAATTTTAAAAGAAAAGCACAAAAGTGAAGAACTTATATTACCTGATTTACAGGCTGCACAGAAAGCTATAGCAATCAAGACAGTATGGTAGTGGTATAAAGTTAGACATTTAGAATAAAAGAACTGACCCACAAAACTGATTTTTGAAAAAGTTGCCAGGGTAATACCATGGCAAAAGCATAATCTTTTCAAAAACAAACAGACAGACAGACAACCCCCAGCCCCCAGCCGCAAATGATGCTAGGACAAGATGCACAAGTGAAAACAATGAAATTCAACTCTTACCTCATGCCATATGGAAAAGTTCCCTTGAAATGAATCAGAGATCTTAGACATAAAAGCTATAACTAAAAAAGTCATAAAAGGAAATCTTCAAGCCCTTGGGTAGGCAAAAATATCTTTGGCAGGACACAAAAAGTACTAATCTTAAAAGACAAAATAGATAAAGTAGACTGCATCCAAATAAAAAATTCTTACTCTTTTTGAGACAACATTAAGAAAATGAAACATCAAGCCAAAGACTGAAGAAGGGCTCATTTCCAGAATATACAAAGATTCTAACTTAATAATTAGAACAAAAACACAACAAAGTAATGAGCAAAAGTTTTGGACAGACATGTGGCAGATGGTATTTTCCAAAGATGGCCCCACAGTGTATTCCATTCCACACCTCCCAGCACAATGCTGACACTCCCTCCATTGAGCGGTGGTGTCTGTGCCCCTTCGCTTGTACCTGGGTGACTGCCTTAACCGTTAGCGTATTGTGGTAGTAACACTCTGACTTCCTAGGCTAGGTCATAAAATGCCATGAACTTTCACTTTGTTCTCTTGGGATGCTTGCTTTTGGAACCCAGCAGGCCAGGCAGCTACACAGAGAGGCCATGAGGAGGTGTCCCAGCCAGTGGTCTCCCCTGAGATCCAGCTGAGAACTAGAATCGACTTCAGACACATGAATGAGTCTCCATACGATTTCAGTTCCCAGCTGCTGAATTATCCTTGAAGTTGCCACAGCTGATGCCGTGTGGAGCAGACATTAAGTTGTCTCCACCAAGCTCTAATCGAATTGCCAGTTTGTGAGCAAAGTATTAATAAATCATTTGTCTTAGGCCCCTACATTTGTGATATTTGATTAACTGGTTCAAGACACTTCACAAAAGATGATATACAATGGCAAAAAGACTTGTGAAAAAATGCTCAGCAACATTAGTTATCAGGGAAATGAAAATTAAAATCACAATGAAATACCATTACATACCTGTTAAAATGACAAAATGTTAACAATTTGAAGTGTTTTGACAATTTTAAGTATTGGTGAGGATGTGGAGCAATGGGGACTCTTCTCCATTGCTAGTGGGATAAGAAACTTGTACAACCACTTTGGCAAACTTGTTTGGCAGCTTCTTATAAAGTTAATCTTACAACAACCATATAACCCAGCAATCCCACTATAAATATTTACCCAAGAGAAATGAAAACATATCCATAAAAACACCCGTTAAACGTTCACAGCAACTTCAATCATAATAACCCAAATCTTAGAAACATTCCAAACGTCCTTCAGCTGGTGAATGGATAAACAAAAGACGGGATATCCATAAAATGGACTGCTACTGTACAGCTATAAAAAGGAGCAAACAAACTAATGATACGTGCAGCAACAGGGATGAGTCTAAAAAAAACATTTTGCTGAGTGAAAGAAGCCAGGTACAAAAGTGTGCATACGCTCTCACTTCATTTATATCTAATTGTTAGTGACAGAAAAGTAGACCAATAGTTTTCAGGAACTGGAGGTGGGGTGTGAGATCAACTGCAAAGGAATTCAAGGGGAATTTTGCAGTGATGAAACTGCTCTATATCTTGTTTGTGATAGGAGTGATTGCAGTGGTACATTGTCAAAATTCATTGAACTTAAAATGGGTGCATTGTATTCCATAAGTCAATAAAATGGCTTTAAACAAAATAAAAACTTCACATATAAAGAGCACCCATGACACATTACTTACTGTGCTCAGCTATCAGTTGCCACGACAGGTCACCTGAAGAGCGCATGAGGTTTTGTTTTATTGTTATATAGTTCTCTGTGTTGTCCTTCATGTATGAAATATACTGAAAATGAAAAGCACATGATTGCTTTTAGTAGTTCAGTTACTGCAGATTAACTATTCACCTAGCCATTCAGCAAACGCGTATGACTTCCTCCTCTGTGCCACCCACTGTTCTAGGCACAGGGATAACAGTGTGAATAAAATGTCCTTGTCAAGCTTCTGTTCTGGAGAAGGAGATGAAAGATCCTGCTTCCTATTAAGCATTTCAGCATTCAAATAAATATGGCATTTCTGTGGCATTCTACAAAAAGAAATGAGAAGGTGTTCCGCCTAAATGTATCAACGGCCCCCCCCCCCCGAGATCCCTCTGAAAGCCAGAATCAACTTCAGACACGTGAATGAGTGAGTCTCCAGATGATTTCAGTTCCCAGCTGCTGAATTATCTTCGAAGTTGCCCCAGCTGATGCCGTGTGGAGGATGCCACGTGGAAACACTTGTTTACACAACAAAAATATTCCTTATGCAAAATGTGTGTGCAGTGTATGTCACAAAGCAGTGATGCTGTCAGATTGGAGCTTAGCGTTAAGGCCTCAGAGAGATAATTTGTTGAGTCAGGAGACTCCCTGGAATTGCTCACTCAAGTCAGATGTTTCACTGGATTGGGTGACAGCGGTGGTAGCAGTGATAGTGGCTTTGGGCATTAAGAAGTCATGGCTTTCCGTCCTGACCACCCAGTGTTCAGAAACTCTAAAGTCTTTGGGAACTCTGAAAGTATGGGTTTCAGGGGGCTTCCGGGGGCTTCGGGACCTAAACTTGGCACTGGTCCAGTTTGAAGAGAGAAACAGTCTACTCATGTATTTTGATCTTGTATTATAGTCTTTTCATGGCTTGTTGGCTGGTATCATAGTAAACCAAAGTGAAAGCCACTTTAAGCCAAGTCCAAGGCATCATTCTTACCCCTCTTTGAATGTGAGTCATCGTAGACTTGCCTAGTTCAGCTGGACTCTCGGCGTTTCTCCCAAACTCTCTAACTGTTCTCTTTTAGACTCCTCTTCCACAGCTCACTCCTTCAAAGTTGTTTTTCTCCGGGGCTCTGTTCACAGCTCACTGATCTTCTCACTCAAACACTGTCCCTGAGGAGACCTGTCCATCTCCCAGATATAAATCCTGCCTCTATGCTAATGGTACCCTGAGAGACTTCTCCCCTGAGTGCCTACCTTGGTGTTGTGAGGTGCCCTTGCTCTGGGCCACTGTATATGCCCTGTCCGGATAGTTGCATACTGAATTGCAATGATCCAATTTATACGTGCAACTCTTCAGCTACTATGAGCTTCCTAAGGGCCGGGGCAGTATTTTACTTATCTCTGTAATTCACTACATCTTGCCCATTACTTGGGACTCAGTGGGTGTTTAAAGTGCAGGGATACGATCAGCAAAACAGAAAGTGGTGAGTGATAAGACGACAGCACAGGGGACTAGTAGATAAATACTGAATCCAAAAACAGGACTTTAAGAATCAGTCTTTCACATAGGCATCCGTTTGCTCACCCACTTGCAAAACACTAATAAAAATTCTAATTCTTTTTAACAATAATTGGTATCATCATGATAGGAAGGTAGTCTAGTGGAATTTTTCATGGGGGGATGAAATTCCTTACAAGTTTGTTTCAAGGTCCAGAAGAACAGAGACGGTTGCCACGTGTGAGGGTTACCCACAACAGTATGCACCTAGGCTCTCTGCAGCACAATTACCTTTTGAAAGTATATTATACCTATTGTGCCATTTTAATTGACCAAAAACCACATGAGAGTGGCGAGAAAACTATTGCCATTTAACAGATGGAAAGAATTACCCAGAGAGGTGAAGGGATTTTCTTAACGGCACTGGACTAGCCAGTGGCAGGGCCACTTCCTCTTGCTCACAGTCATCGCCATGGGACTGACTTTTTATTTTTCTAGCTATTGGAAATTCTAAAAAATGTGGAACCCCAGTTTCCTCTTCTATAAAAGGTTCATAATATATCATCTACTTTACAAGGTTATTGTGAACATCAAATGAGACCGAATCCCTCTAACAATCGAGGCATTGTGCAAAACACTTGGGGTATGTTGATAACAGATCCTGACCATGAGGTAATTTTGGTTTTGATTTTTTAAAAAACCGCATTTTTTTCACACTTTCAGTTTACAAAGAAGTTACAATCACCCTGTGAGTTAGAAGTTATTCTCACTTTAAGAGGACAAAATGAATCAAGTGATCTGCCCAAAGTCACACTCTAATCCAGGTCTTTCAAACTAGAGAATATTATTAATATATAAACTTCTGTTAGTATTCTTTTGTCAAAGTATATAAAATATGGAAATCTATGCACTTAAAAATATA
The DNA here is from genome assembly GCF_041146395.1 of Eulemur rufifrons. Lineage (NCBI taxonomy): Eukaryota > Metazoa > Chordata > Mammalia > Primates > Lemuridae > Eulemur > Eulemur rufifrons. The sequence continues at coordinate 88,864,440 of NC_090984.1, forward strand.
TTCTTTGAATGCAACAGTTCTGGCCATTCAAAATCAGTGGCATACAAATATCTAATTGTTGGCCGGGCGAGGTGGCTCATGCCTGTAATCCTAGCACTCTGGGAGGCCGAGGTGGGCGGATTGTTTGAGCTCAGGAGTTCGAGACCAGCCTGAGCAAGAGCGAGACCCCATCTCTACTAAAAATAGAAAGAAATTATATGGACAGCTAAAAATATATATAGAAAAAATTAGCCAGGCATGGTGGTGCATGCCTGTAGTCCCAGCTACTCGGGAGGCTGAGACAGGAGGATCGCTTGAGCTCAGGAGTTTGAGGTTGCTGTGAGCTAGGCTGACGCCACAGCACTCACTCTAGCCTGGGCAACAGAGTGAGACTCTGTCTCCAAATAAATAAATAAATAAATAAATATCTAATTGTTAAACATAACATTTTAAAACATTGGAATGAGTGAATTTTAAGTATAAATAAGAAAAACAACCTTTTGAGATTAAGTGGAGACTTTAATTTTAGGGGTTGAATGAACAAATTCCTTTGCTATTAAAAGAGCTACAATCAGATGAAATAGACAACCTAATTTTTAAAAATGAGCAAAAGACTCTAACAGCCCCTTTTCAAAGGAGGATATTCAAGTGGCCAACAACATTTGACGAGGTGCTCCAACAGTCATTAGGAAAATGCAAACCAGTGGGGCACCACTATAAACCCACCACACTGGTTAAATTGAAAAAGACGGTTTTGGTGAGAACATGGAGTAACTGGAGCTCTCATGCATTGCTGGTGGGTGCCACTCCTTTGGGAGACTGGCAGTGTACTAACGTGGAAGATATGCATCCCTATGGCTCTGCAATTCCACTTGAGATGTGTGCCCAATAGAAATATGTATGTGTGTTCATCAAAAAATGTGTACTAGAATGTTCATAGCAACACTATTTGTGATAGCTAACTCTCCAAACATCCAACAGTAGAGTATATAAATTGTAGTGTAGCCACGCAATGGAATACTATAGAGAACTAACAAAAATGAACTAACTACACTCAACAATAAGGATGAACTGCACAAACATAATGTTGAGTAAAACAGTGTATACTGTATAATTCTACACATATAATGTTCAAAACCATGCAAAACTAGTCTATGGTGTTAGAAGTCAGTACAGTGTTACCCTGGTGTGGGTAGTTAGTGACTGGAAGGCACAGAGAGGGTAGCTGGATAGTGTTAATGCTCAGTTTCTTGATCTGGGTGCTGGTTACACAGGTGTGTTCATTGAGTTGTACACTTAAGATTTGGATACTTTTCTGTATATACTTTATACTTCATTAAAATATTTTGAGAACTATTAATATGCCTTTCTTTTCTCTCATAACCATTACAGATCTAGTCAATCAATCAAAACCATTGTGAAAAGTGAGGTGTTCTTGAACTTACTTTTTCTAATCTTTTATTTTCCAGAAGCAAAAAGTCTACTTTTTGGTCATGTACATAGATTTCATTTTCTAGGTTCTTTAGAATTTCAAAATGAGCTTTGGTTTTTTTTGATTCTTGGTCTCGTGATTGTTTTAATTCTTGCTTCACTCTCTCCTGTTCAAATATAAAACCCACAATTATACAGTTAAAAGAGCAGGGCTCCAGAGCATTAGACTGCCTAGATCACATTCAGAGCAGGATTCAAAATTAACTCCTAAAGCATCCAGCTGAGACTGTGGACATCTTTCCTTAGAAAAACCTATCAACCCCAAAGCTGATTTATAAAAATTTATTCACGGACTCTGGGAAGGGGGTTCATGGACCCTAAGTTAAGAACTCAGACACTGAGGCACCTTCACAAAATAGAATATATGGTTGGCCCTCTGCATCTGCGGGTTCCACATCCATGGGTTTAACAAACCACAGATGGAAAATATTTAGAAAAAAACAATAAAAAATAAAAAATACAACAATAAAAATAATACAAATAAAAAACAATACTGTATATCAACTACTTACATTGCATTTGCATTATATTAGGTATCATAAGTAATCTAGAGATGATTTAAGGCAATGGTCCCCAACCTTTTTGGCACCAGGGACTGATTTCCTGGAAGACAGTTTTTCCATGGACTGGGGGTTGGGGGAATGGTTTCAGGAGGATTCAAGCACATTACATTTATTGTGAAGTCAAACCTCTCTGCTAATGATAATTTGTATTTGTAGTCACTCCCCAGTGCTAGCTTCACCACCTCAGCTCCACCTCAGATCATCAGGCATTAGATTCTCATAAGGACCTTGCAACTTAGATCCCTTGTGTGAGCAGTTTACAGTAGAGTTCGCACTCCTATGACAATCTAATGCCACTGCTGATCTCACAGGAGATGGAGCTTATGCAGTGATGCAAGCAACAGGGAGCAGCTGTAAATACAGGTGAAGCTTCACTTGCTTGCCCCGCCGCTCACCTCCTGCGGTACAGCCTGGGTTCCTAACGTGGACCAGTACTGGTCTGCAGCCTGGGGGGTGGGGACTGCAGATTTAAAGAATACAGGAGGATGTGTGTAGATTATATGCAAATACTATACCATGTTATATAAAGGATTTGAGCATCTGTGTATTTTGATATCCTTGGCAGTCCTAGAACCAATTTCCCACAGATACTGAGAGACAACTGTAATTTGACATAGGAACAACTGTCTGGCAAAAATGGAAAAGGAGGGAATTTGTTGAGGCTTTTAGAGGGCTTAACCTTTTTTTCTTTCTTTCTTTCTTTCTTTCTTTTTTTTTTTTTTTTTTTTGAGACAGAGTCTCACTCTGTTGCCCAGGCTAGAGTGAGTGCCATGGCGTCAGTCTAGCTCACAGCAACCTCAAACTCCTGGGCTCAAGTGATCCTCCTGCCTCAGGCTCCTGAGTAGCTGAGACTACAGGCATGCACCACCATGCCTGGCTAATTTTTTCTATATATTTTTAGTTGTCCAGATAATTTCTTTCTATTTTTTAGTAGAGACAGGGGGGGGGGTCTCTCTCTTGCTCAGGCTGGTTTCGAACTCCTGAGCTCAAGCGATCTGCCCACCTCGGCCTCCCAGAGTGCTAGGATTACAGGTGTGAGCCACTGCACCCGGCCGACATTTCTTGAAGGAAGAAGAATATTACATTATTGATTTTTCAGAATTCTCTACTATATTCTTTACTGAATTCTCTATTCAGTTCTCAGTTATTATACTATTATGCAATAAATTGTATGATATTTATTCATTGTATAATCACTAGCAGTATCTCATTAAGAAAATAGAACTGTGTATATACTACACTTGTAATTTTCTCCGTATTTATCCATGCCCATGACATATTAGAAGTTACTTTTTGATATCATTGCACCTCAAAGAATAATATGCTTCCATTTTTAGTCAACTCCACATACATTTTCTTATCATTATTAGTTATGAATTTTAAAAAGGTAGTAAACACCTCTTTACTTGCTCCTAGTTTGTCCACTCCCCTCCACACCTCTGCCTACTCATCCTTAAAAAGCATAATCAAGTCTTTACCTTATAAATAAGAAAACTGAGGTCCCCCCATGATTTTTCCACCATTACACATTTGTTCCAGTCTCTTTCTCTCTCTTCTTTCTTTCACTCTCTCTATATACATATATAATATATATATGTTGTGACTAAAATTTTAAAACATGGCATTGAAAAGGTAAGTTTAATAAATGTGGATTTCATGAAAAATTCAATGGTACCAAGTAAGCACTGCTGTCTGTATATACCAGTATTCCAATAAAAGAATGAAGAAAGAATGTGTTGATTCTTTACCATGTCATTAGAGCATCTGGAAAAGTCTCTCATACAGTGAAAAATATGAGTTTTCAGTAAAATCTCCTCCTGTTTTTGTGCTATTAAAAGAAAAGAGAAAAAAAATAACTACCTCAAACAAGGCTTATAACAAAACCAGTTGTCAGGTGCTCCCAGAAGCTGTGTCTGATACCTCAAAATCAACCACTGAAAACTGTTTTCAGCTGTTTCCTCTTCCATTTAGCTTAATGTTCTTAAAAAAATGCACATGTGGCTATTTCTTGATTTATCATTTTAAGATACTTTTTTACTTCTTCATACAGTATAGGAGGACATAGCATGCTTATTCCCATCCACATCCCCCACCCACACCCACAACCTTTACATTTCCTCCCTGTAACCCTCCATAAAGTTATGGTTTCTGTTTAAATAAATTTTAACTGTTTAGATCATTATGACAATGTAAGAATTATTCACTGATGATCCAATGGTATAGTAGTATGATTATATTAATATTTCCCTTTTTGTATAATTTTTTGTTTCTCCTGGAGTTAAAAATTGCCTCACTTTTTTTATTTGCTCAGTGTTCCATGTACATACCCTCTACCTAGTACATGAAGGGTTAGGAAGAAATATTAGAGAAGTAGGAAATCAGGAATAAGGTAATGTATTGTGTGTCTGGGTAAAAGTGGTAAAAGACCAAGAAAATTTGCCTAAGTTGACTAAACGAAAACCTGACAAGAAGTGGAAAATGTGAGGAATGGGAACCAGACCAGTCACCCAGGTATTTATTTTTGTAATACTCTTCTCTTACTAAAAATCTACCTTCCACTGGCCGCAGTAGCTCACGCCTGTAATCCTAGCACACTGGGAGCCTGAGGCGGGAGGATTGCTTGAGGTCAGGAGTTTGAAACCAACCTGAGCAAGAGTGAGACCCTATGTCTACAAAAAATAGAAAAATTAGCTGGGCACAGTAGTGTGCACGTGCAGTCTCAGCTACTCAGGAGGCTAAGGCAGGAGGATCACTTGAGCCCAGGAGTTTGAGGTTGCAGTGAGCTATGATGACGCCATGGCACTCCAGCCCAGACAGAGCGAGACCTTGTCTCAAAAAAACAAACAAACAAAACAAACAAACAAACAAACAAAAAACAAAGACAAAACAAAAACAAAAAACCTACTTTCCTTAGCAATACTCACTATTCCCTTTTGGATATTTGTTTATTTTACATTTGAGCATATTGAGTTTGCCTATGAATGTCCTGTTTTGACACAGACGATTTTAATTTCTCTTTCCATATTCGTCTTTGCTAGCCAGTCAATCCCACTTCCAGCCCAGTGGACGTGTTTTGCTCCCATTCCAGTCCTTTCTGTAACTTTTGGTCCTGACCTTCTGAGTCCCATGCCCCTTCATTCATACAAATTATGGAAGTTTTCCTGCTTAAAGACCAGCACAGACTCCATGGACAACAATCTTCTATTTCCCAAAGGCAAGACAAGACTCAGATCTCTGGGATAACTGATGTGTGGAGTGCAGGGTTGGATGATCACATCCAATTTTTGTGGAGAAAATAATAATTTTTACATTAAACATACATGATTATGCTATGAAATAGAGTTCAGAATGTGCATACTTTCGGACATATTTCACATCCTATACTAACTCCCAGATCTGAGCCCAGCTCAGATCTCTGAGCTTAGCAGGAGGTTAGTGAAAACAATCTGAGGAACACCTACTTGATAAATGGTTGAAGTCATAGCTGGAAATGAGATAAAATTTGCAAATTTATTTGCTTTTGTTTTGTTGGTATTTAAAAAAAAAGAAAAAATTTGTAAATTCATGGCAAGAAACAAAAAAATTCTCCATATGATAGCAGATGAATGGGTTAGTTCTATCTTTACCAAATATGGAGAGAAAGAACATAATATAGTGAACTACTAATTCTTAATTTTAAACAGTCTTTAAGAGGGAAAAGGAAAAATTAGCAATAGCAACAGTAAGATTGTGGTGTGGAGGAGAAATAAGTAGGTGAGTCAAAAGCTAGAGAATAGAGCATCAAGGTGATGGGAAAAGTTGGATGAATTTCACCATTGGCTTGTGTTGATGACTCGCCCGTGTTAGAAGACAACAGTGAAATCCTTACCTGGGACTGAGGCTGATTACTAAATGCTTCACACGTACCTGTAACAATATTATTGAGCTCTTTCAACTTTCTCTTTCTGTCTCTACACATCTCTTCTGCCTCATAAAGTTGTGGAAGACACTCAACTAGTTCTTCTTCCTTTTCTTTGTTAATTTGTATTTCCTTAATATATATGTCCTTTAAAGAAAATAAAGCTAATTGAGAAGTATGATTTTGGAGAATTCATGTGACAATTTAGAGTAGAATAGAAGTTCTTTCAGGGGGGAGAGTTCTGCCTGCCTTGGTCTCCTTCTAATCTGAGATGCATGGAAAGGTATCCAGCAAATACGAATTGTTTAATAAATATTTGTTGGCTGACTTACCCACTCTCTGGCAATCTACAAAGTAAAGAGATTAGATTCAACTAGCTCTCTAAAGATCCTTTCAGGTCTATATCTCTACTGCTATATTTCTATTAATGCTACCATATAAACAGCCCAAAAACATATTTGAGGAAATTTCCTTTGGTCATATTTTACCAAAAAAAGGGGGGGGGGTGCATAAAAACAGGATACACAAGTTCTGAGAAAAGTGGATGAAATGGGGAGAGGGTAGAAATAATTGGATATAATATTATGATAAATGGGTAAAAAGTGCCCAAAGCAAAACATGAAGATGCTTGCTTACTTGTTCAAACTCAGGTTTTATTTAGTTTCAAATGGAATAATATTTCGACCTCTTTCAGCAGATCAGCATAGATTTAACATGGTGACTCAGGCAGAGACTGCCAGCTGACTTTCAATATCCATTCTCTCTTTCTTTAATATTAGAGCTCCTGAATTTTAGCTGAGCGTATGACTTCTCTTGCAGTGAGTTTGTGAACAGAGGTCGTGTGTGCTCCTTTTGGGACCTGCCCTCAACGGGAATGGCTGTGTGTTCTCTTGGCCCTTTCATCCTTCCCTGACTGGAAGACAATGAGAATGGAAGCTACCACTTGACCTGCAGATGTCAGCCTCATGCTGAGGATGGCGGAGCCACCCTACCAGCCCTGGGCCCCTTCCCTTTGGCCTGTACCAGGTAAGAGAAACAAGTGTCTCAACTAGATACTCAGACTCAAAAGATCCGTCTAGGCAAAACATGGCCCAGTTTACTCAAAAAAAACTTTTCATTTTAGTTTTTATTTTTATCCAAATTGAATGCACACATAATTTGAAGGAAACACTGCATTCTAGCAGGAAAATGCCAGGCATTCTTCTGCATTGGGAGGCATCCTCACAACACAGCAGAGCAGAGTCTAGTTTCCTTTGAACGCATCAAAGCAATAACTCAAATACAAGAGAAGGAGACCCACGTAGGTGGGTGTGATAGTCTCTCTGGTTTAGAAGTCTCATGTTCAAATAGGAACCAAGACCTGGTAGGCATACCTTCCCAGTCCCCAAATGGGACATAACACTTAAAAGAGCCACCAAACCCAGGGAAGCCCAACACCAGGGTTTCCCACAGATTATTCTGGTGGGAAGATGCAGTATACCAATCAGGAATCATTGTAATACAAGCAATGTTGCTTGATAATACAGTTGATATTCCACCATTTTCAGGCTACCAGGGGAAGGAGCCAGAAAGTCAACCAAAGGTCAGTTTCCCAATAAAGAAGGGGAGAGGGTTGTTAACTGTTTACGCAGCTTACTGATGTTCACAGTGTTTTGGCATCTTTGATAGAGCAGCTTGCTTGTACCTTAACTTATACATTGATATGTTGGCCTGATATGTCCCCTCCCAAATTGCCATTAGAATTCTTATGAATAAATACAGAAGACAAAAATGCATATAAAAGCCCCATCATTTAAAATATCATAATGCAGAGGCAGACTACATTTCTCCAGACTATACTGAACAGGTTAGGAAACTCAATCCTCTATTATCCACCCTATGTTCTCTAAAACAGAACAGCCTGGGAACAGAAGCAGGTGTGTGAGTACGTTAATTCATCCCCATTGCCCACACTGCCTTGACGACAAATCGTGCTCTTGCTTTATGCTCTGAAAGAGGGTGTGGGGTACAGGTGCAGTGTAGCTCAGGCAAATTGTTGCTTGTCTGCAAACTCAGGTTGTTGGAGCAGAGCAGCCAGTCAGGCCTGCACCTTCTTCAGATCCTTCCAGACCCTTCCTCAGCATCTCTGATTCCTGAGCCTCACACATATTTAGGGTAGGGCTCCAGCTTCTGCTGCAGGTCTCCCACCTCCCTGAGGTTGGAGCACGGGAAGGGAGAGAGACCAATTCAGTCCATGCTTGTGCCTGTTAGCTCATCCTGTGAGTTTCAGTTTGTCCTTGCTTTCATTCACTTTCTGTCCATCTTTCCTTCCTTCCTGCTATATAATATTGGCGCCCAGGCTGCCATTGGTCCATGCCTGTGTGTGAATTCAGTGTGGATGGAAACAGCCCTGCAGCAGGTGACTGCCCTGCTGGCTTTGGGCCCCAGCACCAGATGTAATGCTGACAGCCTTACTCGACTGTGTAATCAGTACACACAATTACAAAAGGTCGAATCCTCTAATATACAATTCTTTCCTGGCCGCTCTGCTTCTCTGGTCGAATCCTGCCAGATACAGGGCTGTAGGGCCCAGTAGATCCATCGATGATCTGTGTGTCTGAGCTAGATGAGAATGATGTACAAAACCTGTGACAAGCTCTGACAGGAGAATTATAGTGGAGGGCCCTGGATATTGGGGCCAAGTTTGTGGAAAAATCAGTCACAGCACTGCCTGGGAGACAATACCTCTCAACATTGGTAAGTTTATATTCTGAACCAGTGATTAATTAATAGCGCCATTTTCCATAGTATTTATGGGTCACAGACCCAGGTGATAGTGAGACTTCTCACTATTAAACCTAATGACTTAGCTTTTCCTCTCTGTGACTTTGGGCTGTTGGTTCAGAGATCTTACTACTGGGGAGAAGAGCGGTTCCATAAACCAGAATCTGAAGTTGCTTTCTTTCCATTTGGGCTCCTCATGCCACTGAACCAAAGGCAGAAAGGGGATTACAATGTGTCCAGGGCTACTGATGGTGATTACCAAGGGAAATGGGGTTTTTGCCATATAATGATGGTGCCCAGGCTGCCATCGGTCCATGCCTTTGTGTGAATTCAGTGTGGATGGACACAGCCCTGCAGCAGGCACACAGCCTGGCAAGCAGAGTGCAAGCTGGAGGCCTGTCCGTTTTGCCGTTGATTTTCTTGAGTTTTTGCAATCTGCCAATAGTCTCCTCTGCAAAGTCTTCTGCTTCTATTTTATTCATCTTGCTTAATTGCATTGTAGGCTTGTGTACATTAAATTGGATCCTTATTCCTTATCTTATTCATGACTCTCAGAGGATCGTCCCCATCGTTTTACCATTAAGTATGATGGTAAATGGGTTGGCATTATAGTCACAAGCAGTCTGAGAAGCTGACCCCTTCTCACCACCTCTTCAGTTACTGTTCTGGTTCAAGTTCCCTTCGTTCCTCACTTGGGTTATTGTTATCACATCCTAATCAGTCTTTCTGCAGCCACCCTTTGCTTTACTAAATTCTACTCAACCTAGCAACTAGGGTGACCGTATTTAAACAAAAGTCAGAATATTTCAGCCCTCTACTCAGAACCTTCCAGTGGCTTCCCAGCGCAGACTCAGCAAAGGACAAAGTACTTACAATGGCCTAGAAGGATGTGGCAGACATAGGGATACTCCACTTGGATCTCTCCTCCAGGGAGGACTCAATGTTCAGATGTCGTTGTCAAGAGTGTGTTTAGCTGACACCTCCAGTGGTTGTCTCCCTCAGGGTCCGCCTCAGCTATCCAGCCAGCATCATGCTCCGCTGGGGGCGGCCCCCACCCCAGTGACTGAGCAAGGAGGTGGTGCGAGGGTGCACCCATTTCTGCCCGAGGCAGGGCTCTTCTACCGGGCAAACCGTGCTCTGGAACTCCTGACAGTTTGTCAGGTTACATCACGGCCTGACAGCTTTCCCCACCCAATGCTTTCACAGACATCACTCACACATACGCTTTGCATTCAGTGCAAAGCTGCTTCCTGAAGGTGACTCCCTGCCACCGCTGGCACTCGGGTCTCTCATCCAGCAGAGCGCCCTGCTTGTTACTCCTCAGATAAGACAGTCCTGCCTCGGGCTTAGTGCGCCCTCCGCCTGGAGCCGTCTCCGGCCGCACGCTCCTCCGCGTCCTTCAGGGCTGGCCCTCATCTGACCACCCCATCAACAAGGCGCACGACTGTATCACACACGCTCGTCCTGACCCACTTCCTGCTGGATTTTTCTCTGTGGCGTTTACTTCCCCCGCTAGAACGTAAACTCCACCGGGGCGGAGCTTTGTGTCCGTTCAGCATCGAGGAGAACGCCGGGCACCTCGATATGCTACAATCAACGGAGAAATGCTTCCCCCCAACTCCTCTCCCCGCTGTTTCTCCTAATATGGACACAATTTGTGTAATTTCTCTCCTTTGTTTGTTCCCTGAGTTGTGTCAGTTTCCGTTTCCCCGCTTCTTGTTTTCTGGCCGTCACCTTCCACCTTCCGGCATCTCTTCCCCGAGTTCCTGTATTTCCACATAGGTGATCTTCCTTTGCACCTCTATGAAATTATTTTTTAAAATTCCACAAAAGAATGTTCAATCACGGTTTTTATCCGTTCCACACCACCATTGTTCTGAGTGTTCTTCGTTTGTTGGAAAGTTTTGTTCCTCTTTTCACTTGTTTCTCTTTTGGTATTTTTGTATGAAAGATGTGTCTGCTTCCATTTTGTTATTCGTA